>NC_069387.1:40838120-41160150 GCF_027475565.1 Acinonyx jubatus | reverse complement strand
CTCCCCTGCTCACACTGTATCTGTCTCTCTCCTTCAAAAATAAACATTAAAAAAATTTTTAATAAATGAAATAAATAAAATGGAGCCAAAAACATACAATGGGAAAAGGATAGTCTCTTCAACAGATGGTGTTGGGAAAACTGGATTGCCATATGCAAAACAATAAAACTAGACCATTATCTTACACCATACACCAAAATTAACTGAAAAAAAAAGTCTTTAATCCTAAGGACTTAAACATGAGACCTAAAATCATAAACCACCTAGAAGAAAACATAGAAGGTTAGCTCTTTGACATTGGTCTTGGCAATGACTTTTTTTATTTGACACCAAAAGCAAAGGCAACAAAAGCAAAAATAAGCAAGGAGGACTACACCAAACTAAAAATCTTCTGCTCAGGAAAAGAATCCATCAATAAAATGGAAAAGAAAACTACAGAATGGAAGAAAGCATTTGCAAACCACATATCCAATAAGGGGTTAATATCCCAAAAACACAAGAACAGCTACAACTCAGTGGCAAAAAGGGAAATAACTCAATTTTAAAATGGGAAAAGGACCTGAATAGACATTTTTCAGAAGACATACCAATGACCAACAGGTGCATTAAAAAGTGCTCAGTGTCACTAATCATCAGGGAGATGCAAATCAAAACCACAATTAAATATCACCTCACATCTATTAGGATAGCTATTTAAAAAAAAAAAAAAAAGATAACATGCTGGCAAAGATGTGGAGAAAAGGGAACACTTGTACACTGTTGTTGAGAATGTAAACTGCTACAGTCACCATGGAAAACAGTATGGAGATTTCTCAGGGAATTAAAAATAAAAATACGGAGGTGCCTGCCTGACTCAGTCAGTAGACAGTGCATTTCTCGATCTCGGAGTGGTAAGTTCGAGCTCAACATGGGTGTAGAAATTACTTAAAAATAAACATATTTTTTAACAAATAAAAAATAAAAATACATATGATCCAGCAATCCCTCCTCGGGATATATATTCAAGAGAAACCAAACTATTATCTCAAAGAGATGTCTGTACTTCAATGTTCTTTGCAGCATTAACCACAATAACCAAGATATGGAACAACCTAAGTGTCAAGAGATGAATGGATCAAGAAAATATGGTGTCTATTACATACAATGGAATATTATTCAGCTTTTTAGAAAAAGGAAATCCTGTCATTTGTGACAACGTGGACAAATCTGGAGGGCATTATGCTAAGTGAAATAAGCCAGACAGAGAAAGGCAAATATTGCATGGTATGGCTTATATGTGGAATCTTAAAAATAATTAATTAATTAATTAATTAAGTCAAACTCATAGAAACAGAATAGAAAAGTGGTCGCCAGGGGTGAGGTGTAGGGGAAAGAGGGAGAGTTTGGAAAAAGGTAAAAGCTTTCGGTTATAAGATGAATAAAGTCTGAGGATCTAATGTATAGCATGGTGACTATAGCGGGTAACACTATAGTGTATAATTGAAATGTGCTAAAAGAGTAGAACTTAAAGTGTTCTCACCACCCAAAAAAATATTTATAAGGGTAAATATGTGAGGCGATGAATTAATTAATGTGACGGTGGCGGGGGGGGGGGAACCTTTCACAGCATACATGTATATGAAATCATCACATTGCATACCTTAAATATTTTACAATTTTGTCAATTATACCTCAATAAAGTTGAAAAAATAGTTTTCTCATATTTTTAGTTCAAAAAAAACCAGGTATGCGGGAAGCATAAAGTCACATCTCCACAGAAGAAATTGCTGATTCTAGGAATCATACTAAAAGCAAATTTTGAAGGTCTCAAAATTCCACGAGCACCTTCTGGGCTAGCCCGGTTTCAACTAGGTTCCTTCCATCAAGTCCTCTTGGACTCTGGGCACCTTCTATTCTCCCTGGCGTGAGAAACTGATCCACCAGTCCATTTTCTTCTGACCAAAGTGTGACCATTGACCTGCTCTTATTTTTTTTTAATTTTTTTTAATGTTTATTTATTTTTGAAGGAGAGAGAGAGACAGAGTGTGAGTGGGGGAGGGGCAGAGAGAGAGAGGGAGACACAGAATCCTAAGCAGGCTCCGGGCTCTGAGCTGTCAGCACAGAGCCTGATGCGGGGCTCGAACCCACGAACTGTGAGATCATGACCTGAGCCGAAGTCGGACGCTCAACCAACTGAGCCACCCAGGCACCCCTGACCTGCTTTTAAAAAGTTGTCTTTTCCTGGGGCTCCTGGGTGGCTCAGTCGGTGAAGCATCTGACTTTGGCTCAGGTCATGATCTCACAGTTCGTGGGCTCCAGCCCTGCATCAGTCTCTGTGCTGACAGCTCAGAGCCCGGAACCTGCTTCGGATTCTGTGTCTCCCTCTCTCTCTGCCCCTCCCCCACTCACACTCTGTCTCTCTCTGTCTCCCAACAAAATTAAAAAAAAAAAAAATTCTTTAAGTTGTCTTTTCCTGAGTTTCAGGTGAAGCAGACATACGTCATTCCCAAGTGACGTGTGAGGCAGTCTGACTGATACCCTTTAAATCACAGTGCATGATTCTCTAGGCCTTGGTGACGAGTCCTTCCTGGCTCTAAAGTCTCTGAGGATGATGCATTTAGAACCCCTCTCTGCCATACACCCGAAGTAATGATCTTGTAGTAAAGTTAACCATGCAAAAACCATAACCATCCTACTGCATAAGGCAGCAACAATGAGGGAATTCTGCCCAGATGAGGCAATGAGGGAATATCCCAGCTCATTAGCAAGGGAAAAACCCAAATAGACTGATGATTCTGGCCTGGATGGGCTTTCTTTGTCTGTTATTTGTCGGATTCCAGGCTACCTGCTTTCCCCTATTATTTCAATTATTTCTCCTTTGATTCTTCAGACCTTCAGTTACAATTCTGGTTACTTCAACATGTGTTAACCTCCAGTCTAAGGTCAACTGTTGAATTTAGCCCTTTTGGTCTATGAAAAACGAAAGTCCTTTCTTGATGGGCCCCAAATACACACCTTTTGTGTAAAACACACACACACACTTTTTGTGTAAAAACAAAACCAAAAAACTGGTCTCCTAAAAGCCTCACGTCCCATCAAACAGACCAGAGGCTTCCTGAACTCCTACTCTTACTCTCAGTCTGCGGCCTTCATAAGACACCCAGTTAGGGCAACTGCCACCCTAAGACAGGCCTCCTGTCCACAGTTTTAAAAATACTAGTCTCGGGGGCGCCTGGGTGGCTCAGTCGGTTAGGTGTCCAACTTGGGCTCAGGTGTGTGATCTCACGGTTTGTGGGTTCGAGCCCCGTGTCGGGCTCCGTGCTGACGGCTCAGGGCCCTGAGCCCGCTTCGGATTCTTTGTCTCCCTCTCTGCCCCTCCCCCGCTCGCACTCTGTCTCTGTATCACTCAAAAACAAATAAACGTTAAAAAAAAAAATACTAGTCTCAATTGTGTGGTCGTTTTTTCATTCCTAATCCATCTTGTGGGGAGGAGGAAGGTTGTGTTGTTTTTGTGTTTGTTTTTAATTTTCACTCCCTTGTAAAAGAATAGAAGGGAGAGTCTTTGGGTCCATCCATCCTCACCAGAATTTTCAGCTATAATGTCATGGCACAGAGTTTAATCCAGAGAAGGCATTGTTGCCTGACTGACAACTGATCAAAGCCACGAGGAAAGCAGATAAGAGCGTGTTCAATTTCTTCTTTTCTTCTTTATTAAGCCATAATATTGTATTATGCCAAAAAATATTGTATTATACAAATGAGTATTAAAGGAAAATTAATTTTCAGAGACACAAATAATTCATGCCTCAAAATTTTATACTTAAAGATCTTAAACAGCCAATTCTAACTGTCGTTTGTGGACTTCTGCATGAGGTTCGGGTTTGTTTCATAAATTTCAGGGGCGCCTGGGTGGCTCAGTCAGTTGAGCGTCCGACTTCAGCTCAGGTCACGATCTCGCGGTCCGTGAGTTCGAGCCCCGCGTCAGGCTCTGGGCTGATGGCTCAGCCATGCCCATGGCTCAGATGGAGCCTGCTTCCGATTCTGTGTCTCTCTCTCTCTCTGCCCCTCCCCCGTTCATGCTCTGTCTCTCTCTGTCTCAAAAATAAATAAAATGTTAAAAAAATTTTTTTTTTTAAATTTCAAACACACCTTATGGTACCTTGTACTGATGACATTCGTGCTGACCCACAATATTCAATAAATCTCAATTGGAAGAGAGGAGAAAATCTGAATTGCCTTTTCATGACAATTAAATATTAGCTACTAGATGACTGAATTTCCATGACACAACAGCCCTTTCCTCGCCCTTTTCTGGGGCTGAGGTCCTGATGTGGAATAAGTCAAGTCAGCCAAAACTGAGTTTTAAACATGATTTATTACAAGTAGATAGTAGACACTGAGTATGATAAGGTAAGTGGAACTTCAAACAGTAAAGGGGAAACAAAAAATCAAGGGTATGCCCAACAATAAATTTCACAATCAGAACCGTATCGCCAGGCAATCATCAGGAGGGGGGAGAGGGGACTCACTAGGGAATAGCGCAAGATAGGAGCATTCTTCTCGTGTTGTTATCCATAGTTGGTATTCAAGGGAGAGGACCCCCACAGAGTCAGACCACACCGAATGGCCAGCACAATGTAATGTTCAAACACTCCTGCCAGCCAAGTACCCCAACAATCAAGTTCTATTTAAATCACACTCCCAGGTCTTTTTTCAGTCATAGTGAAATCGTGGGAATATTGAGAGGAACAGAAAGCAAATGGATTGGTCATAGCCCTTGAAGAAGCTGGTGGTGTATGTATGGATTAGTCCATACTGGGGGGACTATTTTCCTGCATTGTCTTCTTTATCCAGTCAATGTAGTTCTTTACTCGTGTGTAGATTCCATAGGTTCCACACTGAGGGCCCCAGGACACCAGACCAGCTACATAGAATTTGGGGGTCTCTACACTGGGGATCTGTACAGCAAAAGCTCCGCCACTGTCCCCTTCACAGCTATCAACACCCTTCTGTCCTCCAGCACAGATCATGTTATTAGTGAAAACGAAGGCATTTATATCCAGTTTAAGATTTTCCCCTTTCACCTCCCGGCACCTTTCTAGGGGAGCAATGGGTAACTTTGCCCCTCGGAGCTGGCGCACATGATCTTTTTTCTCTGTTCGGCCCCAGCCTGAGATCAGTCCCAGGTCTCCCACTGAGGGATTGTATTCTGAGGAGGTACCTGGCAGGCAGATAGGGGAGACAGTGGGTCCCATTTTCACGGGCTCTTTCAGCTGCACAAGTGCAATGTCATTGTCAAAATTCTTCCGTGACTCTGGGTCATCCAACAATTTCCAACCCGGATGAATAATCACACGCTCAGCAGTAAGCATCTTGGTTTTTGTCAGATCTGAGCGGAGTACTGAGGTGGACCCAACGTACATTCCTGGGTTATGGTTTCTCTCCACGACGTGGGCGGCTGTCAGCACCCAGTACTCATCGATGAGAGCCCCACCAGCCCGTGGGTCTGAAAAGAAGACTTGCCAGGGGAAATTTTGAATATCTGCAACAGATCCTCCAAATATCCTCTGTCTTCCTACAAAGGGCTTACTGGGAACACCACAGACTAGGAAAGAACAAGAACAAGGTGGAGAGGGAATAAGAAATAAATTATTGGCCTCCTACAGATCCTCCAACTACTCAAAAACTTGCCGGGCTTCACAATTCTCTAGCACAATAGGGCCAACCCTCCATTTGGTCAACCATCTGAGTATCTGACTCATCCTGAATGTAATCACCAAACATCTCACTTTTCCAAAGCCAGGCAGGCTCATGGGAGAGAGTCTGGTGTGTGAACTGAGGAGTCCAAATGAGCTAGTGCCTCACACTATGAAAACAGCCCTCTAGAGGTACACTTCATCCTAGGTTCAGCACATGGGGACAGCGGCCCAACTGGAGGCAGTGCTGGGAAATTCTTTCCTCATACAGATGATGGAGGAGGCAGGCGTTCTACCTCCTTCTGACGCCCAGACCAAATGCTTATCACCTTCTGTACCGAAGTCCTAACCGCAGCCGAGGCCCTCCTAGTAATCCATGGAGGTAGGGCAAAGAGACGGTTCTCTTCTTTCATCGCTCATTTCAATTCCCCATTGATTCCAGGCCTGAATATTTTGCCATTACCGAATGCAATTACCACTGAATTTTATTCCAGACCAAGTCAGTTTACCTAAATCCCTCAGTAGTCAGCCTGAGTGGACTCTGAGTTGAGCATAATATCAGGCTTTGGACTCAGACAGACCTGGGTTCAAAGTCTACTCCTGCCTGTTACTAACTCTGTGACCTTGTATTCAGTTCACTCATCTCTGAAACGGAACTAGTAACACCTCAAAGGGTTGTTGCAAGGACTGGAATGAGATAATAAATGCGATTAATTAGCTCAGTCCCTAGCTCTCAATAACACTGTTGTTACTACAGGATCACCAGTATTATTCTGGCTTTGCCTGAAAGCCTTCTTCTATTCAACTCTGATCTGTCTGCAACTCTTCCTTTCTTTTATTCCTCTATATCTTGTTGCCATATAGACTTTTACATAATAACTGAGCTATTCAGCTGGTCTTGTTTCTGCATGCAGAATCCTCACTCTCAATTTTCGGGCCCTGTTTTTAGCAATTCTTTATCCCCTTATTGCATCTACTTTACCGAACTTAACTGGCCCTCCCTCTGCCACCAACTGTCACTGGCTGATTTTCTATTTCCTGTCGGTTGGCCTGAGTCAGGGCGGTGGAGGAATTCCCCAAGGCCCTGGCGGGCCCACAGCCCAGTGTTATCTCCACCTCCCTGGGCTAGACCCAGAGTGTTAAGTCCTTTCCCAAAAAGACTGCAGCTACTTTCAGAGAGTGGGCCCCCTCACCTCCACCTATGTCTGTGGTCTCTCCCCAACCCTGAGCCCTGATTACCTGGAACACATTTTGGCAGCTCGGTGCCCAGCAACTCATTCACCCAGCTCCCGTTGCCAGCACAGCGATACTCCCCTGGAATAGCACAAGGGACACAGGACACACTCACCACCACATCTTCTCTCTTCCATCCCCCCCTTTCATTCAGAGCCTCCACAACCCTGGCGTTTGAGGAGGGAATTGAATCAAATCAACTAGAACAGAATGTTGAGAACACCCTCGAAATAATCCTTCTGTCCTCTATTCGGCCAAAGGAGGGAAAGGAAGAGTCCCCAAAGCAGAAAGAGGGTTACGGTAGAGATTGGAAAAATGCTTCCAGTGGGAAAATAAATTCAATTAAAAGCAAAAAAGTGGTACATATTATGTCTTAACCCATCTTTCATCTAGTACTGCCAAGTCCCCTCCATCAAGAAAGCCAGGCATTTGGGGGCGCCTGGTGGCTCAGTCGGTTGAGCATCTGACTCTTGATTTGGGCTCAGGTCATGATCTCACAGTTCATGAGTGTGAGCCCCTCATCAGGCTCTGCACTGACAATGCAGAGCCTGCTTCAAATTCTCTCTCTCCCTTTCTCTCTCTCTGCCCCTCCCCTGCTTGCGCTCTCCCTCCCTCAAAATAAATAAATACATAAACATTAAATATATATATATATTTACATATATGTAAGTATACATATACATATGTATATGTATATATATACATATACATGTGTGTATATATATATAATATATGTGTGTGTGTATATATATATATATATATATTTTTTTTTTTTAAGCAATCATTTGGTATGGTGACTTGACACTGGAAGCATTACTCCCATAGGTTCTACGTTAAATAATTGGCCAAAAGCTGGATAACCACATGAATATGGATATCATAGGGGGAATTCCGGCCACAGTTGTGAAACCGAGCTAGGTGACCTCTTTGATTCTCTACGGATGATCCTATATCCCATAGGAAAACTGCATCTCTAGACCAAGCCAAGAGAATAAATAAAGTCCATCCCATCTCCTTCATTCCTCTCCAAATTCTCTCCAAGCCAGAAAGAGTGCGCTATTCACTCTCCAACTCTCACTCTTTCTCCTCTTTTCCCTAGTCAAAGAAACCTACCACTTTCTTCATTTTCCATGTAGTAATATGGCTCCTCACAAGTATAGCGAATGACAGAACCAAATAAAGTATCTTCTGGATCTTCCACTGTACCATGCTGAATGGGTTCAGGAATTCCACAGTCCACAGCTATCAGAGGAAGGCAGGAGAGTGATGGTCAGGGAAGCCACTTCCTTCCAGAAGGAGTCATTGGAGCCAGTTCCATCCTCCAGGCCATGCTCCTCACTCCTTCCCCACCCGCACATCCATAAGGACACCTGGGCTGAATCTCCCCAGGTCACTGAGTCCTGCCAAATCAGATAGCCCCTTGAAAGCTATAAGGAGTAGTAGCTTCTCAGTGGTTGGTGGAGGCCCCTGCAGAAGCCAGGAATGGACCTCTTTGGTGCTACTAAGTCTACCAACCCCACAGCCTCTTTCTTTGAAAGAAGCCTGCTAATCTGGCCAGTCTAGGACCAGAACTGGGCTGGCAATTGGCTGGCTTCTCTTCAAAAAATCCAACCCACTCTCTCACAAGCCTAAGAGGAAAACATGAATTTGAATCTTGATGAACCCATCTTTCAATTCCCTTGGAAAGGGAAAAAAAAAAGTCCCATTTTAAAGAGATACATACGTTGACATTTCAGCTTGGAATTACTCCACTTTCCATCACTTTGACAAGTAGAATAGAAAGATCTCGAGCCAACACTTCCCTGGAGAATAATACACATCACCATTAATTTATAAGGAGAGATATGGGAAGCCAAAATCAAGAATGGAATCTATCTCTGGCCTTGGATCAATGAGGAGTCCTGACCATAAGAAGTTTGGGGACATCTTATCTTAGCAAAATGACCCAAAGCACCCAGGAGTGGAGGCTAAAAGACAACTTTGTCCCAGCATATCAGAATCCCTTCCTCAAGAAGACTGAAAGCAGAAGGAGAATGTCAATCTGGCCAAGGAGCTCCATGACTTACAAGGAGGGACTAAAGATCCTGCAGTATTCTGTTTATGGAAAAGGGGTTATACCTTGCTCAAACAAGGACATTCAGTAAACCATTAGATAATTCCAGTATGCTCATCCTGACTTAGAGATTAGGGAGAAGCCCCTAAATTTGTACTTTACCTGTACGACTTCAAACCCTTCCAGGCAGGTTATCCTCACCACATCTTTGAACACATATTTTGCTTTCTCAGGCTCCCAAACAGAATTGTCAGTGACATCTTTGGGACAAGGGATTGCTTGGAAAGAACAGGGGGAATCAAATTACCAAATAGTTGGAGAATCTCTATTCTATTTACATCACCTTCACACTTTCTAAAATCATTCAGTCATCCTTAGTTCTGATGCTTAACATTCCAATGCAGATGTCTAAAACAATATGGCCTTACCTACTCCAGAAAGTGTCATTAAGGCCGTTTCATCCTCCCAGCTGTGTTAGTACATACTAACAAACCACCCCAAGTTGTACATACTAATCACTCCACGTCATCTGTACCCGCAAGCCCAGTTGAAGGATTCCTAGAGGTCCAGGCATTTCTAATGACCACTGACAGGTTTAGATCTTGCTGAAGAAGTGACATATCTCAGGTGAACTATCCATACAACAATCTACCTGTTTGGATTTTACATTGTCCGGGGACTTCGGTAGCACCAAAGACCAACTTATAGGTTACTCACGATCTCCATGGTAACGAAGTTTCCAGCCCCTTTTTTGCTCTGTTTGGTCAGTTTGGAAGATGATATTAAGAGCATTGCTCCTGGTTTCAATATTTAGTGGCCCAGGGAATCCATTACCACAGTAAGGACCAAATTGCTTGTCTCTTGCAACAAACTGAAAAGAAACAAAATGGTGAAATCGGAAGAGAGAAAGAACTAAAAGATACAGGTAGGTAAAATGGAGGGGACAAAAGTAAAGAACGTAATAAAAGTAACATAAAATAAGAAGGAGAAGAAGAAAAGAAGGGGCAGAAGGAAAGACAATTTGTCTTTGGGGAGAAATTGATCTGTGTGAGTTGGGAGGAAAACTAATCATTCACCACTCACAACTAAACTGTCAGGGCAATGGCCCCCTGAATCAGCTGGTTCCACATCAAAATCTTCTCTCCGCACAGTCACGACCACTTGATATCCCTCCTCCAACAGGACCTGATATTCACACCTTGAATTCTCTGGGTATGGATTGGGATAATTGGGACTTGTGATCTCCCCAATCAGTGCCGTGAATACATCCCCACTGCAGTTGACTATGGGAGAAAAAGAGAAAAGGGCAATCAAATATAGGGTCAAGCAAAGGAGTTCCTGCTCCATTCTGTGACTCTTCTCGTGAACTAACCATCCCTAACTGGAGCCCCCATGCCACAATTACATACCCCATGCAAATCAGTAGAGATACCCAATGCCTACTCAGTTTCCATCACATTGCATATGATAAAGCCTTTCATGGTTATGAACAGCCCCAGGTAGACCCTTTACAGGCATCTATTTCTCCTCTCCAATTCACTAACTTGACCCTGTAGGCTTATCTTCCTCCACTCTTGGGGCTCCTCCACAGCTTATGGGTAACTAAAGATAGGTGCCAAAGCAAGGCTGAGGCTAGTCAAAATTAGAAAGGCTGGGGCGCCTGAGTGGCTCAGTCGGTTAAGCGTCCGACTTCAGCTCAGGTCACGATCTCGCAGTCCGTGAGTTCGAGCCCCGCGTCGGGCTCTGGGCTGACGGCTCAGAGCCTGGAGCCTGCTTCCGATTCTGTGTCTCCCTCTCTCTCTGCCCCTCCCCCGTTCATGCTCTGTCTCTCTCTGTCCCAAAAATAAATAAACTTAAAAAAAAAAATTAGAAAGGCCAACAAAGATCTAACTGAAGCCTCAAACCATTCCAAACCCCAGGGAACATGCACCCCTCTTGATGCCAAGCTCACCTCCACAATTCTTCATATCATCATGGAGGAAGTATTCTGGGGGGCAAGAGCAGTAATAACCACCCATGAAGTTGTTGCAGAAGTGGCTACAAGGGGCATTGGCAAAGTCTGTGCACTCGTTTACATCTAGAAAAAGCAGAGAAAGATTGAGGTCAAGGACAGAGACTTAGAAGGAAGAATGAGTTTAAACCCAACCCTACAAGGGTAAGAAACGGTAGGAACGGCCTGTTACTTGAATAAATGAGTGAATCACCTTTCAGGATGGTATTATTCTGTGTTACTCTCCTGAAATATGATTCGAGTGTTGTGCCCTGCCATTGCACAGCTATAAGGGAGCTCTCAATGCCAGAGACCGTTGGCCTTTCTCACAGAGCATTTCGGCTCCAGAGACAACACTCTATAGGCTCAACATGATGAAATGTCTACTTCAGGGAGGAGCAATTAGTACACTTATCACTTTATAGGATTTGGGCACTTGCGTTAAATCTAAACAACAGTTCAGCCTTATGAGATGTTCTAACTTCACTTTAACCTGGAGTTAGGTACAGAAGCACCCAGAATTTGAAGGTTTGTTTGCCATTGGA
This sequence comes from Acinonyx jubatus, assembly GCF_027475565.1. Classification (NCBI taxonomy): domain Eukaryota; kingdom Metazoa; phylum Chordata; class Mammalia; order Carnivora; family Felidae; genus Acinonyx; species Acinonyx jubatus. The sequence goes on along the minus strand of NC_069387.1, from coordinate 41,148,654 downwards.
TGGGTTTGAATACCACACATTCTTCGTGTGATTCTTGGCAAGTTACTTAACTTTCCTAGTCTTCTCTTTCCTTATCTTTAAGTGGAGATCATAATACCCACCTTGAAGAGTTAAGGTGAAGCTTAAGTTAATATAGGTAAAATTCCTGGATTTTAAAATTCCTGGGTTTTAAAATCCCAGTTTATAGTGGTTCTCAATAAATCACTATTTATTACCTATTTTTACCATTATCATCATCACCCCTAAGATACCACGTGTTTGAATTTCACAAAGGCAATTCCTAGAAAGACAGACCCAAATCAAGTCAACACCTCTTAAGAGATACAAACAGGGGGGCGCCTGGGTGGCTCAGTCAGTTAAGCGTCCGACTTCAGCTCAGGTCACGATCTTGCGGTCCGTGAGTTCGAGCCCCGCGTCGGGCTCTGGGCTGATGGCTCAGAGTCTGGACCATGCTTCCGATTCTGTGTCTCCCTCTGTTTCTGACCCTCCCCCATTCATGCTCTGTCTCTCTCTGTCTCAAAAATAAATAAACGTTAAAAAAAATTTAAAAAAAAAGAGTTACAAACAGGATCCTTATTCGCTGAATTGCTGTTTGTTCTGCTTCTAATGTTTTAGCTGGACCCATGAGGCACATAAAGAGGGGTGAGCCTTACCTACAGCGACATAGTAGGCAGCAAACCCAGTGAAACGTTCTTCATTGGAGAAGTCTGACTTAAAGATCACCTGGAGTTTATTGTACGGGATTTGGAACTCTTCCACGATGGGAGAGTTGGGACTCTTGCTGGTCCTCTGCCCACAGAGTTTCCCTTCTTCAAAGTCTCCTGACATTATCTAAGAGAAGAATCAAAAGGAAGCTGAGAAAGGGTAATATTTTGGCATGGAAGTCAGAAAAGGGGACAGAGGGAATAGAACATTCCACCACCACCCCCAGCCCTATCCTTTATGCGCTTATTATAATATACCTGCACTGAGTCATATGCACAGTTCTCTGACAGCTCTATGTCCAGATGGGTGAAGTAGAGGTGGATCCCATACCCTTCAGGAACTTCTATATCCCAAGATTTCTCTACCTCATTGGGGTATGCCTGAGGATAGTTCGGGGACAGGATCTCCCCATACATAGTAGGCTCAGCATAAACGGATGCCAAAAGGGAAAACAGGAAGACGCACCTGAAAGAAAAGACATACGGAGACGTGGGTGACCCAGGTACTGGCAGACTAGTGAAGTGCTCTAGCATTTGTCATGGGCAGAAGGGAGGCGAAAGGAAGAGGGCAAGAGCACATGGAGAATCTCGTTGGAATAAAGCAAAAAGGCCTAGGCTGAACCAAAACCTGGGCTTCAGAGCCGAGCTGCCTTCTTGAGAAGATAAAGGGAATAGAGCCCATGTACGTACATCTCTGTAGACTCGTGATCACTTACCGCATCTCTGGCAATTTGTTCATCCCTGGTGAACGGCGGTACGCCTCTTGGTCCTGGCTCTCTGCACCTCTGGACTTTGGAGCAAAGGGGTGGCAGGCCCGGCTGTATTTGTCTAACAAACACAGGCACCTTCTTTGGTGGTGGGGTCACCTGGGGTTCAGTGTCACCTTCGTGACAATAACACACAAGCTAAACAAAGCCGCACACTGATCACCGCATGAGGCCTGTCCTCTCCCCGCCTCCCTGGTTCTACTTCAATTCATTTTCTAGACTAAAACTAGAGCTTATCCTTCTCCCATTGCTTCTCAGGATCTTCTCCCAGTTTTTCTCCCAAAGAATAAGCACTTTCTCCCAATTTTCTTCCTTCCCTGTTGCCCTCCTTCACCCCTACCCCCCACCCCTGCCCCCTCTCTATCAGCCTCTCTCCTGCCCTCACAAAACAATATCCCCATTTCCACTCAGGCTTTCAGGCGTCTTTCTCCATCATGACTATCCATCTAGGACATTTCTCCCTCCTCTTTTGGCAAAGATCCCCCTTATCACTTCACGCCAGCTCTCTTTACTATGTTTACTGTCACACATATTTCTCTTGGTGCTCCCGATGACCACTGATGGAGGAAAGAGCTTCTTTTACTAGGGGAAGGCAGTGACCTTGGGAGAAGTGGTCTGACACAGGGTTGGGTGGGAAATGAGAAGAAGGGCAGCTGAATGACCAGAAACACAAAAGGAAAGGAAAGGTATTCCCTCAATTTCCTATGTTAATTTTCCAGGGTTTGGGTTTGTTGTTTGTTTTGTTGTTTTTTTTTTCCCCCTTCACTAAAAAGAGATCTCTTTTCAAAGTTAAGAGGCTTGCCAAAAATGTTTCTAACCCTAAAAACAGTGGTAAGTAGTGGGGTGGCGGTGGGGGGAGGGGGGCAACCTAAGAGAAATAGGTTGCCTCTCTTCTGCCTTCTTTTATTCTGCTCCTTCCAGCACCCCCCCCCATCTTTGCCCGCAACCTTCCTATGTGAAGTTTTCTGCCTTTCTTTTGTCTTCCATCAAAGCTCTGCTCTTCCGTTTTTAAGGTTTTTACCTTCAGCAGCTGATGGGAGCAAGTGGGTCAGTCCCCTCTCTCGTGTCAGCGGGCATGCTGGGCGACCCTGCCGACTCCCAGGGAGAGCAGCTCAGGGCCTGGACGCTCCCTCTGCAGGAACCTCTGCCGGCCTCCCTGTCCTGGTTCTGTTCATATGAGTCTCTACCCCAGTGTGCATGTCTGAAATTCCCTGATCTAAACAAACGGGGGGGGGGGGGGGGGGCTGGGAGACCGGGACATAGGGAAAGGGTAACTCAGCCTTGATCCTGGAGCTCCCTCTGCTTTTGAAACAAGAACTGCATACTCCGATCAGGACTGAGGTCCCTGCATCTGGGGCTCCAGGGGGAGAAAGGAGGAGAGGGAAATTCCACCGATTGCCCAACGTTCTTTTTCAGCCAAAGGGTGTGTTAACAGAGTTTTCACAGAAGTCAGGTGACTTGTAGGAAAAGGAGGGGATTAATATGGTGGGGGAAAAGCCAAACCCAGAAGTTCCAACCCTCCAACTGTGTATGAATCACGACTTAAGGGAGAGTACTTACCAAAAATGCCTCTCATCGCTGCCCTTAAAGCAAATTTAATGGTTAGATAATGACTTAGACCTAGACCCGAGCTGGTGTGGGATGATGCTCTTCCTCTTCCTAAAATCCCCTCCAAGCATCAAAATCCTATCCACCAATCAAGCCCCAGTTCAGATACAGTCCAGTCTCATCCATAACCCTTGGGTCCCGACGGGTTTCAAAATTCAGAATTTTACAGATTTTAGAAAGGCAGTGCAGGACATGGACCCAATGTTAGGTAACACCTTCTCCCCCCTCCCCTCGAAGGGCTGGGACAATGCTCCATTATCAAACATTAATATTTCTGCAGCTAAATATATTGACCTTCACAGTAAACGGAATAACTAAAATTATATAATTTGGTTATAATTAAATATGATATTTATACATTCCTTATAGTTATAAATTACCTTACATCGGTTCAGATCAGGTGTTGCCACCAAAGAGGTTTTGGTGTCAAACTTGAAAACAAGCAAACAAACAACAACAACACACACACACACATACACACACACACACACACACAAACACAAAAAGGCTTTTGGAATTCAAAGTTGCAGCTAAGGGACCAAGGGACGGCGGGCTGTACGATTCCTCCACAAAGTCTTCCCTGATCTCTCACCTCCTCTTTGTGTCCCTTTTTACTTCCTACCCCTATTTGGTGACTGCATTCCAGTGAATCTACACCTTATCGAAGGAAGATGCTCCCTTCTTTTACACACCACTAGGAATAAACACTTGCCAGTTAAACTGTGATATATCATTGATTATAAGATGAATCTTGATTTCAAGAGCATTCAAATGTTGGGGGAAACCACGTGCCTTGAAATCGATTGCACTGGGCCTGGAATCAAAGGACAGGTCCAGGACCGGTTCATTACCTAACTTCTCAGCTCCTTCAAGTATAAAACAGAGAGAGATAACATCAATTCTGCCTACCTTACATGGCTGTCAGAAGACTCTAATGAAACAGGGAAAGAGGGGCGCCTGGGTGGCTCAGTCGGTTAAGCGTCCAACTTCAGCTCAGGTCATGATCTCATGGTCATGATCTGTGCTGATGGCTCAGAGCCCGAAGCCTGCTTCACAGCATGCATCAGCACACGGCGAGAAAAAGAGAGCATCTTACCAAATTGTCCAGGATTCCTTCCCCTTTTCCTTCTGAATTCAACACTCACCAGAAAAGTTAGTGACTCTCTCTTACTCTTCCGTGTTTTGACTTCTCCTTTTCAATTTTGCCATCCAACTAGATTATTTTATTTTCCCCTCGAAATCTCAAGACACATGTGAGGACATCTCTGGGCCCTGCTACCTTCCCTGGGTCAGCAAGAGGTCAAGCCAAGGACTCTTACAGTGACAGGGGACATGTTACATAATCTTCTCAGTATCCTGGGGAGTCATAAAAATGATGGTGCTTATTGCCATCCTCAGGGCCATCTGAACCCCAGCTGAGGTGACAATGCTAATATACAAACCACAAATTTAGAACCTTCCGTGTTAGTATTAAATGTAACTAACACACATGGGTATAAACATGAAAAGGACATTTTATCTTGATTGATTGATTGATTCAAGTGGAGTTTTTTTAAGTTTATTTATTTTTGAGAAAAAGAGAGGGAGGGAGGGGCAGAGAGAGAGAGGGAGACAGAGAATTCGAGGGAGGCTCCACACAGTCAGTACAGAGCCCAACATGGGGCTTAATCTCGCTAACCATGAGATCATGACCTGAGCCGAAATCAAGACTCAAATGCTTCATCGACTGAGCTACCCAAGCACCACAAACATGAGAAGTACATTTTAGGATATGAGCACTAGTGCTACTCAGAATCCTAACTATCATATTCACAATGTTAGGGTCTCTGAGGGGCTGAATAATACCATCCCTCTTTCCATTCCAAGTTCTAGAGAGATGGAGAAATAAAACAAAAGCAGCAAACGGAGCCCAAAGTAATATCTCTAATAGCAATAAATGCCAAGATCGAGCAAGTAGCCTAGCGTAAAAGCCAAATAGTGGCTGACTGCCAGAGTTAGAATTACCCTTCTAAGGGAGCCTGGGTGGCTCAGTCAGTTAAGCATCTGACTCTTGGTTTTGGCTCACGTCGTGATCTCACGGTTGGTGGATTCAAGATCCACACTGGGCTGTGCGCTGACAGTGTGGAACCCACCTGGGATTCTCTCTCTCTCTCTCTCTCTCTGCCCCTCCCTCTCCCCAAAATAAATAAGCTTTAAAAAAAAAAAAGAATTACCCTTCTAGACACAGACAATGCTAGTCCAGGGAAGGCCTTCTCAAATAGAGAATACGTGCTCCCCTTGGACAGCTCACTCCCAAGAGGAAGAAGGGCCAAGGTAAGGACATGCCCACGTATTCTTTCTGCCTTTACCAGGTAGATAAATCACTCTATCTCCCCAGGGCTGTGAGTGATGGAATGGAGTGGCCACAAGAGTCATATCATGGAGCTCTCTCCATCGGGAAAGATCTATCAGAGGTAGTACAAATATTTCTCCCCAACACTCCCAAGGCTTTTCTTCTTTAACCTGTTAGATTTGACAATTAAGCATACAATGAGCTAGGCAGACTACCTGGGAGAAAGGCTCAGCAATCTAATGAGGGCTCCACTCGGCCAAGGCCAACCACTGCTCCCCTTTTGTGTCCTCCAGCACCACTGGCCCCAGAAGCCCCCCCAAATGATTCTGAACAATCCATTAACATTAAGTATATTCCGCACCCAAGGTTGGAAATTCACCTATTCCATTCCCATCCCAGATTACACCCAGCCTTGTCAGCCAAGACAGCTATCAGAGCTCTGCAATGGGATTAAATGACGGTATTAAGAAATTCCAACAATAGAAATTCTTGTCCTGACAGCCCGCGCCGTATGCCTCTCTACTCGAGGCCCCGCTCTGGGTGTAGACCTCTGCGTGCCTGCTGGCCTGTGGGGAGCTCAGGGCCTGGGTTCCCTGCGGGACAAGTGCTGACAGGAGAACGTGGCGTTGCTCTGAGGCACAACCGTCCGGGATGAACGAGCTGCCTCCGCACCTCGGGCCCCAGGCCTGTGGTGCTCCACTTCTCTTGCAAGCAGATCGTGCATCAGGAGAATGCCAAGAACAAAGAGATCTGAAATTCCCTGAATACTTCCCACGCCGTAGCTGGTTCGAGCCCAACTTCACGCTGATAAGTGCCAGGGGAACAGCGCGCAGGCGCACCCCTTCTTCACCTTCCTGCGGTAGGCTCTGCCTGCCCCTAGTGACGACGCCACTGCGCGCACGACCCACCCCAAGTTCATCATCTGGTCTCCAGTGTCCCCACCGACGTCACCTGGAACTTCAAGAAGTTCCTGGTAGGCCCAGATGGTGTGCCTATGCGCAGGGACAGCTGCTGCTTTCTAACCATCCACATGAAGCCTGACATCGAAGCCCTGCTGTGCCTAGGGCGCCCCCTACCCCTGCTGCTTGGCAGTCACAGCGCGGCCCTCTGGAGATTTCATCAAGGATGGTGTTTTCTCGAAATCTGCGTGGAGGAACACCTGACGTCCAGGAAAATCTCCTGAGATGGGCGCTTCTTGTCCATCCCAGCATCTGCTCTCCAAACCAAGGCTCCTCACTAGTATAGTGTCGGGTGTCATCAGAGAGGAAAGAAGAAAGAAAGAAAGAAAGAAAGAAAGAAAGAAAGAAAGAAAGAAAGAAAAGAAAGGAAGGAAGGAAAAGAGAAAGAAAGAAAGAAAGAAAGAAGAGAAAGGAAGGGAGAAAGAAAGAAAGAAAGAAAGAAAGAAATAAGAGAAAGGAAGGAAAAGAGAAAGAAAGAGAAAAAGGAAGGAAACGAGAAAGAAAGAAAGAAAGAAAGAAAGAAAGAAAGAAAGAAAGAAAGAAGAAAGAGAAAGGAAGGAAAAAAGAAAGAAAGAAGAGAAAGGAAGGAAAAGAAAGAAAGAAAGAAAGAAGAGAAAGGAAGGAAAAGAGAAAGAAAGAAAGAGAAAGGAAGGAAGGAATGAAGAAAAAGGAAGGAAAGGAAAGGAAAGGAGGAAGGAATTCCAACAAATTTATTTAATTCCAATAAAATGCCAACAATAAAGAGGTGTTGCCAATATGAACAACTATTTTAAAACTTCTCATTATCAAACTCCAAAATCAAAGTCCAAATCTCATTGCAAAAGAAATCCCAAAGGCACTGAAGCCCAAAGTTCTTAAGTTAAACTCATGAAACCATCAGTCCCAATTTGTGTTCAGTTGAGTTTCAGCTATGGGGGTTTCCATACCTGAGCGGTGGTGTGGCTCCTTGAGTGGCTGCAGCCTGAGCCACAATGATTTAGTTCCTGCAAAATCCCAGAGACTGTGCAGATAGCTCTGAGGCACACCTTTCCTGAGCCCAGTTTTGGAAAGTCCAAAGAGTTCATGAGACACAAGAATTTCATAACACTAGCCCCACCACCACAAAATTTCTAAAACAAGCCATCCCCAGACCCCAAAGAAGACATCCCAGGAAAAATTAAAATTATATTTCCAAAACCCAGTACTTCATGTTGCCAAAGACTGAAGAAGAAATTCAGTAGCATCTGAGGGAAAGAGAAAATCTTAGTTTTTGATGTCACCTTAATGCCCCTTGGTTTATGCCAACTGTTCGGAATCCATATCTTGTGAACTTAAACACCACTGAAAGACATCATCTAGGAAAAGGCTAATCTGGGCATTCTACATTTACCATATGGGGGTCCTTCTATATGACACATTTCCCTTCCATTTCCCGCCTTGGTCCCAAGCCTCTGACACCCAGGGCTGCACTGATAGGTGAGCTTTGCCTACAATCCAGCCTCCACGATGTACAGGACAGATGGTTTCCAACATATGCCTCCGTGGCTTTTGCCGCTTTTATGGAATTTCTCAGAGCTGAAAAGCCTTCCCACTAAGGAAGGCTTTCTCTTCGTCCCCATGTTTGTTTCAGCTGCAAAAAAGACCCTCAGAAGATTGCTGAAACTGAGGTTCATTGTGAAGGTTTAGAAGCCTGTGCACTTTGGGAAGGACCAATACCTCTGCCAGATACCCTACTACCAGTTTTCCTTCCACTTTTTAATGTCAATAATAGATTATGGTGACTTCACAAATTAGGGCACAGGCAATGCCAGAAAAGCCTACCTACCATAAAGATGTCACCTTGAGGGGGTGCCTGAGTGGCTTAGTCGGTTGAGTGTCTGGCTTTGGCTCAGGTCATGATCTCACAGTCTGTGGGTTCGAGCCCCGCATCGGGCTCTGTGCTGACAGCTCGGAGCCTGGAGCCTGCTTCGAATTCTGTGTCTCCCTCTGTCTCTGTTCCTCCCCCACTCATGCTCTGTCTCTCTCTGTCTCCCTCAAAAAATAAATTAAAAACACATTTTTTAAAAAAAGATATCACCTTGAAACCCACTCAGTAATTTTTTGAGAATCTGCCGCTCTCAAGCCTGTGAACAAGCCGCTTGAATTCAAGATCAGTCTTTCCAATTTCTTCCTTGGCCCTGAATATAGACAGGCATTTGCCATTTGAGCACTCATTACCTTAGCCGGGCACTCACATATGAAAGCTACTCTCCCAGTGCTCTGTAGCACCCACAGAACTCAGCTTCCTTACGGGAGGTATTCCTGTAAGGAAACATCAGGAGTAATGGAAGAGGATCCCACTACTACTACATATAGGGTGTCCGGATTATTGCAAAAATTCGAATATAAACAATGCTCGCCAAAATACCAATTCGTTGTTCAATAAAACCAAATCAAGATCACTTTGTTGATGCACTTTTTTGACATGAAAAAAATCATTTAAAAAAAGTGTAGCTATATCAGAATAAAGTGTAAGTGGGAGAGGGGGCTACAAGAAAGTAAACGTGGAAAAGAAGCAGTAATTTCTACAGTCTGCATGATTGTGTCCCCCCAAATTCACAAGTTAGAATCCTAACGCCCTATGTGCTAGTGTTAGAAGATGAGGTCTTTGGGGGTAGAGCCCTCAAGAATGGGATTAGTGCTCTTTTGAAAGAAACCCCAGAAAAAGACAGAGAGAAAGAGACAGAGAGACCCCAGAGAGCTCCCTAGCCCTATGTGAGAACAACGAAATTTCTGCAACTCCGAAGATGGCCTTCACCCAACCATGCTGTCACCCTGACCTTGGACTTCCAGCGTCCAGATCTGTGAGAAGTAAATTTCTATTGTTTATAAGCCACCCAGTCTGTATTATTAAGTCCAAATTAAGAGTGTTAAATAACGAAAATCTACTTAAGTAATTTTAAAGAACTAATTGGGTTTTTTTAACTTCTTTCTAATGTTTATTTTATTTTGGGGGGGAGAGAAGGGGCAGGGAAGGGCAGCAAGAAAGGGAGAAACAGAATCCCAAGCAGCCTCTAGGCTCTGAGCTGTCAGCACAGACAGAGCCTGATGCCGGACTCAAACTCATGGACCTTGAGACCATGATCTGAGCCAAAGTCAGATGCATAACCAACTGAGCCATGCAGACACCCCTTAAAGACCTGACTGGTTTCATTAAACAAGTCATGAATCAGGCAACATCCCATCTAGCAAGTTGAGGGGAACTCCAAAGGGCCACAGAAAAAGAAAGGTTTTTAAAGATACAGAGGGAGGAGTACCTGGGTAGCTCGGTTGGTTAAGCCCAGACTTCAGATCAGGTCATGATCTCATTGTTTGCAAGTTCAAGCTCTGTGTCAGGCTCTAAGCCAACAGCTCGGAGCCTGGAGCCCGCTGCAGATTCTGTGTCTCCCTCTCTCTGCGCTCCCATGCTCACGCTCTGTCTCTCAAAAATTAATAATGTTAAAAAATTTTTTTAAATAAATAAAGGTAGAGAGGGAGTGGAAAAAAGGAAATTATTAGCAAAGAATCCATTGTTTTAGGCAAGGTCACCTCCTAAGGAGAGCAGAAGGGGTCCATCAGTGAATTTCCTAGTGCTTATCAGGAAATTCCCATGTTGACTGGCCTAAAGGTTACATTATGGGGAGGGGGGGAGGTCAAAACTGCAGTTAGGTTAGGTTTTAAGCCTTGGTTTATTGGCTTGAGATCTTAGCCTAAGTGATGCCATTTTAAGCCTGTGGTTTACTTCCAGTGTCCAGAACCGTGAGAAGTAAATTTTTGTTATTTATAAGTCACTCAGTCTGTGGTATTTTGGTAGAGCAGTCCAAATGGACTAAAAGAGTAACAAAGTAAAGCCAATTTGGAGGGCTCCTCTGTTCCCACCTAAACTACATCATTAAAAGTACATGTACCTATGGCTTATGAAGTACAAAGCACTATGTTAGTTCTGTCGACATAAATTGACCAGAAAGAACTCTAATATGAGAAGAGCATAGAGTTTTATTTGAGCCCAGATTAGGACAGCTGCCTGGGAAACACAATATTCACTGGGAAGAAAGTGATCCAGGGAATGAACAGTTTTTACAGGGTTATATACTTTTTTACATAAAGAGCCATAAATCAATATGTCAGAGGTATAGTCTCTCAAAAAAATTATAAATTAACATGTAGGCAGGATTTACGAGTTTTAACATCATAGACTAAGAAGTAGGAGCATTGATCGACATCTTAAGGACAGGAGGCTTTCCTTCAAGCTGCTCTTTTTTTTTTAATTAATTAATTTATTTATTTATTTGTTTATTTATTTATTTATTGGAGAGAAAGTCCGACCAGATGCGAGCAGGGGAGGGGCAGAGAGAGAGGGAGACACAGAATCTGAAGCAGGCTCCAGACTCTGAGCTGTCAGCATACAGCCCAATACAGGCCTTGAACCCACAAACAGTAAGATCGTGACCTGAGCCAAAGTTGGACACTTAACCAGCTGAACCACCCAGGCGCCCCCAGGCTGCTCATTTATAAAGCAGATGTCCTACACATGCTTGGTGGGCCTTAAATCAAGTTTTTGGTTTAAACAACATTTATGTAGTCATGTTGACTTAGATGGAAATCTAAAATGGCCTCCCTCAGGTCAAGACTTAAGAGAGTTTTTCTCTCATCAGTTCCCCCATTTGATCAGTAATTTTTTGACAGAAAGCATTGATGATCATCATTTTGTCCCTTGATGTCAGGGTGATTCCTTATCCACCATGGGGCCATCATGTCCCTCCCTTCTAGGCCTGATTTAGGTGGCCTAGGAGTCTATGGTGGGGGGAGGGGGGGCGGTGAGGTCAACAGTATGGCCTTTAAATAGGAAATATTACAACTGATTTTTTTTTTTCAATGAGATCAACCTGTCGTGCAAACATTGTTCATGTGCTTTGTGGAGAGTTTTTCCCCTTTGCCTTTTTGTAACCTTCATAGCATAAATATAGAAATAGTAATAAAAATCCAATTAATAACATTTAAAGCACCCAATGGGGAGTAAGTATAGAATCAGAAAGACAAGAGAAGAATCCAAAAAAATCCAGCACAGGTATTCTGATAATCTTGAATTAATTTGAGTATCTTCTTTATCTACAGTTATTTGTGCTTTGTGATATGTTTGAGCTGATTGGTTTAAAATGGTAATTACATTTTCTGTTATCTGTAAGGACTTCTCTGGCCCATTAGTTTCCATAGATAATACGTCTTGTGGTGGGTGTAATTCTCTCTCCCCATTTGGTCATCAATAACAATATTAGTATAATTTTTGTTAGCATCAGGCAACTCTATTTGAGTTGCAAAGCCAGTATTGTACCATATAGCAGTAGTGTTGTGAAGAAAAGTACTCTGGTTACAAAATAAATCAAGGAGTATTGCAGAGGTGTTTTATAAACCTTCCCAACAAAATCTTCCTTTTCCCGTATACCCTATGTTAGTTTGTATAGGCATAGCCATTGTAGGCCACGTTGGAATGAATTCAGGATTCCATTGTTGGTTAGGGAATAACCACATATTTTGCCTGAATTCCCAGATGTTAGTAGATATTGGAATCCAGTAAGAATCAATGGCTAATAAGGCCCATTTTCCTCCAACGGGAAGAACTCTGGTCGTATTTACAACAGTTTTTGTTCCTACTCATTGAACAACATCCTAAGTCTGGTTGACCATAAATTTGCCATAAGTACTAAGTTGCCATAAGTACTAAGGCAGAAATTAAATATTTAATATAAGTTACAGGAGGCTTTAAGGATTTTCTACAGATTAGGAGAGCTATATAATTTCCGTAAATATATATTTATGGAAATTATAAAATTTCCATAAATGTATATTTTGGGTTTCTGCAGTTAATAAAGGCCATTGGCCATAGATACTTCAGATTCATGTGGATTAGCATGTCTAGGAGCCCTCGGGTTAAAGTACATGCTTTTCTCCATTGTTGGATACAAGCATTTTTCATCATAATATGCTGTTTGATTTAGCCATTTTTTAAAAAATGTTCATTTATTTTGAAAGAGAGAGTGCGCACGAGCAGAGAAGGGCAGAGAGACAGGGAGAAAGACAGGCTCCAAGCTGTCAGTGCAGAGCCCTACACAGGGCTTGACTTCATGAACCAGGAGATCCTGACCCCAGCCAAAATCAAGAGTCAGAGCCACCCAGGTGCCCCTAGCCATTTTATTAAAGGCTAGATTATCAGCCCAAGCAGATGCAGATTTCCATCCTTTACCTTCTTCCTGAAATAAACATTCTTCTAATTTTCCTTTTTGTCCAAGAGTGTTTTTTTCCTTTGACATGTCTTTTTTGTTTGTTTGTTTCATTGGTTGGTTTTTTTTGTTTTGTTTTTTAATTGTTTTTAATGTTTATTTATTTTTTGAGAGAGAGAGAGAGACAGAACACAAGCGGGTGAGGGGCAGAGAGAGAGGGAGACAGAATCCAAAGCAGACTCCTGGTTCCAAGCTGTCAGCACAGAGCCCCATACTGGGCTCAAACTCCCCTAACCACAAGATCATCCAAAGTCGAATGCTTAACCAACTGAGCCACCCGGTCGCCCCAGAACTTTTTTTTAAAGTTTTTATTTATTTATTTTGAGAGAAAGAGAGAGTGCATGCATAGGAGTGCAGGTGGGGGACCAGAGAGAGAGAGAGAGAGAGAGGGAATCCCAAGCAAGTTGTGGGACTTGATCTCAAGTTTTGTGAGATTGTGACCTGAGCTGAAATCAAGAGTCGGACGCTTAACTGACTAAGCCACCCAGACACCCAGACATGTCTTTATGAAAGGCAAGCTCAGCCTGACTGAGGGAGGATACCCAGACCTGATCCTTATGCCACCCAAAGTTTTCTTTCTTCACTGGGGCCAGTGCTGACTTATCCACCAAATGTATTGCTGCCATTGTAAACCAACAGCTTTAGTACAATTAGGATAAAGATTTTGAACCCAAAAGCGTTGGGCTCGCCAGACTAGTGCTAATTGAGTAGTAGGAACTTCTCAATGTAATTTGGTCTGAGTATGCCATGAGGCTTCTCATAATCTTCTGGGTCCTAAGACAAAGTCAGATTTAGAAGGTGGATGAATCCACCAAGTCACTCTGCTAAAGTAGCATCTCTGGGAGATACCCATTGGGTTTTTTGGGTTTTGGTTTTTTTGGCTTAGGCCATTCCATCTACAAAAACATGGTCTGTGAACACATGGGATATTTTGGCGTGTCGGACAAGCTGTCACTTGTACCCAAGCTCCCACTGTGCCCAGGAACCTTTCTTAATAAATTATCATCAAGTTTATAGAGACACAATGGTCAATCTGTTGAGTGTCATACATAATGCAGGTTAAACTTGAGTTAGGAAGTCCTTTTTGAAAGACTTTTCCTAATAAAAGTCCTTTATAATATATATATCCTAAAAACCAAGCGTCAGAAGCTAAAGGAACATTACAGTGTGTCCAAGAGGTCATGAATATGTTATCTAAGTTATCATCATAGTAAAGTAGTAGGGTAGTATTTGAAGTTACATTAGTTAAATCCGCAGGTAACCATGATATTTCATCAGGATGTAATAAAGGAGGAGGTGAAAGCAAACAGGTAGGTTTACTATATTCTAACATTACAAACTGAAAAAGAAAGAAGAGTAGAATACAGGCCTGGTCTCAAATCTGGGGACAAGCTGATGTCATCTATTTCTTATCCTGGTCTGGCATCCATTGCTTAGTTAGTCAGAGCCAAGTGTCAGAGACAAGAGTTGAAGTTCACTCTGGTGAAGGGACCTTTTTAAAGGAGAAATGTGGATGCCTGCATTTAGACCTTTTGACATAACAGCACAGGGTTATTCAGTAATACTTGATAAGGTCCCTTCCAGTAAGGTTGTAATGACTCTTTTATTTGATGTCTTTTCTAATAAACAAGATCCCCGGGTTGGTCTTTGAAATCTTCGTCTCCTAGGAGTTCACTGTAAAAGAAACTGTGAACAAAATTTTCACTTTGTTTAAGGGCTTTAATGAGGCCTTGATAGTAATGGCAATAATATTAATAAGGTTGGTTCATACATTCCTTCATCTAACCTCATAAGCCATGCAATTGTTATGACTTCAAAAGGGGATAATCGATGTTTTTGAAAGGTAGTACATCTCTAACCTGGAAGTACAGTAAAACCTTGGTTTGTGAGTATAACTCGTCCCAGAAGCATGTTTGTAATCCAAAGCACTTCTGTATCAAAGTGAATTTCCCCATAAGAAATAATGGAAACTCAGACGATTTGTTCCACAATCCAAAAATATTCATATAAAATGATTACAACGCTGTAATATGATACAAAATAATAAAGAAAATACAAAATATAAAGAAAATAAACTAACCTGCACTTATCTTTGAAAACCTTCAAAGGCTGGAGTGAAGGAGACAAGAGAGAGGAGGGTTATTGTGTTGGACAACTTTCACTATCGCTAACAGAATCCCTGCTATCTATTGGCTCAATGGAATCTTTTCCCGCATGGCAGCTATTGTATACACTTACCCGGATGCTGACTACAGGACAGTATTAATAAACTCTTGGCATATATTGTACTTAGTGTAACTGGCAATAAGGCAGCAGAGGAAAGGGTCTGTATCTGCAGGCAGCCTGACCTGGAAAAAGCAAAGCATTCTTAAACTTACTCTTGTATGGAAAAGCAAAAGACTCTCATAGGGGCTTTGCAATAGCAAAAAATACACTAGTGCCAGCTGTGAGCACCTTCCAACGTTCTGAAAAATCACTGATTTCTGCCAAACACTATGGCCTGAGACCAAGCATCCGAGCATGGGAGACCATCACCCACAACTCCTCAGCAAATTAGAGAGAGAGAGAGAGAGAGAGAGAACTAATGGCGCGATCATGTGACATTCAGCATCATGTACTACTCATATTGCAAGACATCATTCATTTATCAAGTTAAAATTTTTTAGAAATGTTTGCTCGTCTTGCAGAACACTCGCAGAACAAGTTACTTGCAATCCAAGGTTTTACTATACTAGTAGGAGAGGTTTTGGCCATGGAAATTTAAATCGTTCGGAAAATTTTGCCAAATGAATCTTAATGGTATCATTTTTTCTTTCCACCAATCCTGGGGATTGCAGATGATAAGCACAATGGAAATGTTATCGGCCAAACATTACAAATGGTTTTAATTTTTGTCCAGTAAAATAGGAACCTTGATCAGGATGTAGTTTGGAGGAATTCCCCAAACAGGAATTATCCTTTCTAAATAATTTGCCTACCGTTAATGCCATAGCTCTCTTCTGTAAGGAAAAGATGAAAACCAATGTGAAAATCACAGCCAAAACATATTTATATCCTTGAGATGGTGGCATCTGGACAAAATCCAACTGCCATACCTCAAATGGTCCTTTGGGAAGCGAGAGATGTCTTTGTGATCCATGTAATGACTTCCCAGAATTGTGTATTGGGCAAATGGTACAGCGGGCATACATTTGATAGGTTCCATAAACATTATTTACTCCATAAAATCATTTTTCCAGATCTCCAATGAGTCAATTAACAAATATGTGAAAGTAAAAGTATTTGTACTCCGATAGGAACTCTAAGTTTTTTGTTAGGCCCAACCCATACCTGAGTGATGGGGTTGAATTTTCTCCCTTTGAGCCCATAAAAGCAGATCTTTTAATAAATTAATATTAAGGAACAATGAGCATTCTTGATGCTGGACAAAATTTGTATCTAGAGATACTCACTTAGCAGTTACATCAGCCAAATGATTTCCTTTTCTTCTATGGTATCAAATCTAGAATGCCCAGGTATCTAAATAATGGCAAGTTGTTGTGGTAGTTGTATCACACCTAATCACTTTGCAACCTGCTTCCCACTTTTTATAGGTTGTCCTGAGGACGTTAAAAATCCTTGTTGTTTCCATAACATTCCAAAGTTATATGCTACTCCAAAGGCATAGTGACTGTCAGTATAGATATTTGTTATTTGATTTTTAGTCAATTGACAAGCTCAAGTTAGTGCAATTAATTCAGATCGTGAAGATTTTCTTTGGGGTAAATAAGAGCTTTCAATTATATCTGTTAAAGAAGTAATTGCATATCTAACTTAGTAATGTCTTTGACCGTCTTTATGATCATCTGTAAATTCCATAAACCAAATTAAGTCAGCATTATCAATGGGGTCTCATGTAAGTCTTTTCTAGGAATAAGAAGATAATCAATTAATGAAATACAGTCATGACCAAGATCTTTTGGCCTTTTTTTTTTTTTTTGGTAGTTTTATACCTTTATTTGACAAGCAGCAATTAGTTCTCATCCACATTAACTGTCTGCAGATTTTTGAAAGTGGTGACAGGTACATAAGTCACCAACATATAGAGCTTGTTTGGTGATTCTTCATCCTCATTATGTTTTCTGGACAACTGCATGCGGATACAGTTTGGAACATTCCTTTGCTGAGCCTGGTGTCAATGCACACATCTGGAGTTCCCATTCTCCTTCATGGCAAATTTCCAGATCATTTTGTATGCCAGAGAGGCACACTTCTTGAAACCCACTCCATGGATGTGCTTGTGAACGTTGATGTGTATTCTCTGGTCACTACTTCGTTGGCAGAACGGACCTTCTTCTCAGCACCCTTCTTTTCAGGAGCCATTCTGCCAAGCCCTGGTTGGAAACCCATGATCAAGGTCTTTGTGTAGATCTGGAAGTAAAGTTGCAGGGTTAAAGTTACTTTGTCAAGCTAGAATACTATTAGGTATGGAGAGTAATATTACTTTTTAAGAAGCTGACTTACAGAATAATGTTAAGATGAGAGTATAGAAGAGATACAACTGAATGTGGAATATAGTTAAGGGGAGACCATTATTTCCTCAGTGGCCTTGCATGTGAGTGTGGTTGCCTAAATTGCTCTCATACAAGGTGGAAGTCCTTTAGTCACCAAACCAAGTTGTTGGCTATAATATCCTATAGGTCAATGTTGATCACTATGCTTCTGAGTTAATACACTTAGAGCATTCCCTTTGTTTTCATGTACCAAAATGAAGAAAATGGGGTCATAATTGGGGTGTCCTAGGGCAGAACCTTGAGTTAATATGTATTTTAATACATCTACAGGAATACTGAAGGAGCTACACAAATCTATCACTATGAAAAGTAATGCTTATTGGTTGGAATCAAGGAGAGCAAAGTATGTGGATTTGGGACCACTGGATGTCAAGTCACCACAGTATTAGTTCTAGCTTTCAGGTCTTGAACACATCTCCAAACTTTTCAGTAGATATGTTACAAGGGCTAGTACAAGGAATTGAGTCCCCTTTTCAGGAACATGTAGGTGGCTATTGTGCATTCAGGAGCTGTTCAGCTTTATTTTTTTAAGTTTATTTATTTTGATAGAGTGAGTAGGGGAGGGGCAGGGAGAGAGAGAATTCCAAGCAGGCTCCATACTGTCAGCACGGAGCCTGATCCTGGGCTCGAACTCAGGAACCATTAGATTATAACCTGAGCTGAAACCAAGAGCCGGACGTTCAACCAACTGAGCCACCCAGGCGCCCCAGGGAGCTGTTCAGCTTTAGAGCATGATTTCGCATCTTCTTTAGGCTTTAGTTTTAGTATAAAATCTGGACAATTCTCTTGGGAGAGAAAAATATAGTGGACCAAAGTGTACTATTTATGAGTGCATTTCCAGGAGGCTGTGAAACACACTGAGGTATCCGGTGTTTCCCCATTGGTAGCCTAAAACTGCCGTGGGGGCTCCAAGCACCAGATGATCAATCCTTACTTGTGCATCCCCAGACAAGCCAGACTTTATTTACTATGTGAAGAAAATGAAATTCCCAATGGGACTGCTTCTCATCTTGAGGAATAATAACCTCAGATACTTCCATTAGGTTCTCGGTCACCTGAGAACGCCTTTTGGATAGAAGGAGCAAGTATCCCCTATCTTCAGAGCTAAATAATCCAATCTCTCATTTTCTGACTCGTTGGTATTATCCAGTCTTTAAGGTTTTATTGCCAGACCAAAGCCAAATATGAATTAGCCAACCCAAGTTTTACTCCCTTGTCCAGAGGTTTCCTACCTAGAAAATCTTACCAGTACAAATAAAATCAGTCTAAAACCAGCTTGAATAAAAGTCTGGACTGTCAACTTAAAATAAGGAGATCTGCATAACAGAACTCACTGATCCACTCAAAG
Organism: Acinonyx jubatus; assembly: GCF_027475565.1. Taxonomy (NCBI): domain Eukaryota; kingdom Metazoa; phylum Chordata; class Mammalia; order Carnivora; family Felidae; genus Acinonyx; species Acinonyx jubatus. The sequence continues at coordinate 41,130,108 of NC_069387.1, read as the reverse complement.
GTTGCTGAAAAGCCAGAGGTATACAAAGGGCCCATGCTGGGACCAAGTGCCAGGTTCCAGAAGACCTCAGGTGGCCTCAGGTGGATTTCTCTGATGTCCTGCCAACTAAGCCAAGAAATGTCCATGCAATTTGACCAGAAAGAATTCTAATATGATTTTAAAAAGAGAGAGAGAGTTAGTTTTATTCTAGCACAGATCAGGACAGCTGCCCAGGAAACACGATATTCACAGGGAAGGAAGTACTCCAGGGAATGAACAGTTTTTACAGAGTTAAATACTTTTTTACATAAAAATATGACAATCAGTGGGATGCCTGGGTGGCTCAGTCGGTTAAGCATCTGACATCAGCTCAGGTCATGATCTCACTATCCATGAGTTCGAGCCCCATGTTGGGCTCTGTGCTGACAGCTCAAAGCCCGGAGGCTGCTTCAGATTCTGTCTCCCTCTCTCTGCTCCTCCCCTGCTTGAGGCTCTCTCTCTCTCTCAAAAATAAATAAACATTAAAAAAAATTTTTTTAATCTGTCCATCAGTATGTCAGAGGTGAATTCTTTCAAAAGATTATATTAATATGTAGGCAGAAATCACTAGTTTTAACTTCATGAAATAAAAGGAGTTGGAGTATTGATCAATATCTTAAGTGTTATGCCCAGAATTCGTGATCCCCAAAGACCACCAGGGAGCTGAGTCCAGTGCAAAAGCAAAAGAGCCTTTATTCGAGCTAGCTCGAACTCAATCCCCTACCTGCACCGACGCAGCGGTGAGATACCGGGGAGAGAGAGCGAGTTTCAAAAGCACAAAGGTTTTATTGGGATCTAGGGGCAGTTGGTGAGGTAATGGCTGTGGCCTCAGCCAATTGGCTGGGGAAAGGTCCGAGTCCCGTTAGGCAGGTAAGGGGCGGGGGGTTACTCAAGGGGAGGAGGCGTGGTCAAGGTGAAGGACACAGAACAAGACGGAGTCGGCCAGCGTAGGCCCGCCCTTTTATTTCCCCCCTTGCCATGTAGCTTGCGGACCCAATCATGGGACCAGCTGTATTTATGGTGACAAGGGGAACAGAGTTTGGAGGTTTATGCAAAATTCTGGGAACCAAGTGTCCCTGGGGTGGCTCTGGGAGGTCTGATTAAGTATTGTCCCCGAGCTGGTGTCTACGATCTGCCAGGTGATGTTTTGGGAGACGTGGGGACTCCCGGCAGCATGAGCAATGACAAGCAGAGTTAACAGAGTTACCAATATTAGGTGGGTCGAATGTGCTATAGCTTGAGCTTGAGCGGGTTGTGTTGGTCCCGACTGACGGCCCATCGCGTGACGAAGTCCTTCCGGATCGTGGAGGGGTCCACTGGCCGAACGTGGGTGTGATGGACCCAGGTCGTGTTGCCATCTACTTTGAGAACGGTGGGAGTTGTCAGCACCACGATGTAGGGTCCCTTCCAGCACGGCTCGAGGGTCTCTCGGTGGTGCCTCTTGACGTAGACCCAGTCTCCCAGCCTGTACTGATGAGGTGTCTGGGTCGGGCCAGCCTCATAGATGGCACGGAGGTGCGGCCAAATGTCCTCGTGCGCCCTCTGGAGCCCTCTCAAGGAAAGAAGAAGTTCTTGATTTTTAAACTCAGAAAGAAGTTCAGCTCGAAAGTTGGGAATAATAGGGGGTGGCCTGCCAAACGTGATCTCGTAGGGAGTAAAACCCAAGGTGTAAGGAGTGTTCCTAACCCAGTAAAGAGCATTCGGTAGGAGAGTCACCCAGTCCCCGCCAGTCTCCATGGTTAATTTGGTAAGGGTCTCTTTTAGGGTTCTATTTATTCTTTCTACCTGTCCTGAGCTCTGGGGCCTATAAGCACAATGTAATTTCCAGTTTGCCCCCACCGCCTTGGCTACTGCCTGCGTTACCTGCGAGATAAAAGCTGGTCCATTGTCTGATCCTACCATGGCAGGAAAACCATACCTGGGTAAGATGTCTTCTAGTAGCTTCTTAGCCACCGTCTGAGCCGTTTCACGCTCGGTTGGGTATGCCTCCACCCAGCCAGAGAAGGTGTCTGTAAATACTAAAAGATATTTATAACCATACTTTCCTGGTTTGACTGCAGTGAAGTCGACTTCCCATTGGGCTCCCGGTCCGGTGCCTCTGAGCCTGGTTCCTTTTTTATCTGATGTGGCTCTCGTGTTGGTGAGTTGGCAGGTCTTGCAGGCAGATACAACTTGCTCTAATATTGAGACTTTGAGCCGGTCTGGCAGCACGAGCTCCTTGTTAGGTGTATACCACCACCATCCCTTTATCTCCTGGGCCATGGGGAGTTTCTTGATCCGCTGCAACTCCTCCTGGGAGTATTTGGGCTGGTCTGGTAAAACTGGGTCTCCCAAGTCCGGTAGTTATTAAGCTGTTTTCTAGCTCCCAGCATCAGCGCCTTGGTGAGGGCTATGAGCTCTGCTCGCTGGGCTGACGTTCCGGAGGGTAGAGCCTCCGCCCATACGGTGTCTGTTTCGGTGACCACCGCTGCACCCGCATACCTGTGTCCGTCTCACACAAAGCTGCTGCCATCAGTGAACCAAGTAGCCTCGGCATCGGGGAGGGGCCAGTCGGTCAGGTCCGTCTGGAATCCATGTACTTGTTCCAGGATTCCCGCACAGTCATGTAGTGGAGCACCTAGGTCAGGGTTGGGCAGCAGGGTTGCAGGATTGAGGGCTGCACTGGGGTGGAACCACACTCGTGGAGGGTTGAGTAGGAGGCTCTGGTAATGAGTCATATGTGTGTTGCTCATCCATCTATCAGGAGGCTATTTCAGGACCCCTTCAATGGCGTGTGGTGTCATGATCCAGATCTCCTGTCCTAGGGTCAGTTTGTTTGCGTCCTTGACTAGGAGTGCTGTCGCCGCGATAATTCTTTGGCATGGCGGCCAGCCGGCAGCCACTGGCTCTAGTTTCTTGGACAGGTAAGCCACCAGGTAGTTCCAGGGGCCTAAGGCTTGAGTTAGAACCCCTTTTGCTATTCCCTTATGTTCGTCTACAAAGAGGTGGAAGGGCTTCCTAATGTCTGGTAGGCCCAGGGCTGGGGCACTTAGGAGGGCCTTTTTTAACTGATTAAAGGCAGTTTCTTCTTTTTCAGCCCATTTAAATGTTTTCCCCTCTTTGGTAGCTTCATATAGGGGCCTGGCGATCTCACCAAAACCTGGAACCCAGAGGCGGCAGTAGCCAGCTGATCCTAAGAATTCCCTTACTTCTCTTCGGGAGGTGGGAGTAGGGATCTTTAGGACAGTTTCTTTTCTGGCATCTGATAACCGCCGCTGTCCGCCCTCCAGGATATATCCCAGGTAACTTACCCTCTCCCTGCATATCTGAGCCTTCTTCGCAGATGCCCAGTACCCTAAGGCCCCCAGCCGTGTCGGCAGCAATCAGGAAGTCATCTACGTACTGTAGGAGGGTGAGGCCAGGGTGCTCCCTTCTGTACTCACCCAGGTCCTCGTGTAGTGCCTCATCGAAGATGGTGGGCGAATTTTTGAATCCCTGAGGTAGCCATGTCCAGGTGAGTTGCCCACTGTAGCCCTCCTCCGGATCATGCCACTCGAAGGCGAACAAGGGTTGGCTCTGGGGTGCCAGCGGCAGACGGAAGAAGGCGTCCTTTAAATCTAGTACAGTATACCAGACCCTGGAGGGCGCCAAGGAGCTCAAGAGAGTATATGGGTTGGGAACAGTTCGGTGTATGTCCGTGACCCTCTTATTTACTTCCCGGAGGTCTTGTACCGGTCGGTAGTCATTTGTGTGAGGCTTTTTGACCGGCAGTATGGGGGTGTTCCAGGGAGACTGGCAAGGAACTAGTATCCCTAGGCTTCATAGTCTCCGGATGTGTGGCTGGATCCCCCTTTCGGGCCTCCCGAGACATGGGGTATTGTTTGATCCTTACCGGACTCTCTCCTGGCTTGAGCTCTACCAGGACCGGAGTCCTGTGAGCAGCTAGTCCTATCCCGCCCCCACCACCGGTATCTGCCCAAATCGAGGGGAATTCTTGTAGCCATCTGTCTATATGATCCTCTCTCAGGAGCGCCTCCTGGTGGAGGCGGTATTCATCCTCCAGTTTCATGGTCAGGACCTGGATGGGGTGGCCCTTGCCATCGGTGACCTGAGGCCCCCCCTTGTCTGAAAGTTATCTGAGCTCCAATCTTGGTCAGTAAGTCCCGTCCTAATAGCGGGTAGGGGCATTCTGGTATTACCATAAAGGAGTGGGATACCCGGCCCGTTCCCAAATCGACTGTTCTTCGGGTAGTCCATGAATACTGGTTCATACCAGTTGCCCCTTGTACCCAGGACTTCTTGCTGGCTAGTTTTCCTTGTGGGGTGCGGAGGACCGAATGTTGTGCTCTGGTGTCGACAAGGAAGTCAACAGGGGTCCCCTCCACTTTAAGAGTTACCCTGGGTTCGGGGAGAGGGTCCGAACCCCGACTCCCCTAATCACTTAGTTCATCTAGCTCTAGGACTTTTACTCCATCAGTCTTGCTTCCCTTCCCGCCGGCCCTTTTTGGACAATCTCGGGCCCAATGCCCTATCTCCTTGCAGTATGCACACTGATCCTTCTGCAGCCTCTGCTTCCCCCCCTTGGTGGTTCCTTTACCTTTTCTTGCGTCGTCTGCCAGCTGCCGGAGATGGCGGTCTCGTTCCTCGGGGGAGTCAGCAGTGGTAGCTAGTAGTATTCTGGCCAGGTCTCGAATCTGCTTACTGCTGGCAGCCGCCATGGCGCGAGCCTGCTTGTCCTCAGGAGGTTCCCGGTTATTATATACCTTTTCGGCTACCACCAGTAAGTCCTGCAGACTTTTTTCTCCTAGTCTGTCTATTTTCTGTAATTTTCTCCTAATGTCTTTGGCCGATTGGTTTACAAAGGCCAGGATAACAGCTGCCTTGCTTTCCGGAGCCTCTGGATCCATGGGGGTATAGGTACGGAATGCCTCCATGATCCGCTCTAAAAAGGCAGCCGGAGATTCATCTTTTCCCTGTTGTACATTTCCTACCTTGGCCAAATTGGTTGGCTTTCTAGCAGCCATTCGGAGACCCCCCATTAGAGTCTGGCGGTAGACCCGGAGCCTCTCCTTACCTCCTGCCGTGTTGAAATCCCACTGGGGCCGAGTTAAGGGGAAGGAGGCATCTATCTGAGCCTGGTTGGTGGTGGGATTCCCGTCTGTGCCCGGAACTAGTTTTCGGGCCTCATTGAGGATTCTTTCTCTTTCTTCAGTCGTGAACAGGACCTGCAAAAGCTGCTGGCAATCGTCCCACGTGGGCTGATGGGTAAAAAGAACAGAGTCTAATAAATCAATAAGCCCTGCCGGTTTCTCGGAAAACTTAGGATTCTGAGCTTTCCAATTGTAGAGGTCACTAGTGGCGAAAGGCCAATAGTGATGGGGCTGATTCCCCTCCACGTCTGGGGGTCCAGTGGCTCGCAGGGGCGGAATAGTGGAGTCGGCGGCGGAGGCGGATTGCTCCCTCTGAGCCTTTTGTCTGGTAAAGGGCAGGCTTCCCACTGGAGCGTTCCCGCCTCCCGCTCTTGGAACAGCGTCTGCCTCCCCCGGAGGGGGAGGATGGTATTCTTCCGGCATCCTAGGGGGGTTATACGGGGGAGGAAAAATTAATTCTTCAGTCCCCCCCTGTAGGACAGGGTAGAGGGGTGCTGAAGGCTGGGTAAGACTTTTCTTCTTCTTTGTCCCCTGCAAAGCAAGAATGGGTTTTGGCTCCGGAGGGAGCGGGGCTAGGAAGGGCTTAAGCCAAGAGGGTGGGTCTTCTACAAGGTCCTGCCAAGTGATAATGTAAAGGAGCTGATCAAGATGGCCTGTCTTAGGCCGAGAGATGATACTCCTGACTCGGTGGATGGTAGGGAGGTCGAAGGTCCCCTCTGGTGGCCATCCGACATTGAAAGCTGGCCACTCGCTAGAATAAAAAACCTGCCACCGACCCTTTCGGACTTCCACACTGAGGTTGTTTGCTCTTCCCCTCACATCCTTAAAGTGATCAATCATAATACTTAGAGGAGTAGTCTGAGTCTGTCCCATAACGTCCGTCCAGTAAGTCCACAGAACAAAACAGAGAAACACAAAAACAGACAAACAGAGGGCCCCTAGAAAGTCTCCCAACTCCATGGAAGCAAAACTGAAAGCTAGCTTAGACCTTTGAGGGGATTCCACGTCCCTCCAAAACCGATGAGGGGATTCCACGTCCCTCCAAAAGGGAGGATCGGAACTTCTTCTGAAACTCCTGGCCCGTGGTCCTCCAGTGCATCCACTTAGACCGCGTCAGGCACTACCAGAATTTCAGAAATTAGCTTACACAGAAAAGACGGAACGAACAGACACTAACCGTGGCCAGTCAGGCTCTCCGGGTCGGGGGTCCCTCGGGGGTCTTGGGGATCCCAGGCCGAGCCCCCAAATGTTATGCCCAGAATTCGTGATCCCCAAAGACCACCAGGGAGCCGAGTCCAGTGCAAAAGCAAAAGAGCCTTTATTCGAGCTAGCTCGAACTCAATCCCCTACCTGCACCGACGCAGCGGTGAGATACCGGGGAGAGAGAGCGAGTTTCAAAAGCACAAAGGTTTTATTGGGGCCTAGGGGCAGTTGGTGAGGTAATGGCTGTGGCCTCAGCCGATTGGCTGGGGAAGGTCCGAGGTCTGTTAGGCAGGTAAGGGGGGGGGGGGTGGTTACTCAAGGGGAGGAGGCGTGGTCAAGGTGAAGGACACTGAACGAGACGGAGTCGGCGGCCGGCGTAGGCCCGCCCTTTCATTAAGGACAAGATGTTTTCCTATAAGCTACTCACTTAGAAAGCAGATGTACAACGCATATTTGATGGGCCATCAATCAGGCCTCTGTTTGAAACAAAGTTTATGTACAGTCATGTTGACTTAGAAAGAAATCTAAAATGGCTTCCCTTACCTCTCAAGACTTTAAAGAGTTTTTCTCTCATCAGTTCTACATGGGACACAAAAGTGATAGGGTCAGAATCCTCATACAAGAGAGAGGAAAGTAAGCAACATGACAGAATATAACAAAGTGACAAGGAGAAAGATACTACATCTGGCTAAGGAGGAATCAGAAAGTCTTCATAAAAGAGTGGAGATTTCAGATAAGACACAAACATCTAACGTTTCAACTGTGGTCCTACTCTGCCTTCCCTTTGTTTGTTAATAACCCTACCATTTCCCTGCCATCCAAATTCAAAGGTTTAATTATCTTTCATTCTTCCGCTCCTCTGCCCCCAGTCTTTGCTGAGACTTGTTTCTACCTTTTCACTGTCTTTCATATCCACTCCTCTGTTCCAAGTCAGAGCCTCATGACATCTCTTGTGGATAGATGCCTTAAAACTTGCCCCCCTTCCTCTTTCTCACCATCTCTAAATCTGTCCTACACAAACTATAATATTTATCTTCCTTAATGACAACCCCAACTACACTTTTTAAAAACATTAATGGCTTCCCTATGTCTTCAGAATTCAACTACACCATGGGTTTGAGCACTGTGTCGGGCTCAAACCGACACAGCCTGCTTCAGATTCCGTGTCTCCCTCTCTCTCTCTGCCCCTCCTCTGCCATTGCCCTCTCTCTGTCTCTCAAAGATGAATAAATGTTAAAAACAAATTTTTTAAACAAACAAACAAACAAAAAGTTGGGGCACTAGGTGGCTCAGTCAGTTGAGTGTCCAAATTTTGATTTCAGCTCAGGTCATGATCCCAGGACCATGGGTTCAAGCCCTGAGTTGGGATCCGTGCTGAGTGTGGAGCCTGCTTAAGATTCTCTCTCTCTCCACCTCGTCCCCTCTCCCCCATTCATGCGCTCTCTCTCTCTCTTAAAAATGTTTTTTTAATTAAAGAACTCAATTACAGATGGTAGTTCCTCCAAATATTTTACTTCTTCAAAAACATTTTTTTAATTTTAATTTTTTTTTTAATTTACATCCAAATTAGTTAGCATATAGTGCAACCACGATTTCAGGAGTAGATTCCTTAATGCCTCTTACCCTTTTAGCCCATCCCCTCTCCCACAACCCCTTCAGTAACCCTCTGTTTGTTCTCCATATTTAAGAGTCTCTTCTGTTTTGTTCCCCTCCCTGTTTTTATATTATTTTTGCTTCCCTTCCCTTATGTTCATCTGTTCTGTGTCTTAAAGTCCTCATATGAGTGAAGTCATATGATGTTTGTCTTTTCTCTCACTAATTTCGCTTAGCATAATACCCTCTAGTTCCAACAAACAAATATTTTACTTCTCACAAACAGAACATCTTTTCCCTAATGATAGCTTATTGAAACCTCCAATATTGCTATGCTAATCCATTCATTCATCTAGCAAACAGTCATTGAATGTCTGCTCTGTGTTGGAGAATCCAAACACTAACTGAAAGGGCGGGCCTACGCCAGCCGACTCCATCTTGTTCTGTGTCCTTCACCTTGACCACACCTCCTCCCCTTGAGTAACCCCCCCCCCTCACCTGCCTAACAGGACTCGACCCGTCCCCAGGACCCTTCCCCAGCCAATCGGCTGAGGCCATAGCCATTACCTCACCAACTGCCCCCAGGCCCCAATAAAACCTTTGTCCTTTTGAAACTCGCTCTCTTTCCCTGGTATCTCACCGCTGCGTCGGTGCAGGTAGGGGATTGAGCTCGAGCTAGCTCGAATAAAGGCTCTTTGCTTTTGCATCGGACTCGGCTCCCTAGTGGTCTTTGGGGATCACGAATTCTGGGCATAACATAACAAGAATCCCCAGTGGCCTCAAGGACCTTACCTTCTAGTAGGGGAGGAAGACAAGAAAAATGTGTGAAAGTCCTATGATAGCAGTTGTAGTGGTTTTTAAACATGCCCCCAAATTCTTTGACATTCCTTTGTTTCCTCCTCCTAAATGTGGCTAAGTGCTTATGACTTACTCCAACAATATAGAGAGGACAGTGGAAATGCTCCTACGTGACTTCTTTTTTGTTTTTCAGTTCCAAAGTTATTTATTTTCCTTTAGATTATTTAAACCAATGAAAAACAAACAACTCCTTAAAACATAATTGAACTTTATTCTCTCATATATAAAGAGGAAAAAAACCCTGAAGTTTACATGTCATTACTGAACACTAATACATTTTCTCTTTTTTTCTTTTCCTTCCTTCTTTCTTTCTTTCTTTCTTTCTTTCTTTCTTTCTTTTTAATTGTAGTTAACATACAGTGCAATATTGGTTTCAGGAGTGATATACATCACTCACATATAACACCCAGTGCTCATCACAAGTGTCCTCCTTAATACCCATCATGCATTTAGCCCTTCCCTTCTACCTCCTTCCATCAACACTGTTCTCTGTCATTAAGAGTCTCTTGTGGTTTGTTTCCCTCTCTTCTCTTTTTTCCTCCCCTTCCCATATGTTCATCTGTTTCTTAAATTCCACATCTGAGTGAAATCATATAGCATCTATCTTTCTCTGATTTACATATTTCACTTAGCATAATACATTCTAGCTCTATCCATGTCATTGCAAATGGCAAGATTTCCTTCTTTTTGATGACTAAGTAATGTTCCTGAGTATATATATCCATTTTATCCATTCTTTATCCATTCCAGTTGATGAACATTTGGGTTGTCTCTATAGTTTGGCTACCGGTGATAATGCTGCTATAAACACTGGGGTGCATGTACTTCTTCAAATCTGTATTTTTGCATCCTTTGGGTAAATACCAAATAGGGCAATTGCTGGATCATAAGGTAGTTCTATTTTTAGTTTTTTGAGAAACCTCTATACTGTTCTCCAGAGTGGCTGCACCAGTTTGCATTCCCACCAACAATGCAAGAGAGTTCTCCTTTCTCTGCATCCTCACCAAAACCTGTTGTCTCTTGTGTTGTTTGTTTTTTTTAAGCCATTCTGACAGGTGTGAGATGGTATCTCATCACGATTTTGATTTGTATTTCCCTGATGATGAGTGATGTTGAGCATCTTTTCATGTGTCTGTTAGCTATCAGGATGTCTTCTCTGGAAAAGTGTCTATTCATGTCTTCTGCCCATTTCTTAACTGGGTTGTTTCTTTTTTTTTTTAATGTTTATTTCTGAGAGAGAGAGAGAGAGAGAGAGTGAGAGAGAGAGAGAGACAGAGTATAAGCGAGGGAGGGGCAGAAAGAGAGAGGGAGACACAGAATCCGAAGCAGGCTCCAGGCTCTGAGCTGTCAGCACAAAGCCTGATGCAGGGTTCGAACTCACAGACAGCGAGATAATGACCTGAGCCGAAGTTGGACGCCCAACCAAATGAGCCACCGAGGTGCCCCTTAACTGGGTTGTTTCTTTTTTGGGTGTTGAGTTTGATATGTTCTTTATAGATTTTTGATACTAACTCTTTATCAGATATGTCATTTGCAAATATGTCCTCCCATTCCATAGGCTGCCTAGGTTAGAAAGGTCATCTTGCATCCACCTGGTCCTCATAACACACTCACTCTTGGAACCCAGAGGACATGAGGTAGGGAAGCCCAGGCCACATGGAGCCTACTCGTCCATGTTCTGGCTGAACCCACTGAGGTTGCAGCTGTCAAATCAGCATCACCTCAACACCAGTCATGTAAGTGACAAAGTTTCAAGACGACTCCAGCGCCATCTGACTGTGACTACATGAGACACCTTGGTGCAAACTGCTTTGTTGAGCCCAGTTAACACCCAGAACAATGAGCGATAATAAAGAAAAAAACGAGTATTTTTGTTTTAAGTCACTGAGTTTTGGAGTGATTTCATTATTCTGCAATAGAGCATTGGAACAGCAGTAGAAATGGGATATTACAAGAGGGCATGAAAAGGGTTTCTATCCCAGATTTGAGTTAGGGAAGAAAATAACTCCTGAGTTCCAACATTGCTGAGTCAGGGCCATACATCCTCAGAGAATGCCCATGACCTCGTTATTTTCACAGGAAGCTGAGCAGCCTTCTCCACCAGCCAGCAACCCAATATGCAGCCTGTCTTCCTGATAAAACACTCAGGTGTGGGACCCTGGTCTGGATTTCACAAGTCCCACTTTGCTCCATCTAACACTCTTTGCAAGTCTTTTTCTAGGAAGATCTTTGTTCTTTTTTGAAATTCATTGTCTGAGTTAGAGCACTTTATGATCACTTTGGTTTTTTTTTTTAAGTTTATTTATTTTTGAGAGAGAGAGTGTGTGTGTGCACACGCAAGTGGGGGAGAGACAGAGAGAAAGAGAAACCCAAACAGGCGCTGCACAGAGCCCAATGTGGGGTTTGAACGCACAAACTATGAGATCATGACCTACTCGTACATGTTCTGGCTGAACCCACTGAGGTTGCAGCTGTCAAATCAGCATCACAAGCTGAAGTCAAGAGTTGGCACTTAACCAATTGAGCCGCCCAGGCACCCCTATGATCACTTTATAGGAAGCCCCATTTCCTGCTATCATTCCTAGGAAGCGGTATACACTGCATCCATATTTTCTCTCCTTTTGAAACCGTTGCCAGGCTCCCTGGATCAGCCCAGGGCATCTCTTCAGCTTCAGCTTCTTTATAGCTAACTAGTATTCTCAAAATCTGCAAGGATATCTGATCTTCCATTATCATTCCAAACACCCATGTTGCAAATATATACAGGTATTTATGTTGCAGGACATATAAAATTATTAGTTAGCCCCTGTATTAAATAAGTAGGCTAATGCAATAACAAATAAATCTAAAAAAATTTTTTCTGTTCAAACATAATGGAAATTTCCTGTCTACTCACATACACAGTCCAAAATGGTCCTAGATCAGCAAGACAGCAAAGGTCCAGCTATCTTCAGTACATTCTTTCCAGGGCCATTGCAAGAAGAACATGGGGCATCACACAGTGGGAGATTTCTATGAGCCAGGACTGAGTGTGGTACACATAACTTCTACTCATATTCCACTGGCTAGAACTCAGCCAAGAAGTTAAACGTAACTGTGGGTCTTGTGCCCAGAAGGATGAAGAGATGGGGATTTGGTGAGCAGCTAGCAGTCTCTGCCACTACCTCCAAATAAATGCCTATTTCCCCAAGTCGTGGATATAAATGGGGTCCCCGTAACATTTCTCTGGCTCTTCCTTCTACCCACTTATACTGGATCTCCAGCCCCATGTTCATAAACACTCTTGTCTGCTATCACCTGGCAACTTCTTCACCATATACTATAGGAACTGTAACATCTCCTGGAAGGAACCTCCTGCTATTATACAGAAGACTATTAAAGCCTAAATCTGCACAGTAATGTAAAATGAGGAAAGTGAAAAAGTTAATTCATACTATCGGGACCCACAAAATGGAAGTTGCCCCAGTGGTTTGGCCCAGGTCACAAAACTAAACCTAAGTCAGCCTGCCCTCAAAGAAATGCTCCACTGTCAAAGAAACCTAACACCAGTTGCCATCTTCCCAGTCAGCATTAGCTTACCTTATCCTAGCAAATAGGACCTGCTAGCCTTATGGAAACCGCTGACCTCCGTGTCAATCACAGGTAGCTACCTCTGCTGATGCTCTGTAAAACTTGCTGTTACCCAAACATCCCTTGAGAGTGCTATACTCCCCCAATCCATGGGTTGTTTTCTCTTGAATAAAAAATATCAAACTCACTACTACATTGTCTTACTTTTGCCATCTGACCAAAGTAATGTAAAGAGAGAATAACATTTGCTTTTCTCTTTTTGGTTATTCTTTCTAAGAAGTACCAAGGCAATGTGTAGTGGTACCAACGTCTTACAGAGTTTTCTGTGACACTATTCCTGCAGTTTTTAAACACAGCCTCCTGGACTCAGACATGAATTCATTTAGGCTGAGGTGAAGACCAGTTTGAGTGACGTGCACTGAGCAATAAGAAGAATTCAGTCCGTCTGTCCGTGAGTCAGCAAATACTCATTGAGTATCCACCATGTGCCAGGCTCTGCTAAGCTCTGGATATACAGTGTTGACAAAACGGACACAGTCCTTGTCCTCACAGAAGTCAGTCTAGTAGTAGTCAGTCATATAGCTCTGGCCCTGAGAATTTGTTACTGACTTCATCAGGTTCCTTCTTCCCTTTGGGTGAGTTCTCTCTCAGAAGGCTCCTTGTGAAAATAGCCCTACTGTTACAGCCACCTCACCCATTCACCAGAGGGAAACAGATATGCGTGAATGCCAAGTTAGGCTGGCATCACCACGTAGGTGAAGCCATCAGAAAGGATGAGGCCACTGGGAGAAAATATGTCAAAGCAGAGGCTATGAACTAATGGACTATAACCAAAGCAGGTCAGCAAATGTGTTTGGCTTGCCTTGTATTCTATTGACCTACACAGCACTTTTTAAGATTTTTTAATTAATGGTCAATGATGGAGGTTTGGAGTGATGGTGGGGTTCAGAGCTGATGGCCAAGAAAGAATTCTTGAAGACATCTTTGGTGCAAAAAGGTGATTTTATTAGAGCCAAGGGACAGGATCCGTAGGCAGAAAGAGCTGCACTGGGGTTGTGAAGAGTGACTGGTTATACACTATGGAGTTGGGGGAGAGACAAAGTCAAGGGGAAGTTTCTTAAAGGGATTTCCATATGCTAAAGAAGACTCACAGATTACTGGAGGCCTAGCTATTGTCAAGCTAAGGTTGTTTTTCCCTCTAGCAAAGCATTATCCTTAAGACAGTAGGGAGTTACTGGAGATTAGGCTATCGATAAGATTGCCCTTTTCTTGTAATATTACTAAGATATTTATAAACTGATGGAGACTATCAGTTTAACCATTTGTTTTCTGTCCTTTCCTTTGTTCTTGGGCAGCTAGAAGTGCCTGAGGAATGTCACACATATCCCCAGCAAGGATATGAGAGCTTATGCTTTGTCCTCAGCTTGCCTTATGTTCCCCTCATCAGTTAACATTGAAAAACAGAAGGTTTTATACACACACACACACACACACACACACACACACACAAAACCTTTATTTCCAGCCTCTTTTGGAGAAAACAGAATATCTAGCCTGAAGTTCCACATAAGGCATCCACTGTAGCTTTTCATAGTCTCAATATTTCCTATTGTCCCTGACTCTGAGGTCAAGAGTCGATTGACATTTGTCACTGTACTTTTCTTAAAGAGTTAAGGGAACTGTGTTTATTTATAGCCCTGCATTTTTATCAAAAGTGGGAAACCAAAAACAAAACAAGTTCAAAATACTAAGAAAAAAATGGGAGGGGATCTATTTCTTCATGGAAATAAAGAAGATACCTACCAGATTACTATGAAGACACTATTATAAATATATATATGTATATATAAATATATGTATATATATTATTTATATATACATATAAATGTATGTATATATATATATGACCTACTTCACTTTTTCACATTATCTGCCTGACCTCTATACCATCTGAAGTAGAGGGGTTGGGGTCTGATATAAAATAGGGGTTGAGGGATGTGGTATAAAAAATATATTTGGCCTTTGTCCCCAGTTCCAGGTACAAAGCTCTTAAAACCTTTAGAATTTCCTGAGTGATAGAAGTGCCTTTTGTCTCTCATAAAGAGCCACTTTTGACAGTATGCTAATAATGAGGTGACTTAGGATGGGACCCTAGACAGCCTCAGGTTGGGGCTGACCACCAGAAAGACCAAATGATTTAGAGGGCTAGAACTTTTAGCCCCTTCCACCGACCTCTGGGAAAGGAAGACAGGACTGGAGATTAAAGCTATAAAAACTATTGAACGGGAATTTCCAGGTTGGTAAATGTGAGAAATAAGCCCACTAACCCAATCAAAGGACAGACATGGAGACTCTGAGCACAGTGAGGTGAGTCAGCTTTAATCAACATTCTTGCAAGAGCAGGTGTCAGATGGACAGGCACACTTGGGGCAATTCCAGCAGACAATTTATCTCCTAGCATGCAAGTCCCTCCCCTGGCTCCTCATTGGCTGAGTACTACAGAGGTTACGGCCTTACCCAGACATTGCCTATGCCCACGTAAGGCACAAAGTAGTCTCATTGGAACAGATGTACATTCCTTGAAGTGACACAGAAACTTCAGTTCTTCAGCGCATGCTCATTGCAAAGCCCATCAAAAATAATCCCTCAAAATGGAGAAGGGAAGAAGGCCAGGAAGTGAAGTGTCTAAGGGTTTGGGACTCCATTGTGGGGAGAGGGGTTCATACATATTGTCAATAGGTTGTAAACCTAATATTAACTAGACACCATAGCTTTTATTTGGTATTTCTGAAAATACATCATCTCACTTCTCACAGTGAACACATGGAGGTTCTGGAAGACTGTGTCTTCAAAGGCATGGAAGCTCCTTGACCCTTCCCACATGCCTTGCTCTCTGCATCTCTTCCATCTGGCTGTGCCCGGTTGTTTCCTTTTATAATAAAGCAGTGATCTAATAAGAAAAAAAAAAAAAAACTCTTGAACAATGAGATTTGATGAGCTTCTGAGTTGGTGAACATATCCACATTTGAGGAGGGTAGGGCACCCCAACTTCATGGGGACAGAGGCTCCTGCACTCAGGACTCTTCCACACCTCATTCTTTCTTTTTTTAAAGTTTATTTATTTATTTTGAGAGAGAGCAAGAAAGTGGGAAAGGCAGAGACAGAGGGAGAGAGAGAATCCCAAGCAGGCTCCAAGCTGTCAGCACAGAGCCCAATTCAAGGTTCGATCCCACAAACCATGAGATCATGACCTGAGCCAAAATCAAGAACGGGACATTCAACCAACTGAGCCACCCAGGCGCCCCCAGACCTCATTCTAGGTACCTTTTCATCTGGCTGTTCATCTGTATTCTTCAAATAAATTGGTGTTAAAAAGAAAACCATGGGCCCAACATGGCATCACTTAGGTTAAGGCCCCACATCAGTAAAAACCAACACTTAATACCTAACCTAACTGCAGTTTTGACCACCCCCCCCACCCCCGCTTTCCCTGAGGAATGTAACCTTTAACCAGTCAACATGGAATTTCCTGGTCAATTTGCTGATAGACCCCTTCCACTCCTCTTAGGAGGGCAACCTTGCCTAACCCATGTATTCCTTGCTAATAAATTCCCGTCTTCTTTTGTTTGTTTTTTAATGCCCTCTCTCTACCTGTAAAACTTTTCTTTTGTTGAGGTCAGTGGAGCTCTCCTCTACTTGCTAGATGGGATGCTGCCCGGTTCATGAATTGCTTAATAACAATCTCTGGGTAGATAGTCAAAATTGAGCTGAATTGTAAGACACATAGCTGGTGTCACAGAAAACTGTAGGTGTAGGGAAAACCTCCACACGATTGGTGACCTGAAGTAAGTGTTTTTGTGTGAGTAGTAAAATAGAGTCCCCAGAAAGAAAAACACAGCAGGGAAGAACTGGGTTTTCCCCTACATTGGAAGGAACAAAACTGAATTCATCTAATAGACAGGGGATATGTTAACAATGCAAGTGGAGTCACAACCCAGTTATGCTTATGATGATCCACTGTCATTCTCCAAGATGCCTCAGTCTTCTGCACAGGCCAAATATGTGAGTTGGATAGAGACGTGGTGGAAATCAACACCCCTACATGGTTCAAGTCTTTGATGATGGGTGGCTCTCATCTCTGCAACCCCCCCAGGAATGGGATGTTGCTTTTGTTTTACTAGGTTTTCCTTTTCTAGTAGAGGTTAAGGCTGTAGGCTCCTTTGGGGAAGGCTGAGAGAAAAATTGACAATATACATTTTTTAAGGTTATTTCTTTATTTTGAGGAAGAGAGAGATAGAGCATGAGCAGGTGAGGGGCAGAAAGAGAGAGGGAGAGAGACAGAATCCCAAGCAGGCTCTGAGCTCTTAGCACGGAGCCCGACATGGGCTTCGAACTCACAACCCGTGAGATCATGACCTGAGGCGAAATCAAGAGGCACTTAACCCACCAAGCCACCCAGGTGCCCCAACAATAGAAATTTTTGACAGTTTACCAGAGTCCTTCCTCAAGGGTCTTGGCCTCTCCTTTGTTCAAGGCTTCTGGGTCTGTAAACATGATTGAGGGGCTGTGGCTCTATTCTTATGATTCAGATTAGACTTTTGTTCACTTGACCTAAAGCTTTTCTGCTTATACAGATGAAGTAAGACTTCAGTTGGCTTCCTATCTATTTCATTTATAGGAACACCCTGATCAACTAACCAATGCCATAGTCCTATGCAAGTCACATATTTGTAACTGTTGCTTTGACTCTGCTGCCCATTATAGTAACCATGCCCACTTTGCCTTTGGTAGTTGATGGCCACCACTTGGCCCCGCCAACCCAAAATTCAATTACTCCCATTGTATTCAGGTTTCTCAATTCAGTGACTGCAGTTCCCACTGTGAGATCTGGCCTACAAAGAACAGCCATCACAGAACTCTTCAAGGATGCTGGGCCTCCACTCACAAACGTATTTCTCTTTACAAGTGGTGAAAGATATGCCTTCCAGACCCTCCCAGTGTGGTGAGTAGGTAGGTTTTCAATGGCAAATCCACTCCAACATCCCAATCTCCCTAAGCCTTTGACTCCCTTCCTCTACATTAAACCAAGGCAGTCCTGGCATTTCTAATTCACTCACTGTGGGCCACCTTCTGGTCCCTGTTTCAGCCGATAAAACAAACTGTTAGAGCCCTTGCTAACTCCCTGAGCTGCACCATTAAATACAGAATATCTGCTTAATGGGCCTATATTAAATTTGGCCTGATCTAACTTTATGTTCCTTCCACCATTATCCTGCACCCTCAATATCGATTCCCGCACAAGTTTCCTGGATGTCTGTCTGTATAAATTAGAAAACTCAGGTAGTTCTTTTAGAGTGTAAATGCACTTATTCTTGGGTCATACTTTATACTTCACCTTTAGGGGCTTGCCAGGACTTACATCTGGTCACGTGTCTTGAAGCAAAGAGGTATGGTGGGTGTGGATCCTGAAGAGAAGCAACATTGTCTTTCCGTAGCAACTGCCTGAGGAAAAGCCATTGCAGTTTCTTCAGGCCACGCAGAGATAATCCCCTCAAGCAGAGGTGAGGGCTTGGAGGTGAAGAAGCTGCTTCCACGGGGTGGGGGGGGGGGTGGGGCTGAGAAGGCTTTTCCTCTGACAAAGATTCATCAGGATTTAGAACTGCAATGTCCTTAGCTTCATCAGGGTCTTTCTACACATTCCTATTCCAGTTTACGGGGTCCCATTCTTTCCCAATCAATGCTGCCACTTTAACAGCAGACACCCTGAGAGTCTGAGAGTTCAGCTTGCTTTGCAATTCAACAGGATATGATTCTGCACTTGATTTTCAGCAACCTTAGCCCCAAGCCTGCCGGGCACAAGGGAGGGTCTCCCGGCAGGGTGGTCATTACGTGGTGCTTACACCCTGAGCTCATCTTTTTCTTTCACCACTTTGGCCAGTAATGTTGGGAGCAGCCAGCCAACCTCATCGTGTTCCTTAGTTTTCCAAAAATGTTAGAAAGTATCATATACATAGTCACACACACACCCCTCCTTGCCTCTTATAAGTGGTTAAACATATCCAATGGAGACAGTTTGTGTATCTCCATTGTCAGATCACACCATGGGCTGTCAGTGGTCTCTTTTCTACCAGAGTCATTTCTCCCTTTTCATTGTCTTTGTTCATAGGTATCATTTCAGGTTTGCTTGTGTATTTCTCATCTTGGCTCTCAAGTAATATTGGGGAAGGAGTAAGGAAATTCTTCAAGGGAGTTGGCAGTTTCAATGCAATCATGTTGCATCAGGATATTTTCTAACCAAATTGATGTATCATCTGCACTAACACACTTCTTATCATCTCTCTCTTCCTTTTTTTTTTTTTCCTCTTCCTCTTTTTTTGCATCCCACCCCCCCTCCACCTCACTTCTGGAAAAGTACATCATCTAGTCCTCCATGTGGCTTTCAGAGTTTACAACTATATTTTATTTAGATATTTGCTATTTAGTTATCTCTGTTCAACTGTCTAAAATCAACAGCTAATAAAATTGGCTGAGGCAGGCCCTGCTTCCTATCTCTGCCTTGCCTCCAGGCAATTTTTCCCAGTGAGAGTCTGGGAAACAGAGTACCAAATAAAGATGGCACCCGCATTGGCTCCCCAGATGTGGGGCATGCTGGGATTTTGTGGAAGAGTCAACCATGACATACCTGTACTCCTAATCTTCGTTGCCCCAACAAAGGATGCTTGAGTAGGTCTCTTAGGTACTTCTCACTTATTTTTTCTTTTGGAAAGGGTTTTATTTTTTTTTTTTTTAAGTTTATTTTTGAGAGAGAGAGCGCGCACAAGCAAACACGAGCAGGAGGGGGCAGAGAGAGGGGGAGACTGAGGATCTGAAGCAGGCTCTCTTAACAGCACAGAGCCAACAATGCAGGACTCCAGCGCACAAACCATGAGATCATGACCTGATCTGAACTTGGTCACTTAACCCACTGAGCCAACCAGGGTCCCCACTTCTCACTTACTTTTGGAGAAATGTATGACTCCCTGGATATCTGGGGAAGTATCTGCTTCAGGTGTCCTCTCTTGTTTTGATTCAAGGTTTCATTATACTTGACAGATATTCCTTTTAGTCAATGATTTGGGCTGTAGCCACATTCTAATTTTATTGCAGATGGGATGTTCTTTTCTAATACTCATTTTATCGTTAATTTTGGTGTTTTAGGAAGTGAATAAACATACTTTACTCAACCATCTTTTATTGAAACTCCCTTACCCTTAAACTCTGTCTTCTCTTGACTTTATTGGTATTACCCTTTCTTGATTTCCTGCTTACCGCTTGTGCTCTTGCTTGGGCTCCTTCTTAAGCTCCTCTATCTGCCCTGTACATTTTTATGTTCTCCAGGATTCTCTCTTTGGTCCTTCTCCTTGCCTTCAGTGTGTGTTTTACCAATACCACCAGGCCATTCTCCAATTCTCCACAGACACTGACTAGGCATCCTGCAAAAGTTAACTCAATTCTAATACCATCTATCTGGAGATACTGTCAGATCTTACAGGTGAAGGCTCAGTCCCACAGGACTGCCCCCACTAATTGCAAGTGCAGGTTGTTACCTGCACTTCTGACTGACTGGCTATAAATCAGAGGTTCCCAGGCGCCTGGATGGCTCAATCCATTAAGCATCCGACCAATTTAGGCTCAAGTCATGATCTCACAGTTCATGAGTTCAAGCCCCACTTCAAGACCTGCGCTGACAGCATGGAGCCTGCTTCGGATTCTGTGTCTCCCTCTCTCTCTGCCCCTCCCCTGCTCGCTGTCTCTCTCTCTCAAAAAATAAACTAAAAAAAAAATTTTTTTTAAGTCAGAGGTTACCACATCCCTTCTTGGATTTGATTTATTTTCTAGAGTGTCTCACAGAACTCAGAGAAATATTTACTTCTGAAGATCAGTGTTAAAAAACAAAAGTTAAGGGCACCTGGGTGGCTCAGTCAGTTAAGCGTCTAACTCTTGATTTTGGCTCAGGTCATGATTTCATGGTTCAAGGGTTTGAGCCCTGTGTCAGGCTCTGCACTGCAAGCCTGCTTGGGATTCTTTCCCTCTCTCTCTGCTGCTCCCCTACTTGCTCGGACACTCTCCCTCTCTCTCTTTCAAAATAAATGGATAAACTTTAGCAAAAAAAAAAAAAAAAAAAAAAGACATATAAAAGAACAAGTTAAAAAACAAGCAAATCTGAAGACCTAATTGGCTTTATTGAACAATCATGAATTGCGTAGCATCCCATCCAGCAAGTAGAGGGGAGCTCCACTGACCTCAAGAAAAGTTTTACAGGCAGAGAGGGCATTAAAAAGAAGGAGAAGGGAATTTATTAGCCAGGAAACATTGGTTAGGTGAGGTTGTCCTCCTAAGGAGAAAGGAAGTGGTTTATCGGTAAATTTCCTAGTATTTACCAATAAATTCCATGTTGACTGGCTACAGGTTACATTATGGGGGGCTGGGGGGTGGGGAGAGGGAGGTTTGGAAACTGCAGTTAGGTTAGGTATTAAGTGTTGGTTTTTACTGACGTGGGGCCTTAACCTAAGTGATGCCATGTTGGGCCCATGGTTTTCTTTTCAACACCAACTTATTATGAAGGATATTATGAAGAATACAGATGAACAGCCAGATGAAAAGGTACCTAGAATGAGGTCTGGGGGCACCTGGGTGGCTCAGTTGGTTGAGTGTCCCGTTCTTGATTTTGGCTCAGGTCGCGATCTCATGGTTTCTGGGATCAAACCTTGCATTGGGCTCTGTGCTGACAGCTTGGAGCCTGCTTGGGATTCTCTCTCTCCCTCTGTCTCTGCCTTTCCCACTTTCTTTTTCTCTCTCAAAATAAATAAACTTAAAAAAAAAATAATAATGACGTGTGGAAGAGTCCTGAGTGCAGGAGCCTCTGTTCCCATGAAATTGGGGTGCCCTACCCTCCCCAAATGTGGATATGTTCACCAACTCAGAAGCTCATCAAATCTCATTGTTCAAGAGGTGTGTTTTTTTTTCTTACTGGGTCAATGGTTTATTATGAAAGGAAATAATCAGGCACAGCCAGATGCAAGAGATGCCTGTGGGAAAGGGGTGCACACCTCTCCCAGAGCCTCCACGTGTTCACCAACTTGAAAGCTCTTAGAATCCCATACTACTGGGATTTTTATGGAGGCTTCATCACGCAGGTGTGATTGATTATTAACTCTACTTTCAGCCCTTCTCCCTTCTCAAGAGATGGGAAGGCAGGGCTGAAAATTCCAAGCTTCCAATGATGACTTGGTCTTCCTGTGACTAGCCCTCCTCATCCAGGAGTCTTCCAGGAGCCCATCCAGAGTTGCCTCATTTAGAACAAAAGACATTCCTGTCACCCAGGAAGTTCCAAGCTCCTATGTCAGGAAGAGAGGTCAAGGATCTTCTCACTCAGGAAATTACAAGGCTTTTAGTTGCTCTGTGCCAGGAACTGCAGAGACCAATACACATCTTTCCTATTATCTCACATCATGGTACCCGGCATGCAGCTATTTATCTGGCACATACTTCTTTGTTTAATACCAGTTAGGAAAGACAACCAGAAGCAGTTTGCTTTTATCTGGCAAGGCCAACAATACAACCTTCACTGTCTTACCTCTCAGAGGCATATCAGCTCTCTAGCATTATGTCACAATTTAGTGCTCAGGGATCCTGATTGCCTTTCCCTTCCATAACATATCACACTTGTCCATTACATTGAGGGAATTATGCTGATTAGACTTAAGGAGCAAGAAGCAGCCACCACTCTAGACTTACTGCTAAGACATTTGTATGTCAAAGAGTAAGAAATAAATGCAACAAAAATTCAGGAGCCTTTTACCTCAGTGAAATTTCTAGAGGTCCAATGATGTGGGACATTTTGAGACATCCCTTCGAAGGGAAAGGATAAGTTATGTCTGGCTTCTCCTACAATCAAAAAAGAGGCAGAATGCCTAGTGGGCCTTTTTGGATTTTGGAGGCAACATATACCTCATTTGGGTTTGTTTCTCTAGTCCATTTACCAAGTGGCTCTAAAAGCAGCTAGCTTTGAGTAGGAACCAGGGTAACAGAAGACTCCGCAACTGGTCCTCTAGACTGCTAAGTGAGCTGCTCTGCTTTGGGCAGATGACCCAGCAGACCCAATGATGTTTAAAGTGTCAGTGGCACTTTAGTGATGCTGTTTGAAGCCTTTAACAGGTGCCCATAGGAGGATGATAGTGTAAGCCCTTAGGATTTTGGAGCAAAGCCCTGACATCCTCTGTGGATAACTACTTTCTTTTGAGAAACAGCTCTTGGCTTGCTCCCGGGCCTCAGCAGAGACTAAACACTTAACATGGGCCACCAAGTTACCATACCATCTAAGCTGCCCATCATGGACTAGGTGTCATGTGACCCACCAAATCATAAAGTTGGGCATACACGGCAGTACTCCATCACCAAATGGAAACAGTATATACGTGAATGGGCCCACGCAGGCCCTGAAGACATTGGCAAGTTACATGAAGTGGCCCAAATGCCCATGGCCGTCATTCTTGCTACACTGCCTTATCTCTCTTAGCCTGTACCTATGGCCTCATGGGGAATTCTCTATGATCAATTCAAAGACAAAGAGAAGACCTGGGCCTGGTTTCCAGATGGTCCTACACAATATGCAGACACTATATTGAAATGTGAATAGCTACAGCCCTACAAGCCCCTTTCTGGGACATACCTGAAGAATAATGGTGAAAGGAAATCCTCCCAGAGGGCAAAACATAGAGCAGTGCACCTGGTTGTTTACTTAGCTTGGAAGGAGAAATAGCTAGATGTGCAATACAAACCACTACATGGGCTGTGGCCACTGGTTTAGTTGGATAGTCAGATACCTATAAGGAACGCATTGGAAAATTGGTGACAAGGAAATTCTGGGAAGAGGTATGTGGATAGACCTCTCTGAATAGGCAAAAATATGAAGAAATTTGTGTCCAATGTGAATGCTTACCAAAGGGTAACCTCAGTAAAAGGCTGATTTTAAGGATCAAAAGTAAAGAATAACCCATTCTGTGGATACCAGTCAGTCTCTTTCCCCAGCCACCCATCATTATTCAATGGGCTTATGAACAAAATAGTCATAGTGGCAAAGATGGAGGTTATGCATGAGTACAGCAAAATGAGCCTCCACTCCCCAAGGCCGACCTGGTTATATCCACTCCTGAATGCCCAAACTGCCAACAGCAAAAACCAACACTAAGTCCCCAACATGGCAGCTTCCCAGGGGTGATCAACCTTCCCAGGGGTGATGGCAAGCGATTACATTCTATCATGGAAGGGCCAGCATTTTCTTCTTACTACAAAGAGAAACCCTGGATATGGATTTGCCTTCCCTACACACAATGCTTCTGCCAAAACTACCATCCATGAACTTACAGAATGCCTTATTCGTCATCATGAATGGATAGCATTGCTTTTTATCAAGGAACTCACTTCACAGCTAAAGAACTATAACAATGGGCTCATGCTCATGGAATTCACTGGTCTTCCCATGTTCTCCACCATCCTGAAGTAGCTGGCTTGATAGAATGATGGGATGGCCTTTCAAAGACTTCACTACTGCATCAGCTAGGTGACAGTACCTTGCAGGGCTGGGGCAAAAGGTTGTATTGTTGCGTCCACATGACTCCTGAAACAGAATGCTATGGGCACCAGTGATAGTCACAACAAAATTTATTGCAATGAGAAGCAAGGCCAACCAATGGGGACTGACACTCTTGACCAGAGTGCGGTCCAGGCTGTTATCTCTTAATCTACAGTGTTAAAACAAAGCTGTTATTTCTTAAGGCTACAGGTTAGCCCTACACTACAATTTAACCCTTACAGTATGTGCTTTGAATCAATTTCTGATATACAGTGCTATTTCTCCCATGCCAAGATTCACAGGTCCAAGAATCAAGGGAGTGGAAACGGGGGTTGCATCACTCACAACTAACACACTAGCAAAATTTTTGTTTCCTATTCCTGCATCCTTTTACTCTGCTGGCCTGGAGATCTTAGTTCCAGAGGGAGACATGCTTCCACCTGGAGACACAACAATGATCCCACTGAACTAGAAGTTAAGACAGCCACCCAGTCACTTGGGACTCCTAATGCCTCTAAATCAAAAAATAAGGAATTTACTGAGCTAGCTGGGCTGACTGATCTTGACCATCAAGGGGAAATTGTACTGATACTCCACAATGGAGGCAAGGAAGAGTATGTCTGGAATACAGGAGAGCCCTAAGGGTTTCTTTTAGTATTACCATGCCCTGTGATTAAGGTCAATGGAAAACACAACCAAATCCAGGTAAGATTACTAACTGGGGGGTATCCTGATCAGATGGGGGCCACCATATGTGGGGCACTCTGATCGGGTGGGGGCCAGCAGCATATGTGGTGAAAGAATTCACCCAGACATAACAAAAGGGATAGAAGTTAATTGAATACACCCATAAGGGAGTGTTGGGCAGGACAGCAGAGAAGAGACTGTGTGCGACAAGGCTGTGGTGGGGAGCCACAGTTATAGGACAGAGTGAGAAGGTATGGGAACTATGGGATTTTCCCTTTTTTTGGTAACTGTTCCTGGTTTAAGTAGCCCGTAGGTTAGTTAGGGCTTGCGGCCATCTTGAGGTGGGTCAATTAATGAGCTTATCTGCATTCAGCTTGGTGATCTCTGTGGGCCCTTTTGCCTTACTCTATAGTCATGGCCCAGATCCTTCAGGAATGAAGGTTTGAGTCATACCACCAGCTAAAGAACTACAACCAAATGAGGTCTTTGCTAAAGGCAAAGAGAATACAGAATAGATAATAGAAGAAGGTAGTTACAAATACCAGCTATGACCATGTGACCAGTTAGAGATGAAGACTGTAATTGTCATGAGTATTCCTCATTTTGTTATATACACATATCAAATCTTTGTTTTCTTCCCTCTATTATACCATAGTATTTAAGTTTTTTTTTTAATTTTACATTATAGTATTTAAGTTATGAGATATCAAGGAGAAGAGTAAACATTTCAATGATTTTACTTCATCTTCTGGTGAAGAGGTTGGTGTGTTTTCAGCTGTACACAGGATTCTTGTACTGAGTTAGATGGAAATATGACCTTGCTGTTGTCTTTATTTGGAGAATAAGTATGGTTTAAGGAGATGCATGTGAATGCCAAGTTGATGAAGGATGGACTTGTGATGGTTAATTTTTTTTGAAGTTTATTTATTTTTTGAGAGAGATAGAAAGTAAGCAGGAGACGGTCAGAGGAGCGGGGAGACAGAAAATCCTAAACAGGCTCCTCGCTGTCAGCGCAGAGCCTGATGCAGGGCTCGAAGTCATGAACTGTGAGATCATGACCTGAGCTGAAACCAAAAGTCGGAGGCTTAACCAACTGAGCCACCCAGGCACCCCGTGATGGTTATCCTCAGAGGACTCATTAGCTCTTAATTAGTCATGGTGTCTTTTAGACCATGAAGACCTTATTCACCTTTATTTATCTTTTTTTTTAATTATTTTTAAATTTTTATTTTTTTAACTAGTCTCCACACCCAACATGGGGCTTGAATTTGGGGCCCTAAGATGAAGAGTCACACACTCTACCAACTGAGTCAGCCAGGAGCCCCTCCGTGATGGTTAATTTTATGTCAACTTGACTTGGCCTTGAGGTGCCCAGATATTCAGTTAAACATTATTCTGGGTCCCTAAGAGTGTTTCCGGATAAGATCAACAATTCAATAGGTAGACTGAGTAAAACAGATTGCCCTCCCCAAAGGGGGTGGGCCTCATCTACTCCTTTGAAAGCCTGAAATGAACAAAAGGCTGAGTAAGGAAAAATTTGTTCTGTGTATCTTCAAGCTAGAACATCAGTCTTCCTCTGCCTTCAGACCCAGACTCAAACTGTAGTTTATATCATTGGCTCTCCTGGTTCTCAAGCCTTCAGAATCATACTATTGGCTCTCTTGGGTCTATAGTCTGCTGACTACAGATATTGGGACTTCTTAGCCTCCATATTCACGTGAGCCAATTCCATAGATAGATAGATAGATAGATAGATAGATAGATAAGATAGATAGATCAGTCCTACTGGTTTTCTCTGCAGAACCCAGACTAATACAGAAGCCCAAGCATGTTCCTTAAAGATATAAAACTATCACAAAAATTGATTATCCATAAGCATTTTTTAAAGTAAACCATTTAGATAAATATTTTTAATTTTTTAGAAGAATTATTTTAGGTTTATTTGTTTTTGAGAGAGAGAGTGTGCAGGGGAGGGGCAGAGAGAAAAAGAGAAAGGATCCCAAGCAGGTTCTGCACTATCAGCACAGAGCCAGACACAGGGCTCGAACTCAAGATCTTGAGATCATGACCCGAGCCAAAATCAAGAGTCAGATGCTTAACTAACTGAGCCACCCAGGCGTCCTTAGAAAAATATTTTTAAATCAAAGAGGGAGACTACTGGGGCCCCTGGGTGGCTCAGTCAGTTAAGTGTTCAATTCCTGATTTGGGCTCAGGTCATGATCTCGTGGTTCATGGGACACAGCCCCGTCTCAGGCTCTGCACTGACAGTAGAGAGCCTACTTTGAATTTCTCTCTCTTTCTCTCTCTCTCTCAGTAAATAAATAAACATTAAAAAAAAAAAAAAAGAGGGAGACTGACTTACCTAAGATCCCACTAAAATAAGCATGAAGGGTAGAATGGAAAAGATATAAATCTAGAAGGACAAAGTGAAGGCGAAAAAGAACTTCAACTACTTTCATTTTGATCTCAAACTTTCTGAGTTCTTTCCAGCTTATCTCTTTTTTTTTTTTAATTTTTTTTTCAACGTTTATTTATTTTTTGGGGGACAGAGAGAGACAGAGCATGAACGGGGGAGGGGCAGAGAGAGGGAGACACAGGATCGGAAACAGGCTCCAAGCTCTGAGCCATCAGCCCAGAGCCTGACGCGGGGCTCGAACTCACAGACCGCGAGTTCGTGACCTGGCTGAAGTCGGACGCTTAACCAACTGCGCCACCCAGGCGCCCCTCCAGTTTATCGCTTAACTCAGGCAAAAGACTCTGTGAACAAAACACCACTTGATGGAAACCAAAACTACCCCCTCACAGACCACCCTGAGCCAGCAAGACCCAGCCCGACCATAAAGATTGACCTGACCTTTACTAACGACCTTTGTCCCACATTTGCCTTATATAAATCTGGAAGTATTTTCAGCACCTTGGGGACACAGACTTTAACCTGTGCCTTCCTAGTGTTGGCCTCACTGAAATAAATTCCTTTTTTATTTCACTACCACACTTCTCTGTGCCTTGGGTTTTGTCAGCGCCGAATGGCTAAACCTGGTCTGTTTAGGACCCCCAGAACCAGGTCCTCTTGCCCCCTGCACCCCAGTTACAAATAGAAGAAGAGATGCCAGCAGATGAAACATTTAAACATGTTTCTGGATAATGGAAAGAAAATGGGGGGAGGGTAGATGATACAGTGGAGGGGGGTAGTTGGCGAGGAACCAAAATCAGAGGTCTGAAAGCCTAGACTCAAGCCTTCCCACACCCAATCACAGCTAATTTAATACCCAACTCCACCAGCACCAGGCAGGTAATTGATACTATATTCTGAGAAAATGGATGTGAGAAACTCCGGACTCTGGGACAGTAGACATAGAAAAGAACAAGGGAGAGATTTGGAGCTAAAAACTCCTGGCAGGAGATAGGCAGTTTCCTCTCTGAAGAAACTGAAGAATTCTAAAGGATAAACCTTCCACATACTGACATTTGGGAGTTTCTGAACAGAAAAGAGAGCTCCCAGACCAATCACTTTCAGTGAAACTCACCAGTCAGCAAGCCCTACCCAATATATATCCAATCATCCCTAGATCCAATCAACTTTGTAATTTCTTGTTCATATATGAAAGAAAGTCATCCTAAAAGAGACCAAAGAAACAAAAAGAAACAGAGAAACACAGAGGAAAAGGGAAAAATGCGGAGAATAAAAGGACAGTGACAAATATAAGTAAATAAAAGAAGAAAACTTTCCCCATCCCAAATTCCTATTTAATGTTCTCCAGGCTAAAATAGCAGATTGTGTACATAAAACAAGAATGTGCCTGGCTGGCTTAATCAGTAGAACATGCAACTCTTGATCTCAGAGTTGTAAGTTTCAGCCCCATGTTGGGTGTAGAGTTTACTTAAAAATAAAACCTTTTAAAAAAGAGAAAAAAAAGAATGCTATGGAGGAAAAAAAAAAGTATTCCAGCATAAAGTAAGACTTCTTGGAAATGAAAAATATGAGACAGAAAAGGGAAAGTAAATGTAACCATAGTTGCTGGCTAGTGGGTGATTAGTTTCATAAATGGTGAAAATGAATACCAAATTCTAATGGGGATAAAGAGTGATGGGTTAGTGTATTATTAGTCAGGATAAGTTGCAGCAGTAACTTTAAATCTTGTGGTTTAACACCACAAAGTTTGTATTTCCTGCTCAAGCCAAGTCTAAAGCTCTTTCCCCTACCATATAGCTACGCTATACAGAACGTATGGCCTCCACAAGCTTACCACAGCAAGGGAAAAGAGACGTTTAGGAGTCACTCTGGCTTTTTATCCCTTTGGCCAGGAAATGGCACTTCATTTCTGCTTGTAATCCAATGGCCATAACTAGTCACATGGTCCCGACCTGACTACCAGGGAGTTGAGAAGTCATAGGCACATGGATGGATATTGAATGAGCACCAACCATCTCTACCATCAAGGGAAAGTGAGATTGTATTCACAAAATTATGGTAGGGAGGGAAAGGAAAAAGAGGGCTGTAACTTCAGAGAAAGCCAAGGAAAGCTCTGCTGATGATAATAGACAGAGATCAAAGAGCCGGTGGGAAGGAAGGAAAGAAGGAAAGGAGGAAGGAAGGGAGGAAGAAATAGAAATAGATACTGAGATTGTTGCAGAAAAGAAGGACAGGAAAAGCAGCAATAAGAGAAGAGCGATTTCACTAACATGTTTTGTTTATTTCCATATGAACACTTCCACTTTGCTTTATAATTATCCCTTCACGTCCCTCTTCCCACTAGACACAGAGCTTCTTGAGGACAGGGACTGTCTCTTCTTCGTCTTTGTATTGAGGGTCCAGCACAGAACCTGACTTAGTAAGCCCTCAATGAGTGTGTTTAATCGCAAAGTGAAAGGCCACATAATCTTAACCTCTTCTTCCAAGCACCAGATACTATAATTGGAGAAAGAGGTGTTGCACTGGAACAGTAAGAAGAATGACAAGAATGTAGCTGGTCAAACCCTGAGGAGAAAGGAAAATAGGCACTTATGTCAACAGAGACACAGCCTCGGTGCCATGCCCAGCCTTCTCTTGGAACACCAGAAGCTCAAGAAGGGGAAACATGCTATCTAATTGTATAACACAAAGAAAAACCAATTTTCTACATTTTTAAACAAGATGCTTAACCAAATATATTTTGCTTATTCAACAAATCAGATATGTTAAAGATCTTTTTTTTTAAGTTTCTTTATTTGTTTTGAGAGAGAAAGAGCAGGGAAGGGGCAGAGATAGAGGGAGAGAGAATCCCAAGAAGTCTCCACACTCCTGCTCTGCACTGAGCCCCACTTGGGGCTCGATCCCACAAACTGTGAGATCATGACCTAAGCGGAAATCAAGAGTCGGACTGAGCCACTGACTGACTCAGGTGGCTCCCTGAGCGACTGAGCCACCCAGGCACCCCAAGGATCTTAAATAACATCTAGCCAAACACTTCAATTCAGCAAAATCTAATAAAGTTAAAAGTGTGCATAACCCATAATTTCCCTCCTGATTACAAACCCTAGAGAAATCTTTTCTGAACTGAGGACCACGAACTACTGGTAGGAATTGATATCAAGTTAGTGGATCCTGATCAGCAATTGTTTTTTAAGATTTTATTATTGAGATCTCTTACAGGAGATCTCAGTTAATTAAAAAAGAAAAAGTTTGGAGTCATGGCTCTAGAGAAACTCTCACTGTTGCCTAAAGGAGAATGCCCACTGCAGCAATGTTTGTCATAAAATAAGACATAAATAAATAGGAAATGATCCAAGTATTCTTCAACATGACCATGAAAAATGAACAGTAGTATAATCATACAATGGAATATTACATCACCATAAAATGAATGGATTCGTGCTACATGTAAAAACATGAATACATCTCAATAAAGATGTTAAGCGTAAAAACAACCTTCAAAATGATCCATTCACTGTAATGCCATTAATATAAAGTTTAAAAGTAGGCAAACAATATGTTCTTTCTAGATGTACACAGTATATAACATATAAAAATAGGCATGGGATTCATAAAAGCAAAGTCCGCAAAGTGGTGACCTCTCAGAAGGGAAGGAGAGAGATGCCATGGGAAGGATATACCAGGCTCTTCAACTGTGTATAAGATGTTTGTTTCTAAATCTGGGAGGAAGTTCTCTTATTCTCAACTGTTCTGAATATTTCATATATTTTTTGAATAATTCATCTTTTAAACAACTTTTCCTAAAAAAAGGGGGAGAGGGAAGTGAAATTTAACAGACTTGTTTAAATTCTGTCTCTGCCACTTACTGTTAAAGGAACTTAGCAAGTCCCTTAATTTCTCCAAGCCTCTGTGCCTGTAAGACAACATCATAATAATAAACATCCTGTTTCACAGCCAAATTAAGTGAAATAATATGGACATAAGTGCTTTAGAAAGCGCAAAGTGCTATAGAAGTATAAGCTATAATTGTACTAGAAGGTTCCACAAATTCCAGTTATAAGAAACTCTTAGAGTTCTTTTGTTACATAAGAACCTTGCTCCTTTCCTTCAGAGCATTTACTTTTGCTTGCAATTACACATGCATTAACACTAACTTTGGGCTCATCATTGTATTCCCCAGAGCCCAGGACAGTCCCAGGCACATGCTAAATGCTCAACACACCTTTGTTAGCGTAATCTGAACGGTGGTTACCTGTAGGAAGTAAGAATGGGAAACAAGGTGAGAAGAAAGAACTTTCCTTTTTCTGTTTCTAAACTGTTTGAACCTTTACCATGAACCTATATGAGTCCAATAGCGACAAATTAGTCCGTTTTAAATGAAAGTAATACGGACCAAATCGGCATGTTTTAATTTCATCGCCTCTCGGGGGAAGGTGAGGTTTCAATCCGGGAGATTACGTGAAAACGGATGCATGAACTAAAAGGAGCAAACTGTTGTGGGGCGCTGGGCTCTCCCGACACCCTTGCGAAGGGAAGGCGGCGTGCCCAACGGTTTGAGAACCGCCCAGAGGTACCGTTAGGAGGCGCTCGCGAAACTGCTCCAGGAATTCCCGCCCTCCCCGTTACATGCCCCAGTAACCCCGGCGCGCCGGCGACCGAGAGTAACCTCGCGGTCGGGTGACGGACCCCCCCGCCCCGACTCTCGCCTGCTCCCAGCTCAGCCAATGGGAAGGCAGCGCACGAGCCGGCCGGACACTCGCCCTCACCGACTCCTCCCCCAAGCAGTTAGAACCGAGTTGTACAATCACCTCGCCGCCGGCTTTAGACTTTTCCAATCGCAACTCAAGTTCCCGATCCCAAGCCCCGCCCCTCGGCCTGCCCCGCGTTCATTCTCGGCGGGAGTCACCTTTGCTTTACAAACGTTCAGACCCGCCCTCTGCTTACCTTGCTGCGTTAGGCCCCGCCCCCTGCCCGGACGGACCAATAGCCAAGGGAGCCTGGAGCCACTGGGCGGGCCTGCAACCAATGCGCACGCCGTGGGCGGGCTCCGGGCCGGAATTGGGGGTGAAGCTACAGCCTTGTGCCCACATTCGGGGCGCGCGGAGCTGGGGGGTCCCTGGGGGACGCCCGGAGCTAAGATGGCGTCTGTAGCTGAGGGGGACGTGGGGACGGTGGCGGAGCTGGCGAGGGTGCTGCGGTGGGGTTTCGAGGAGCTGAGCCTTAACAAGTTGGCGACGTCCCTGGGCGCGTCGGAACAGGCGCTGCGGCTCATCATCTCCATCTTTATGGGTAAGGACCCTCCTGCCTCGCTCCGCCCCCTCGCGGAGTCCCCAGGGAATAGGGACGTGACACCCCCCCCCCCTCCACTTTCCGGAGCCACCCAGGAGGGCTTTGTGGGGTCCGGATGTGAATCCTCAATCATGCCAACCAGCTGTCGAGAGGAAGACAAGTCTTTTCGAGTCTGGGGGTGCCGTGCCCTCTGAACCTCTTCACCTTTCTCTTCGACCCCTGCTCTACCCTTCTGGCCCCTCATTTGAAGCCACCACCGTCTCCTCATGCCATGATCTAATCTACCCCGTGTCCCCACGACCTATCCTTATTTGTCTCTCTTGAGTTCTACTCTCTGTCCATGTGTACTGCTGTCTGTTATTAATATCAACTCTCACACATGCGCGCTTCTTGTGGTAGGCAAAGGCCCCCTAACTTAGGTATTAGCTTTGTGGGCCCTTAAGCCCCATATCTATACTTCCATATTCGGAGCCTTTTTCTGCATTGCCAGCTTCCATTATACTTCTCTTTTCTGTCTTGTTTCTAATGTTTTCTTCTTATACCATATTGCTTCTCCCCCACCCTTAACCACTCACCTGCCATTTACCCTGGAATATTATTTTAATACTGGGTTTGGGAAACAGGACTGACAACCCCCTTAAAAACTATGCTACTCCAAGCGTTTATGACCTATATGGTTCAAAGGATGTGATGTGTCTGACTTTATGTCACAACAAGCTATATTATAACTGGTTTATAGGCTTTTTTTACTGCATCTTTCTCCCATGGTTTTTAATACATGGAAACAGCATGGCACAATGATTAAAAAAAAAAAAAGTGCGGACTTGAAAGGCAAGCAAGTCAGACCCAGCCCTGCTGCTCCTTGCAAACTGTGGGGCCCTGGGCAAGTCACTTAACTTCTCTGGGCCTCGATTTTCTTACCTATGAAATGAGAATAAGGTGTACCTAATAGGACTGTTGTAAAGCCCTGTAATAGTTCAGAGGTCAAGATCTGATGCATAAATCTTGAGTAGTTGGAAGGTTTTGTGAAGGTTATGGGACTTTAGCTGGTATAGTAGGGGTGGGGAAGAACTAAGCAAACAGCTCTGGGACAAGAGCAGATTAGAGATCAGAATGGTAAGAAGTTTGAGATAAAAGTTGAGCAGATGTGCCTTAAATGCCAGAAAGAAGTTTGTAATGTATCCAGTAGTCAGCAGAGACATGAACATATAATATTACCTAAGGGTGTTAACTAGATCTAGATAATGTGAGAGGCATCAATTTACGTTTAAACAACATTGGCAACTAATATAATTGTTACTTGCCTTTTGTATATAAAACCAAGGTGATCTTCCTTTCTTCCAACTGAAGGTCACCTTTTCCCTCCCTTGTGGAATTGTTAAATTTTAGAGGTGAAAAGGACCTCCCGTGTCTCTTAGGTCTAACCCAGAGTTGTCAGCATTCCAATCTAGAGTTCTTTGCACCACACCAGCTTTGAACTTCTACTCCTTCAGCCTTGTCTCTGACCCAGTTATTTGTTGGGGTTGTAATTGGCAATTAGGAGTGTTTACATTCATTAGTTTGGAAGCTCACTGTTGATTTCTCAACTATAAATTGAGAACGTAACACAGGTAGCAACAAATTATTAGGGGGCAACCTGTTAAATGGAGCTACGGCTGGAATTAGGACTTGGACTTGGTCCCTTTTTTGCTGACATAATTGAATACTGCCTGTGTGCTCCTGGTGGGCCACTGCTCTGTACTGTCCTGGGGCATACAACTGACTGGGACGTTTTTTCTCCATGTCCTTCTCTCCTCATTACCATGCGTTATCAAGTGATAAACACTTGGTGAATACATCTGCCAAACTCCTGAGGCCCCTTGCCAGTCTACCATTTCCCAGCTCCTCCCTTCCTATCTCACATGTCCTGTTGCCTTCAGTAACTCTGGGTTTCTCATGTTTAGATTGACTTGGGGCCTCATGTTGCTTCCTATCAGCCATAGCTCTTCCACATGGATATATATAGGATTGTGTTTTCTAGGTGTGGATTAAATATATACATGCAAACACAAGTTGATAAGCTTGACACATGCCTGGAAGAAAGAGTGCATTCTGGTTGTAAATGTTTTCCTTACAAAGGTATTCTCATGTCTGTGTATTGTAACCTAGAAACGAGTAGCCTTTCAGTAATGGAGTTCCTGGTTCCGGAACTCCGCTGTCTGGGGGAACTGGGATACTGAAGGAAATCCTTGTTAGAGGTACCAAGAAGGCCTGTAGTCCAAAATGATTTCTGACTCCCTTTCTACTACTTCAAGATTAATTTAGGTTAAAAGCACTTAAATGCAGATACCCCAAGGGAAGAGTCAGGTATATCAAGCATTCACGTTTTAAAGTGTGAATAACTTTTAATTGGATAGTCTCATTGCTCTTTCTTAACATCTTATTTTTTCCTACTTAGGTTCTGTGTACTGATCTCGGGGTGGGCCATAGATCATTAAAGCAGTAGCTTTCAAACCTTTGTGGCTCAGACCCATGGTGAGAAATATGTTTCATATCCTGACCCAGTACACATGTGCACTTATATATGTATTTGAAGCACGTTTCAGAAAACGTTACTTATCCTTACATATGCGGTGTGTTTTTCTATTTTGTTTTTTAGTAGTGTTTATGACCCACTAAATTGATTTCATGACCTACTAATGGGTTACAAGTAGGTTGAAAAATCTTGAGTTAGAAGCTGTAATTTTTAATATTCAGTACTTCAGGGAAAGGATAAGCTTATGAGGATTAATGCATTGGAGTATCCTGAACAGCCAGAAGACTCCATTAAAGGGATGTGTCTATCTATGTTTGTCCTTTGTGTGATTGCAAGGAATTTGGTGGAAGATGAATTTTGCTATGGTGTTGGCAAATACTGCCAGAAAACATCTCCCCTTCAACAGCTGGGGTCTCATCACTCCTTAGATACTTAATAACATGAATTGTTCCAAATAAATTCAACAAAATATGCCTACTGTGAGTTAAACCCCATGCTTGAGCCTGCAAGGACAAGGGCATTGGTGCAGTATGAGTGATAGAGCCAGGCACTCAAAAGTATGGCTTACGGTTAGTGGGTAGGGAATGGGCTTGAGATAAGTACTCTAATAACCACAATAAAAGGCAGAAGTCTAAGTGCCATGAGACCATTACAAAGGTTATGAGATTGAAAGATTGGCCCTTTAATGAACTTTGAAAGCTGAATAAGGTTCCAGCAGACAGAGATGGTAAGACACAAGGAATAGAGTGAGCAAAGGTATTGAGGTAGGAATGCGTGGTGACACGGTCAAGGAACAGGAAGTAGTCCACTTGGACTAAAGCAGGAGTTAAATAGAGAAGTGGTGGAAATAAGACTGGAAAGTTAGGTCGTAGAGCCTTGAAAGCCAAGGTAAGGGGGACAGGTAAGGGGAAAGCCAAGAGTAGGGAATCCCTGGAGGTATTTGAAAGGGATATAATGTGACCAGAGCTGTATTAGGAAGATAATACAGCATAGGGTGATTTCAAGTAGACACAGACAAGAAGTTGGGAAACCAATGAGAAAGAACAATGATCTAGATGGTTATATTGGCTTGGAGGCAAGGTGGTTGCACCAAGAGGGGAACATAGGGTTCTCATGTGAAATATTTTAGGAACACAGAATCTTTTCTTTTTCTTTTAATTTTTATTTTAGAGAGAGAGAAAGCAGGAGCAGAGGAGAGAGGCAGAGAGAGAATCTTAAGCAGGCTCCACACTCAGCGCAGAGCTCCATCCCATGACCCCGGGATCATGACCTGAGCCTAAATCGAGTCAGACACTCAGCTGACTAAGCCATCCAGGCACCCCCTGGAACACAGAATCTTTTAAAAGGTAGATTCTGAAAAAATAAATAAATAAATAAAAGGTAGATTCTGTATGCACGTTCATCTACACAGCTGCTCATGTCAAAAATCTAAGAATCAGCCCTGCCACTTTAACTCTGTCCCCACATCCCAGTCCCCAAGTCCTATCAATACCACCTCCATATTATGTCTCAAATACATCTACTTTTCTCCATCACCACAGCTGCTGACTGTCACCAGAACTACATGAGTAGCCTCCTGACTGGTCTCTAATTCTGTCCTTATCCCTCCCAAAGCAAAGAGGTCTTGATGCTGTGCCTTTCCTGCTCAGAACTCTTCGCAGGCTTCCATACGTGGCTAGTAAGCCCCTGCCTGCTGTTCCAGCCTCATCTCAAGCAAGTTCACAACTATTTTTTTATAACTTTTTTTTTTTTTTTTTTTTTGAGAGAGAGGGGTTGGGGGGCAGACTGAGAGGGTCCACGCTGAGCATGGAACCCGACACAGGGCCCACAACCTAAGACCCTGACCCTGACCTGAGCTGAAACCAAGAGTCAGACACTCAACCACCTGAGCCATCCACATGCCCCTCACAACTTTTCAGCCTCAAGGCATTAAGCCCTTTCCTACCTTGGAGCCTATGTAGCTGCTAATGCAGGTGCCTAGAATTTTCTTCATTCATTCACCTAACAGACGTCTTTCATCTTTCAAGTCTCAGTTCAAATTGTCACTTTTTCTGAGAGTTCTTTCCTGACTCTCATTTTTTTTTCCTAATATATGAAATTTATTGTCACATTGGTTTCCATACAACACCCAGTGCTCATCCCAAAAGGTGCCCTCCTCAATGCTCATCACCCACTTTCCCCTCCCTCTCACCCCCCATCAACCCTCAGTTTGTTCTCAGTTTTTAGGAGTCTCTTATGCTTTGGCTCTCTCCCACTCTAACCTCTTTTTTTTTTTTTTCCTTCCCCTCCCCCATGGGTTTCTGTTAAGTTTCTCAGGATCCACATAAGAGTGAAAACATATGGTATCTGTCTTTCTCTGTATGGCTTATTTCACTTAGCATCACACTCTCCAGTTCCATCCATGTTGCTACAAAGGGCCATATTTCATTCTTTCTCATTGCCACGTAGTACTCCATTGTGTATATAAACCACAATTTCTTTATCCATTCATCAGTTGATGGACATTTAGGCTCTTTCCATAATTTGGCTATTGTTGAGAGTGCTGCTATAAACATTGGGGTACAAGTGCCCCTATGCATCAGCACTCCTGTATCCCTTGGGTAAATTCCTAGCAGTGCTACTGCTGGGTCATAGGGTAGGTCTATTTTTAATTTTTTGAGGAACCTCCACACTGTTTTCCAGAGTGGCTGCACCAATTTGCATTCCAACCAACAGTGCAAGAGGGTTCCTGTTTCTCCACATCCTCTCCAGCATCTATAGTCTCCTGATTTGTTCATTTTGGCCACTCTGACTGGTGTGAGGTGATATCTGAGTGTGGTTTTGATTTGTATTTCCCTGATAAGGAGCGACGTTGAGCATCTTTTCATGTGCCTGTTGGCCATCCGGATGTCTTCTTTAGAGAAGTGTCTATTCATGTTTTCTGCCCATTTCTTCACTGGGTTATTTGTTTTTCGGGTGTGGAGTTTGGTGAGCTCTTTATAGATTTTGGATACTAGCCCTTTGTCTGATATGTCATTTGCAAATATCTTTTCCCATTCTGTTGGTTGCCTTTTACCTGACTCTCATTTTATATGATGTCCCCTGCTGTGCTCTCTCATATTGACTAAAACTTCCTCCCAAGTGTATATTCCAATTTGTAATTATATATTTGCAGAGAAGAGCAGAAACCATGTAAGTTTTGTTCACGACAGTATTCCCGGAGCTTAAGCACCTGGCTTATGGAAAAGGCCCAAGAAATATTTCATACATTCACACATGAATACATGAATGAATGACTTGGCAACTGATTAAATGGAGGATAAAGAAGTCGTTCGTAAAAAACTCAGTCCAGATGGGGCACCTGGGTGGCTCAGTCAGTTAAGCAATCTGACTTCTGCTCAGGTCATGATCTCACAGTTCGTGGGGTTGGAGCCCCGCGTCAGGCTCTCTACTGTCAGGGTGGAGCCTGCTTCAGATCCTTTGTCTCCTGTCTCTGCCTGCCCTGCACACACTCTCTCAAAAACAAACATTTAAAGAAAAAAAAACAACAACAACAATGCAGTCTAGGGCACCTGGCTGGCTTAGTTGGTAGAGCATGTGACTCTCGATCTCAGGGTTGTAAGTTTGAGCCCCAGACTGCGTGTAGAGATTACTTAAGAAAATAAAATTTGGGGGCGCCTGGGTGGTTCAGTCGGTTAGGCATCTGATTTTGGCTCGGGTCATGATCTCACAGTTCGTGAGTTTGAGCCACATTGGGCTCTGTGCTGACAGCTCAGAGCCTGGAGCCTGTTTCGGACTCTGTGTGTCTCTCTCTCTCTGCCCTTACCCCACTCATGGCCTCCCTCCCTCTCTCTCTCTCTCTCTCTCTCTCTCAAAAATAAATAAACATTAAAACAAATTGTGTTTAATAATAAGTAAAAAATGTAAATAATAAATAAAATCTTTAAAAAAAAAAACAGTCTTTCTGCCTGGGTGGCTGGAAAGATAACAGTATCTCACAAATACAGAGAAGTCGAAAGGAGTGTCAGATACTGTTCAGTGCCAGCAGTGGTCTAGTTTTGGATTTGCTTTAGGCTCCAAGGGCAACTCCAGGTGTCTTAAGGGTTGTGAAACCCAATCTTAAGTTCAGGAGAGAAGTGGGACTAAATATAGTTTTAGGAGTCAATATTGGTATCATAATTGAATCAGGGAGGGAATGAAATGCCGTGGAAAAGCTTATACAAGAGAGAAGAGAACCCAATTGTTGTTGACTGAGTATGTTAACCTTGCCACCCCGTGTCAATAATAACAATTGCTGGCATTTATTAAGGATTTGGTACATACCAGACATTGTCTGAAGTGCTGAACAATACCCCACCTACACCTGCCAATTACTCATGAGATAATTGTAGTGCTGTGATCATTGCCCTTGTGGAAACTGAGGCCTTCAAAGGTTAAGTAACTTGCCTAAGCTCATACCTGTTTCTACCCAACTCTAAAGTTCCTATCTTTACCACCCTGGGATTGCAAACTGTGGGGGTGGAAAAGATCAATGCTGTGGGTATCCTTTTAGTTTATGGGCTTAAACCAATATGTAATCAGCATATGAAATACCTCGCAGGGTCCAAAGCTGGAGCTGGCCAAATGGAGCAGATGGCCACCTGCTTAAGTATGAGTATTCTCTAGTCTTGGCCATGACTGTGGCTTGGCTATTAGACTGATCAGAAATTGCACTTAAAGAGTAAGGATTCCTTCCTCAGAGGTTCAGGTTAGCATCACTAAGGTTAACAATCTTTAAAATCACAGTAGGTCCTACAATTCAGTTCCCTTTGTTTTTTGGTTTTTTTTTTTTTTTTTTTTTTTTTGGTTTTTGTTTTTTGTTTTTAATTCAGTTCCCTTTGGACCAAAGTCAGCTCTGGTCGTTCAGAACTAAATCTATTATTCAGTGCAAAAAGCCTTCTTCAGGTAGCACTGAAATTACAATGTGAAGAGACCAAGGCCAAGCCAGATGGAAATTAAACAGCATTAACTACACAGATGGGACTTTTGACCATAATACAAAGCAGGGTCCAGAAATTCTACTACTGAAAAATAAGAGAGTTGTCTTAGGTGACTTTCAAGCCTTCTTCCAATTCTAGAAGTGTAGATATATTCTACATTTTTAGACTTTATCTTTATTCTTATTCATAGCCACAGATTTTATCATAATCTAACTCTTCCTCTTTGGGGATTTCTTTTAAATATATTTTTCCAATTCCTTTTTATCTGCACTCCAATATCTTACATTGCACAAAACTTTTCTTGAGTGCCAGTATTACTTTTTTTTTTTTTTAAGTTTATTTATTTTGAGAGAGAGAGAGAGAGAGAGAGAATGCATATGCATGTATGCGCTAGCTGGGGAGGGGCAGAGAGAGAGGGAGAGGCAGAATCCCAAGTAGGTTCTGCACTGTTAGTGTGGAGCCCCATGCGGGACTCAAACACAAGAAACATGAAATCATGACCTGAGCCGAGGTCATTTGATCCGCGCTGATGGAACAGAGCCTGCTTGGGATACTGTCTCTCTCTCTCTCTCTCTCTTTCACTCTCTCCCTCTATCCCTTCCCTGCTAGTGAGCACGTACTCTCTCTCTCTCTCCCTCTCTGTCAAAATAAATAATCTTTAAAAAAATATTTGCGGGCACCTGGGTGTCTCATTTGGTTAAGCATCCGACTTTCGCTCAGGTCATGATCTCACAGTTCGCAGGGTCAAGCCCTGTGTCAGGCTCTTCGCTGACAGCTCGCAGCCTGGAGCCTGCTTCAGATTCTGTGTTTCCCTCTTTCTCTGCCCTTCCCCCACTTGTGCGCTTGATCTCTCTCTCTCTCTCTCTCTTTCTCAAAAATAAATAAACATTAAAAAAAAAGAAATACAAAACTCAAGAAAAAGAATGACTCCATAAAAAAATATTTGCAAATCTTTTTTTTTTTTTTAAAGAATCACGGGGTGCCTGGGTGGCTAGGTCAGTTAAGTGTCCAACTTGGGCTCATGTCATGATCTCACAGTCCATGAGTTCGAGCCCCGTGTCTGGCTCTATGCTGACAGCTCAGAGCCCCAAGACTGCTTTGGATTCTGTGTCTCCCTCTCTCTCTGCCCCTCCCCCTCTCACACTCTGTCTCTCACTCTCAAAAATAAACAAACATTAAACAAAAAATTAAAGAATCATTTATTTGCAGAGGCATGTGTAAATTTGGGCCCATGAGATTATATGCACAAGCTAATTTAACAAAAATAATTATATACCCACTGACATTATTAAATCCGTCTGGGGAGCCATCAGAACTCACCAGATGTGTTCAGTGCAGCAGCCTTTTAAAAATGGGATTGGTTTTCAAAAAAGAAATGGCATTTCAGCTGAACCTTAAAGGTTATGGAAGATTCTAGTAAGGGAGAGATGAGAGAGGAAGCTTTCCAGCTGCAAAGAATAATGAACATATATGTGGAGACCAGGAAAAGTGAGAAAAACCTGAGGAACAGTAAGTGGGCTGGTTTGATTGGAACAATAGAGAATCCGTAAAGGAATAGTAGAGAAGAACCTGATAGACCTCTCAGGTAGGTAAGGGGTGAAATGGTGGAGTTAAGGTAGTAGGAGGTGTATTGTCTTTAAACACCTGCAGGCCTAAGTACAAATTCTGCATTAAATATGTACCAGCTGTGTTACAATAGACTAATTATTAAATTTCAACCACCCATTTTCTCATGTTCCCGAAGGCCGATATTACCAAAGAATTGAGGTTAAGGATTAAGCAGTTTATCTGATATTTAAATTGGATTTAATTCCTAACAAGCAACAATATTTCAAAACAGAATGTGAAATTTACATGAATTTTTAAAATAGCGTAGTTATCAAGGAAATGTTTTATTTCTAGAGAACTGCTTAGGCATACCCTTTGTGTGGACACATTCATTCTTCTCTGCTCTGGAAAAGTTGGGGAAGCTCATTAGGGTGTGAGGACTGAATGAGATAAAATGTATAAACAATGGGGGCACCTGGGTGGCTCAGTCGGTTTAAGTGTCCAACTCTTGATTTCGGCTCAGGTTATGACCTCACGGTTCCTGAGATCCAGCCCCACCTTGGGCTCTGCACTGATAGCACAGAGCCTGCTTGGGATTGTCTCTCCCTCTCTCTCTGCCCCTCCCCTGCTCATGCGTGCACTCTCTCGAAATAAACTTAAAAAAATATATATATGTAAGCATCTGACCAAGCCTAACCCAAGGTAGTTTTAAATAATTGCTCTCTTCCTTCCCTCAACAAATATTCATCTCCTTCCTTTCCAAGTAGACTCTATGGTCTTGGGACCAGAGTCATGAGCACCTCCTAGCATCTCCTGGCTTGCATCCTAGGAACTTGTTAGAAATGCAAATTCTTTTTTTCTTTTTTTTTTAATGTTATTTATTTTTGAGAGAGAGGAGACAGAGCACAAATGGGGGAGGGGCAGAAAGAGAGGGAGACACAGAATCCGAAGCAGGCTCCAGGCTCCAAGCTGTCAGCACAGAGCCCGACGAGGGGCTTGAACTCACAAACCGTGAGATCCTGACCTGAGCCGAAGTCAGACACTCAACCAACTGGGCCACCCAGGCGCCCCTAGAAATGCACATTCTTAGGTCTGCCCCAGACCTACTAAAGATGGGGCCTGATGATCTGTGTTTTAACATGTCCTCTAGGTTATAGTAACTACCCTGAGGTTTGAGGATCACTGGTTTATTTCTTCTGGTAGCGGTTTTGTAATACTTGGTGTCCCCATAGTATCTTCAGCTTTTTGAAATGGTGTCGTATCCCGTGATCTTTGTAATAAACAAATTTCTCAGATTCTTATTGCTTAGTTTTCCCTATTTGCTAGCATCACTTGTTATTCCTCAAATACTATTATTATTACCAAATTACGCTGTTAATGTTATTATAACAATGATACTGTTAGATCATCATCATCTTCATTGTCTAACTAACATCATTATCTCCACCATCTGTTTCACACTTTTGATGAGAAGGTTAAATGTAGAGGAGGTTTTTTTTGCGTAAGGTTGTTAGACTAATAGTCTTTCCTCTTCTGTCTTGCATCAGCCACCTCCAGCAGTATAGCATTCTCCTAATCGATTGCCTCACATTTGTTAACACAGTTGATAAACTGACTCGTAGCTCTAACAAAAACGAGGTGCCCCAGTCGCGGCTGCCAGGGAAAGCTGTTCTTCCCAAGCACAGAGTTTTTTAAGGTAGAGGTGTGTGTTTGTGTTGACATTTTTTCAGCAATTGGCTGAAGTCCAGGGCCAAGAGATTTAGGGCCCACCTAGAGTTCTCTTGGTGAAGCAGTAATAGCTCCCTAGAGGCCTTCAAAGCCTATCTGTGATTTGTGCAGCCCAAAAGATGATGTTGTATGCAGCTTTATTTCTACCCCGTTTTCAAAATGAGAAGAGTAGGGGGTGTGTAAGACACTAAAAATAAGGATAAGTAATTTCTGGATAAGAATTGCCTTTGGGCTTAAAATGGACTGGTTTTTAAATCCAAGTTCCTCTCTACTCAAGCACTGGCTTTGAAGATAAAGTGAGATTCATTAAATTCTGGACACCTTGCACCAAGTATTCTAAGAACCATATGTACCAAAATTGTTAGTAATAGAGGCTTCTGATAGAAATGCCACTGCATTCTAGCTGTAGGGACATTTGTCAGAAAGTGGGTAGAAGATCAGGCCAAAAATGAGCAGACCCAGGTTTTGTTTTTGACTCACATGAAGTCACCAAGTAGACTATTTAAGTGCCCCACTCCAAGCATGGGCTGTGTTTAAATTAAAAATAAAAAGCTCTTGTCAATTAAAGATGCTTTTCAGTATCAAGTATTCATGTTGCTATGGCATTTTCATAAGAAAGGCATACATGGTCATTCTGCTGCATAAAATATAAGTGGTGAGGTAGTAATTTTGTAGGCAGTTTACTAAAAAAAAAAAATAGAGGATTCACATATATATATCGTATACAGATCTGAGGCAGATATGGGATCCCAGGAAGCTAACGTTCTGATCACTGTATATTTGTAAATGCTGTGATGAGAAGTGGCTTCCATGTAGACATGGTAAATGCCTTATAGTTCCTGAGGTTTCCGATTTCTGCTGTGATAGCAGCTCTAAACTCAGATGCACTTGGACACCACTCTGGATCACTGTCCATAAATACAAAATTTCTGTTTGTAAGCCAGCAAGCAGAGGCCAACTGGAACGGTGCC
Source organism: Acinonyx jubatus (assembly GCF_027475565.1). NCBI lineage: Eukaryota > Metazoa > Chordata > Mammalia > Carnivora > Felidae > Acinonyx > Acinonyx jubatus. Next base: position 41,086,014 of record NC_069387.1, on the reverse strand, counting down.
CTTTTAAGTTTCTTATGACATATACCTCTGACGAAAGGGAGAAAGATTGATTATAGTTAGCGTACAAATAAAGTGGGGCTCTGACTAAAAATATCAAACCATTAGTGCTACTAGAAATCCTCATTCTTTAGCCAAAGGATAATCTGACTGCACTCTTTAATTCTTCATTGAGTCTTCTGAAAGAGTAGTCAACAAAAGCAAAGCTAGGAACTAGGTGCCATACAATTATATTATTTACACTAAGAACCCAACATAATTATGGGGACCCAGATCATCATATCACCAGAAGCTCCAAATTTCTTCAAGTCTTACCCTCTTGGTTTATATTCTAAAGTATTTTTTAATTCTAAAATATATAATTTTTAGCTTTTAAAAATCTTCCCAAATATTCAAGTAATATTGAATGTAGAATTGAATATTGAATATAGAAAGAAATCGGTCATTTCCAACTTTTGTACATCCAAGGATACTGCCAAGAAAATGAAAAGATAACCCACAGATTATGAAAATATTTGTAAATCATACATATGGTAAGGATCTAGTGTCCAGAATATATCAAGAATTCTTGTAACTCAATAAGAAAAAGACAAATAACTCAATTAAAAAATGGGCAAAGGATATGAATAGACATTTGCCTAAGGAAGACATACAGTTGCCCAATAAGTACATAGAAAAATGCTCAACTCATTAGTCATCAGGGAAATGCAAATTAAATGACATTACGTATCACTTCACACCCTCTAGTATGACTGTAGTCCAAAAACAAAACAAAACAGGAATAAGAAAGTGTCAGTGAGGATGTGGAGAAATTGGAACCCTTGTGCATCGCTGAAAGGAATGTAAAACAGTGCAGCCACTATGGAAAACAGTTCAGCAGTTTCTCAAAGTTAAAGTTACAGTATGACCTAGCAATTCCACCCCTCGTTTCTATACTCGAGAGAATCGAAAGCACATGTTCACACAAAAACTTGTACAACGTTTGCGTCCTATGTTCATAGCACTATTATGATGGCCCAAAAGTGGAAACAACCTATTTGTCCACCAACTGATGAATGAATAAACAAAATGTTACATTCCTATGGTGGAATACTATTCAGCCATAAAAAAGGGAAGTGCTGCCACCTGCTACAATGTGGATGAACCTTGAAAACATTATGCTAATGTTTTCATTATGTTAATATTGTGCCAAGAAGTGGCCACATTTTGTATGATTCCATTGGAATAAAATGTTCAGAATAGGGGTGCCTGGGTGGCTCAGTCAGTTAACCGGCTGACTCTTAATTTCCGCTCAGATCACGATCTCGCCGTTTGTGGGTTCTAGCCCTGCATCAGGCTCTGAGCTGACCATGCAAAGCCTGCTTGGGATTCTTTCCCTCATCTCTCTCTCTCTCTCTCTCTCTCTCTCTCTCTCTCTCTCAAAATAAATAAGTACACTTAAAAAAAAATTTTTAATAAAATGCCCAGAATAAGTGGGGCACCTAGGTGGCATAGTTCAGCGTCCGACTCTTGATTTCGGCTCAGGTCATAACATGGTTATTGAGTTTGAGCCCCGCATTGGGTTCTGCTCTGACAGAGTGGAGCCTGCTTGGGATTCTGTCTCCGTCTCTGTCTGCCTCTCTGTCTCCCTCCCTCTCTCTCAAAATAAATAAACTTTTTTTTTTAATGTCCAGAATAAGTAAATTCATAAAGACAGAAAGTAGTTTGGCGGTTGCCAGGAGATGAGATGGGGAGGGGGGGTGAATTGGGACTGAGTGCTCAGAGAGGTGGGGTTTCTTGTCAGGGTGATGGAAATGTTCCAGCATTAGACCCTGGGGATGCTTGGACAACAATGAGAATATAGCAAAATTCAGTGAATTCTACACTTAAAAAAAAAGGCTAAAGAGGGACTGTGTATGATCACAGGTAGAGCAGAACCCAGCAATTAACAGCTATTCAGATTCATGAGGACAATTACAGGGCGTAATGCTGTTATCTTTCCTTCTGTTAGAATCTTAGATGTAAGAAAGGGTTTATTGTTTCATTTGCTGAAATACCTGCAGAGGAAAAAGTCTCACCTACCTTGTTTGTATTTACAAAGATCAGATTTGACAACTCTAAACTCTAGAGAGAAATTATCATGACCAGTAGGTGGGAGGGGTGGAGAAAGAACAGCTAATTAGCCACTTGGGCCTTGTGACCCTCAGGCAACCTTAGGCAAGATCAAGTCACCATAGGAGCGAAGGACCCAGGACCCGTTTCTCCACTGAAAACCAGTGCCATAAATTCAAAGGGCGCGGGTGGGGGTGGGGAGGGCCTCACGTTACTACACACCAGTTAGACGTTTTTGAGAGAGAACCATAACGCACAAAATCCAGAAAGCATTAAAAATGGGGGGGGGGGGGAGGAACACTTCAGGTCTGTACAAGGGAAGGAAGAGGAGGAAGCAATAACAGAAAGGGCAGGAAAGGAAAATAAGAGGCAAGAGGAGGGGGACCGGTCAGAGAGCAGGGAAGGGGGCTGCGCTGTGGGGGTCTGGCCAGCCCGCTGCTTCTCACCGTGCCTGTGATGGGCCTGTTTTCCCAGGTGATAAACATCTATGCTAGATGATTCCTACAGTCCTTTCCTTTCCTGGACCTACACAGATGCCTCTGCCATCTGAAATGCATAGCCATAGTATAATGAAATACAGGATACCTCACCCCACACACACACACACACACACCCATGGCCCCACTCGCTTCGCTTCCCTTCTCTTCCCTTCGCTTCCCTCCGCTTCGCTCCGCTCCCTTCCCTTCCCTCCCCTCCCCTCTCCTCCCCACCACTCCCCTCCCCACCGTTCCCCTCTCCTCCCCTCTCTAACCCTGGCTGCATCCCCTTGCCTCCTGTGGTCTCTTGATGTACCCAGCGTTTCAGCCACTGTACGTAAAACTGTTAATGAACAAAGAAGAGCGCTTGTAGGCAACGTGTTGCTCCCTTGCTCTGCTCCCTTACTCTGCACGCTGGCTAGGGGTGACCATGTATCTTGAAGTCCACACCGACAGTCTTTGTGCCCCTTCTCCTCTTCAAAATTTGCTTCCCACATACCACCCTTGCATCCCACGTCCCAGCTGGCTCTCCCTGCCTACCAGTCACAATCCTGTCACAGCCTTCTCAGCCTCACCCCTCCTCAGACCTGTGCCGCCACTGACAGCCGGGATCCTACAGCCACCAACACTGCTGCCAAGCGTCCCCCACCACAACCCCCCACCAGAACTTATTTGGGGAATGTGCTTGTCATTTGGAAGATCTTGGATGAAGCCCTGTACCCACGGGATTCTGGGAGTAGAAGAATTTTCTGGCATATGCCTAATTTTGTTGTGGTGGTTGATTTTTTTTTTTTTTTTTTTTTTTTTTTTGTATAATCCAAGATTTGGGGGACCTGAAGCTTATATAATCTTGGGAACCTTTTTTAAGAAAAAGGCTACAAAAATAGCTAACAAGTTTCACAAAAACATATGACCATGTGAACATGCTGTTAGCTGCCACCCCCACCCCCCACCACTGCCCAGAGCCTTAAATGGGGCCTATGCCAAGGACGAGCCTTGAAACTAAAGCTGTATTCGCTTCATGGCCAATGGTCTTCTTCTGGGAGTAGCGGGTACAATTTACAGACCTTTATTTTTTCAACTTGCTATAGCCTTAATTTAGTTAAATCATAGTGAGGTGGGCAGAGGCCAAACCAGTTGAAAGAATACTCCAAGTTTAAGGTTAGGTATAGATTATGCTTATATAAAATATTTGCCCGTATGTAAATTTTTAAAATTTTTTTAATGTTTATTTTTGAGAGAGACAAACAGAGCGTGAGCAGGGGAAGGGCAGAGAGAGAGGGAGACACAGAATCTGAAGCAGGCTCCAGGATCTGAGCTGTCAGCACAGAGCCTGACACAGAGCTCAAACCCATGAACCGTGAGATCTTGACCTGAGCCGAAGTCCAACACTCAACCGACTGAGCCACCCAGGTGCACTGACGTGTAGAATTTTTAAGTGGCCCCAAAGAAATCCATGTATGATGCTTCTATGGATATTTTCTCTTTTAATCTATACAACAACCTGCAGATATGGCTGCCAATTTCCCTATTTCACAGATGAAGAAATTGAGATGCAAATAATCTAAGTAATTTACCCAAACTGCAGAGCTGATTTTCTGAACTAGATTACTCTTGATTCCTGAGTCCAGGGATATTCTAGCTGATCAGATAATTGGCTGCAAGTTGCCACCATGTCGTTTACTAATTTACAGAAAATTAAAATGTGATACACTGTCTTTGCTAAGAAAGGCATTTTGGTGTCTTGACGTGCCTCAAAGTCAGTCTGAAAAGCTGTTGTCCCTGTTCCACTAAAATGGAGAAAGGCCAGTCAACAGCCTCTTTTAGCTTTAACATTCTTTCAGTCTGTACATTTTTGTAGAGTAAGTTGGAGGGGAGAAAAAAAATTATCTACAGTAACAAAGTAACTATGTGACCATTTGAACAAACCATTGTAGTATACAAAAATACTGCAACCGGACATTCAAACATATGGATAACGATCTTCACATCCCTTCTGCCATAATCAGACTTGAAATACTGCGGAGGGCTTGCCTTGATGGACAGCTAACTCCTGGACTAAGAAGCTAGTGAGAATCTATTCGTGTCCAACTCCTTGTGGCATAACAAAAAATGGTGACATCAAAGTCAGTCCCCTGTTGGGTCTTAACTTTTCAGCCTTTGTAGCAGATTTTACCAGTTTAGCCAACGTGTGGGTCTATCAGCCGCCAGCACTAAGCTTAACATGGCCTTGCTTATTACTAAGAGCATTTGGTTTAAATGGAGCAGTTAAAGAATTACTCTTGGTGGGACTTTGGGGCAGCTCGGGTTTAGGTTGTTGGGTTGGGTTAAGTGACTAAAAAACTAATATGTATATATTTTTTTTTGAGAGAGAGAGAGAGAGAGAGAGAGTGCACGCGCAGGGGAAGAGCAGAGAGCAACAGAGAGAGAATTCCCAGCAGGCTCCGTACCACCAGCACAAAGCCGAGTATTTCTTAAACTTCATAGCAAACCCTTTTTCTTTCTCACAAGTAACAGCCATCCACTAGTTTACCTTTGGAATGTTCCCTCTATTCATTGATCCCCAGGACATTTTGATCACTTGTCCCAGTTTTCTTGAATCTTGTATCACATTTGTCAGAACGTTCGAGATACTCAGCTGGAGGACGCTTTGAGAAGGGAACCACTATATTCTTACTGAGCTGTGTGAGGGAAGGCAGGGACGGGGAGTCCCCAAGAATTGGATTAACAAAGAGGGCACAGGAGAGCACCTAGACTTGGCATTAAAATGTAGAGGTTAATTGTTTAGATAGGAGATTAAGCAAACATAAACATGAGTGTGCATGTGTCTGCAGCCAGATGCTTGAATATAGATTATTGTTGAGCAAAGAATAATACAGCTGTAGCTTTAAAAGCACACAGCTAGGTATTTATTAGTGAGTCGCTAGCAGGTCACTGCCAAGTGCCAAGGCATGTGGCAAGAATATCCGAATGGAAGTCAAGTGATGTGGATTCTAATTTGAGCTGTGCTCTGTTAACCTTGGGCATGCTTGTGATCCCATTTGGGCCTTAGTGTCTTATCTAATGAAGGCCTTGGAGTCAGTGATTTCTAAGATTTCTTCAGGTTCTAAGAATCTGAATATATTATGAATAACCATTCAGCACATAACTCAGCCCAAGCTGTACAGGATTGTCAGAGTGTGGAAGATGTGTTGGCACCTTGCCCTTACTATCCGCAGGCCTAATCTGGTGAAGAGAAACAAAGGACCACTTCTGAACAGATTCCAAAGGTGAGAGCTTCGTCCTCACCTAAACGTCCATAATCTACAGGTGCTCTTCCAGCTGACACAGTGATCAGTAACCGAGCATAACGTGCCTAACCCATTACCAATTGCTTGAATAGGCAGTGTCGGGCAAAGCTTTCCTGTCCTTTCCATTTGTTTGTCTTCCTTTTCTCTGTATAGTGGTTGGGCACAGGAACTTCCACTTTGATGGAAAAAAGAAGTGAATGGCAGATCTTCAAAGTAGGAATAGTGACGATAAAATTATCACGTGTAAGTATTTGGTAAAAATAAACAACAGGGGCGCCTGGGTGGCTCAGTTGGTTGAGCGTCCGACTTCGGCTCAGGTCATGATCTCGCGGTTCGTGAGTTCGAGCCCCACGTGGGCTCTGTGCTGACACCTCGGAGCCTGGAGACTGCTTCGGTTTCTGCATCTTCCTCTCTCTTTCCCTGCCCACGCTCTGTCTCTCTCTCTCTAAAAATAAACATTAAAAATTTAAATAAATAAATAAATAAATAAACAACAAATAAGCCACATTCAAAAGCAGTCCTATTTTATATTCTGGTCTGTAATCCTTGGAAAAATTTAACTGAAATTTGGTTAAAGAACAGATAGCTGTTTGACAGATCCTTCCAACATGGCCCTGCAGTATTGCCCAAAGCAAGATAGACATTATCTGTGGTAACCTTCCATAGACTAGAAAAATTATAACATCCAGGCAAGATAAGAATGAAACTGGGGCTTTTTCCAGCCATCTCTAACTAGAAATTCCAAAGAGCCTCCATAATCTTGTCAGTAAACAGTTCCTAAGAGCACTGCTGAAAGCTAAGAAACGGGTAGACAAGAAATAGATGAATTAGACCATGATTGTAGGAAATTGACTACAAAAGGAGTAAGTGGGATTGAACAGTAGCTAGAAGCAGCAGTGAAGGGACAGGGGTAGTGAGAAGGGCTAGAAGGGAAGTTTGAAGTTAGAGGAGATCATGTGCTAGGGGCTTAAGTCACGGACTTAGAGGTGAGACCCATTGGTTAATATCCAGCTGCATGGATTACTCAGCAATCAGCACAGTATATAGCTAACTGTTTTTATTTGTTTGCTTATTCAGAAAGTGAAGACAATAATATTTCTTCCTTCATTTAATTAGGAGGATTAAGTGGCATAATGTGTGTAAAGTGCTTAACTCAGCGCATGCCATGTAGTAAGTACTCGGTAAGCGTTTCGTTGGTATTCACTGGCATTAATGATAATAATAATTGTTATCATTGAGGAAGAAAGAATAAGGAAGCTAGCAAGAAAGACCATAAAGTTCTCTGGTGAGACTGAGATGGCTAGAATTCCAAGGACTGGGCCCGAAGGGAAGGAGGAGATGTTTAAAGAGGAGGAAGGTACCTCTTTTCTCTGAATCTGGAGAAAAGGATAAAAGCATGGATTTCAAGCAGATCTTCTTAAGTTTTCTCACGGTCAGTTCCCTGAAGACGATGGTGGAAGACTAAATAAGTGTGTGCTCTCGGGCCCGGGGGTCTTAGCGTAAAGCAGCTGTTAAAAGACAGAAATGTCAGGGCGCCTGGGCTCAGTTGGTTGAGCGTCTGACTCTTGACCTCAGCTCAGGTCTTGATCTCAGGGATGTGAGTTCAAGCCCCACGCTGGGCTCCTCGCTGCACAGGAAGTCTACTTAACAACAAAATAGAAATGTCATTCGAGTCTCATGTTGTATTTGTAAAATACAAGGCAATGGCGCATTCTGTTTTGTATGATTTGTTTTTATATAATGAAGCTACTTAGCAGTTAAATTACTTGGAATTCTTTCTGCAAAACTTCTCGTATTATCCGTCTTCATGTTGGGGTATGTGTACCCAAGGGGTACACAAGGACTTTCCAGGGGATACATGGGCATGGATTAGGGAATTAATTTCCAGGTTTTCAGCTTCCATATGTACTCTTGTCTAAAACTAATAAGCTGAAGACTGTCTGCTCTGAAGGTTCTCCTTTCCCAGCTCCCTTAAAGTCACCTGTTAGCAGCCTTAGACAAGTGAAAAAAAGGTATGGTGGGTTGCCCCAGGATGCCACAAAAGTAAAGCAAAGAGGAGCAGTCCCTTTTTTTTTTGTAATTATTTTTTAAAGTATAATTAGCATATAGTTGAGCAGCTCTTATTTTATCCAGGTGACAAACTCATGACAACCTTATCTATCCGGCTTTTTAAATTTTTTTTAATGTTTATTTATTTTTGAGAGAGAGAGAGAGAGAGAGAGAGACTGATCGTGAGTGGGGGAGGGGTAGAGAGAGAGGGAGACACAAAATCTAAAGCAGGCTCCAGTCTCCAAGCTGTCAGCACAGAGCCCCACGTGGGGCTAGAACCCACAAACCGTGAGATCATGACCTGAGCCGAAGTCCAGTGCTTAACCAACTGAGCCACCCAGGCACTCCTATTTATTTTTGAGAGAGAAAGAGAGAGAGCCAGGGAGGGGTAGAGAGAGAGAGAGAGAGACAAAGAATCCCAAGCAGCCTCCGCGCTGTCAGCCCAGAGCCCAGCTCAGCCTCCAACGCACAAACTCTAAGATCATGACCGGAGCCAAAATCAGGAGTCAGATGCTTAACCAACTGAGTCACCCAGGCACCCCTTTTATCTATCCATCTTAAAACCAGAATTCAGAAATAAGATGGTCGTTATGAGAGAAGTATTAACATGTTTACTAGAACTTAAAAATGAGCCTAGGCCTCTTTTAACAGAAAGGAAGTCTGATCAAGCTGATTAGCCTGCCATCGGCAGACATTTTCCACACGTACTTAAAGCACAGCTTCAATATACATTTAAAAAACACATCACTTGCTATTGTTTAAGCTTATAACTAATAGATGACAACTTAAAAATGTGACAGGGTATAGAGTTTTTCATAAGTCTTTTAGGGGCTTATTCCAGCAAAAATCTTGAAGACCATCACAGTGGCTTACTCATCTTTAATTTCTCCTTTTCTGTCATCCCCCCCACATCCAGACAGTCCTGTTGCTTTTTTCCTGTTATGTCCATTTCAGACTGCCCATTTTCCAAACCTTCCTGGCCATTTTGTTATGCTGTTTTGCCCCCCTTGTAGTTAACCCCTCTTGAAGTGACTCTGAAGGGCTCTTTCCTATCTCTGCGTCTTTACTACATTACTCTCCTCCCAGGAGCGCCCTTTCCTTATCTTCTCTATCCATCCTGACTTCTCTGGCCACTACTGATCTCTGTCCTTTCTGACTCCTACAGCATTGGCTATTCCATGCAGTTAGTACTTCAAGAACATCAGTGTTTGATACTTCTCTCTTATCTGCAAAGCTCCCTGGGGGTTAAAAAACACCTCTTTGGTTTCTACCAACATTCCCCTTTTTGCCTAATGCAACGCTGACCACGCATAGTGGATGCTTAATAAACACTTCATTGGCTGCCTAGAGAATATTCTCTCATCCTTTCGTTTTGTCATCCATTCAACAAATATTTTTGAGACCCTTTTTTGTACCAGGATTTGTACTAGGCACTGGGGAGAAAACAGACAAAAATCCCTACTTTCAAAGGCTGATAAATAAACAAAATATATACTATGTAAATAATTAATTAATTAATTAATTAATTAATAAGTGCTGAGGGGGAAATAGAAAAGTAAAGCAGAGAAGAACAAGAAGTGTGTGTTGGTGGTGAGTGCTGGTGGGGAGGAGGAGGGAGTGTGTGCAATTTTAGATGGGAAGGTCAGGTAAGGCCTCACTGATAAGGTGACATTTTGGTAAAGACCTGAGGGACTGGAGCTTATCTGTACACAGAGCATTTCAGGCAAGGAACCTACTAATGGTGAGGGCTCTGGGGCTGGACCTGCCCGACTGCCTGGACAGGAGAGCCTTGTGGCTGGGGAAGAAGCATGGCGGAGGCAGAGATGGGCCAGAGAAAGCTGGGGAGAGCGAACAGGCCTTGTTGGCTTTGCTGAGTGAGATTGGAGGCCTTCTGAGGGTTTGAGCTGAGGAATGAGCTGATCTGATAGAATAGAATCCCTGTGGGTGGGGCGCTTGAATGGTTCAGTTGGTTAAGCTACCAGCTCTTGGTTTTGACTCAGTTGTGGGTTCGAGCCCCATGTCAGGCTCTGCACTGACAGTGCGGAGCCTGCTTGGAATTCTCTCTCTCTCTCTCTCTCTCTCTCTCTCTCTCTCTCTGCCCCTCTCCCCCCTCAATATCTCTGTCTCTCTCTTTTTCTCTCTCTCTCTCTGTCAAAATAAACTGAAAAAAAAAAAAAAAAAAAGAATATCCATGGGTGCTGTGTTAGGCTAGACTGAACAAAGGCAAGAGCAGAAGCCAGGAAGTTAGGTGGCAACTATATAATAATACAGGCCAGAGACGGTGTTGGCTTGGACCAGGGGAAGAGGTGGTCAGATTCTGGGCTTATTTTCAAGGTAGAACAGACAGGATTTGTTGACTGGCTGGGTTGAGGGTGGAACGTGGCTGGGGAGGTCAAGAATGATGGCAGGGTTGCAGGGTCCCAGTCCTAAGGGAGGGAGGGGTGAGTTGCTGTTTGCTGAAGTGGGGCAGGCTAGGGGAGGAGCAGGTTTAGGGAGGAGGGTAGGTCGGCAGTGCCATTGCGGAACCTGTTACATTTGAGGTGTCTGTTAGGCGTGCCCCTACTCAAAGTGTTGAGTAGTCCATAGCAGTGTGGGGTCCAAGGGAGCAGTCTGTTCTGGAGATGAAAACTGGGGAGAACTCAGCAAATGGGTGGTATTCACAGCCAGGTGACGAGATGAGATCACTGGGCACTTCACTGTTCAAGCAGAGGTGGCCCAATTCCATTTACTGAGCATCTGATGTGTATCAGGCTTAATATACAAACCCTAAGCTAGATACTCATTTTACTGATGAGACGGGTTAACAGAAACTGAGGACAAAAAGGTTAACCATCAACAAGCCTGAGTCAACAGCTAGTAAGTAACAACTGAGGTCTGTCTTAACTCCAAAGTTCGTGTTCTTCCAACCATACGGCGCCTTAATTCAGTAGTACATTGTATTTTGGGAAAAGTGCTGTTGGCAAGCCGAAGTCAGTACCCTTATAAAATAAATATGCTTTGAGTCTTCTTTTGAAATGCAGATGGGAAGGAAACCCCTTAGTCATTTGGTTGTCACATGGAATGAAGATTAGATTCAGAAGCTCTGATATCCATTTGCCCCAGAATTTTCTCAGATAACGCCTGCTTTTCCTCCCTCTAACTTTTTTTTTTAACAAGAGAAATATGAGCTAAGAAGAGGATTAAGGGTCTGAGGCTACAAAGGGAAAAAAGACCGTTAGCAGGAAGGTGAAAGGAGATGTTTGGAAAACAAAGGCTGCCCTGTTTACCTCCCTCTAACTTTATGTGAATGTGTATTTGTATAATTTTGTGCCCACTTACAATATATTAGGCACTGTGCTTAGTACTTTGTATGTGTTGTCCTTACAACAACTCACTGAGGCAGGTGCTATTCCCCCATTTTACAGATGAGGAAACTGATGCTCAAGGTCAAACAGCTATTAAACATCCATTACTGTTGACCAATCAAGCAAAAGACCTTAATACACAACAAAAATGTAAAGAATGGCACATTATAGTATATAATGACTTACCAAATGAGAGTCTTATTTCTAAGTACCATGGGTTTAAGGCACAAGTCCATAATATACAGGGCCATGAGTTCACTGTGGTCTGAGGTAGCCTTACAAAAGGAAAGAACTGGGTTTTCTAGAATGAGTGGTAGAGGGGTGGTTGGAGAAGGCGTTCCATGCAAAGGGACTGGCATGACCCAAGGTATAGAGTCAAAAGACCTAAGATATGTTTGGGCAAAATCTGGCAGATCAGTTTTAGCTGAAGCAGAGAAATGGAAGTTTTAATTAGAAATGTAGTTTAGAAGACAGACCTTGAATCTTAGGCTTAGGGACTGGCACTCTGTTGAGTAGTCATCGGGAGTCATTTGGGAGTCATTGGTGTTTTCTGAACAGGAACTGAAGGAAGAGTACTCTGGTATAGGGCTGCTGGGAGCATGAGTTTCAGGGTGCAGGAGCTTAAGGATGAGTGCTTAAGGGTCTGACCTGCCAGTGGAGCACAGAAGACAAGGTGGTAACAGTGCTGAGATCCTATGGAAAGGAGGGAACTAAGGACAGGGAGGGGGCAAAGCCAGACTCAAGCTTTTGAACGTGGTTGGGTGACCTGGAGAATGATGGCACCATAAATAAAAACAGAAGCCAAGAGAGGGCTCAGTAGAGGGTAAGTCGTGTTTTAGTTAATACAGAATTTCAGATGTCCGGCCAGGAAGTAGGAAATGTGGAACTGAAACTTGAGACGTTAGGATTAAAGATGTGTTTGTCTTTGGCGTGAAGATCCTATTAATGGTGAGAGTAGATGCCATTTCCAGAGAGGCAGCGTAGCGAGCATGGTAAGGGAGTCAACACTGAATCCTGGAGATCAGCCATATTTAGGAGCCAGGAAAAAGCCTTCAGTGAACGAGAAAAAGAAAGATAGGTCAGTGCGATCTATTCAGCTTGTAACCGGCCACCTGTCAAAGCAAGCCAAGAAAGTGAGACTCAACGTTTAGGAACTTTTTTTTTTTTTTTTAACATTTAGGAACTTTTGTAGCAGTTTGACAGCCTCACATCATGCAAGCCCATGACTCTGTATTTTACAAAAGTATTGGTCCACAACAGGGGGGCGCCTGAGTGGCTCAGTTGGTTAAGCATCTGACTTCAGCTCAGTTCATGATCTCGCAGTTCATGGGTTCAGGGTCCTCATTGGGCTCTGTACTGAAAGCTCGGAGCCTGGAGCCTGCTTTGGATTCTGTGTCTCCCTCTGCCTCTGCCCCTCCTCTGCTCACGCTCTCTTGTCTCTCTCAAAAATAAACATTAAAAAAAAATTTTTTTTAACAGAAGTATTGGTCCACAAAAAATGGGAGATTTTAAAAACTGGTCTGCACCACCAACTGAGAAGTGCAGGGTTAGACGGTAAGAGGACCAAGAGACCCGCTTTTAGGTATATACCTAAGAGAACGGAAAAATATGTGTTCACACATAAACTTGCACGCAAATGTTCCATAGCAGCCTCATTCATAGTACCCAGAAGTGGACACAACCTGAATGTCCACCAGCTGGTGAATGAATAAACAAAATGGTGTATCCATAAACGGGATATAATTCAGCCATAAAGAAAGAATAATGCACCGTGCGCGTAGCTTAACACGCTACATTGTATTAACACGCTATATTGTACACCTGAAACTGGTAATCACATAGTATGTCAACTATACTCCAATAAAAAAATGTTAAAAAAAATTTTTTTAATGTTTATTTTTTTGAAGGAGAGAGAGACAGAGTTTGTGGGGGAGGGGGGCAGGGGGGCAGAGAGAAAGGGAGACACAGAATCCAAAGCAGGCTCAGGCTCTGAGCTGTCAGTACAGAGTCCGACACGGGGCTCGAACCCACAAACCACAAGATCATGACCTGAGCTGAAGTCGGACGCTCAACCGACTGAGCCACCCAGGTGCCCCTAAAAAAATGTTTTTAAAAATGAAGTACTGATATGTGCTATAACATAAATGAACCCGGAAAATATTATGTGAAGTGAAAAAAGCCAGACATAAAAGTCATATGACTCCATTTATATGAAAGCCTTGTAGACAGAAAGTAACCTCTGGTGGTTGCCAGTGTCTGGGAACAGGAATGAATGGAGAATGACTGGTAACAGATATGTGGTTTCCTTTGGGGAGATGGAAAAATTCTGGAAGTAGATAGTGGGATGTTTGCACAACCTTGTGAATATCCTAAAAACCATTGAATTGCACACTTTGAAACAGCAAAACTTTTTGGTATGTGAATCATACCTCAATAGAAAAAAAAAAGAAAATACAAGAGGGCAGGTGAGTAAAGCAGGGAGGAAGAAAAGGTACAGATGTGGGTATTATAAGAAGGAAGATTAAGCCAAAACATCATTCCACATATCAGCAGTTCATCAGTTCCCCAAGTGTAGTCCATGAGCCCCGAGGGGTCACTGAGAACCTTAAAATTGTCTTCACTATAATACTAAGATGTTATTGGCCATTTTTACTGCGTTGACATTTGCTCTGATGGTACAAACGGTGGGTAGACTGCGGGTGCCTTAGTGCCAGTCAGGGAAAGGGCACAGCTGTACCCTCAGTCACTGTATTCTTCACTGCAGCGCACTGTCAGTCCAAAAAAAAGAAAAAGGCCAGGTTCACTTAAGAATGTCCTTGATGAGGGGTGCCTGGGTGGCTCAGTCGGTTAAGCATCCGACTTGGGCTCAGGTCACGATCTCGCAGTTTGTGGGTTCGAGCCCCACGTCGGGCTCTGTGCTGACAGCTCAAAGCCTGGAGCCTGCTTCGGATTCTGTGTCTCCCCCTCTCTCTACCCCTTCCCTGCTCATGCTGTGTCTCTCTGTCTCTCAATAATAAATAAATGTTAAAAACAAAATAAAAAAAAAAGAATATCCTCGGTGAGACATCAGTATTAATTTTATTACATCTCAAGCCTTGAGTACACGTCCTCTTAATGTTATATTTGAGGAACTGGGAAATACAAACAAAGCATTTCTTCATCCTGAAGTGCAATGGCATGTGGAGGCCAAGGTCTTGTGCGGTGCTTGAGCTGCGTGTTGAAGTGGCAGCTCCTTTTTTCATTGAACACCATTTTTACTTGAAAGAATGACTGACAGACTGTGGTTGCTGAGACGTGGGCATTTGGCACATAGTTTCTCGAAAATGTGCACAGCGAGCCTGTCACTTCAGGGAAAACAACTGACAGTATTTGTAGTCAGTACTAAAATTCAAGCTTTCAAGTGAATATTAGAATGTGGGAAAACTTGCATCCATTACCATGAGCTTGACAACTTCTCCATACACAAAGGCTTTTCTGCTGGAAGTCAGTGGTGATATTAAGAAATATGATTTTAGGGGTACTTGGGTGGCTCAGTCGGTTGAGCGTCCGACTTCGACTCAGGTCACGATCTCGCGGTCTGTGAGTTCGAGCCCCGCATCGAGCTCTGGGCTGATGGCTTGGAGCCTGGAGCTGCTTCCAATTCTGTGTCTCCCTTTCTCTCTGCCCCTCCCCCGTTCATGCTCTGTCTCTCTCTGTCTCAAAAATAAATAAACGTTAAAAATTAAAAAAAAAAAAAAAGAAATATGATTTTAGCTGGGGGGCACCTGGGTGGCTCAGTCAGTTAAGCATCCGACTCTCAACCTCAGCTTAGGTCTTGATCTCAGGTTTGTGAGTTTAAGCCCTCAATGAAAAGTTCACTGATATGGTTGCAGATCCCACACTGCCACTTACCCTTAGGAAATTAGTTACTTGTCCAGTTTTGGTATAGTATCAAAGAATAATACTCAGAATGATCTGAAAAGGCTATTAAGATTCTCTTTCCAACTGTATATCTGCGTGAAGCCAGATTTTCTTCATATGCTTTAACCAAAACAACATATTAACAGACTAAATGCAGAAACAGATTTGAGAATCCTGCTACCTTCCATCTAGCCAGACAAAGGCTAGAAATTTGTAAAAATGTAAAACAATGCCACTGTCCTCATTAAATTGTTTTGTTTGTTTTGGAAAAATATAGTTTTTTTCATTAAAAGTATGTTATATATTATGTAATTGGTTTCCTATTTTTTATTTTTAATTTAAAAAAAATTTTTTTTAACGTTTATTTATTTTTGAGACAGAGAGAGACAGAGCATGAACGGGGAAGGGGCAGAGAGAGAGGGAGACACAGAATTGGAAGCAGGCTCCAGGCTCTGAGCCATCAGCCCAGAGCCCGACGCGGGGCTCGAACTCACGAACCACGAGATCGTGACCTGAGCTGAAGTCGGATGCTTCACCGACTGAGCCACCCAGGCGCCCCTGGTTTACTATTTTTTAATGAATTAGTAGTTAAATACTTTAAAATTTTCTTTTATTTATGTATTCATTTACTTACTTATTTAGAGAGAATCCCAAGCAGGTTCCGCGCTGTCAGCACAGAGCCCCATGTGGGGCTCAAACTCAAAAACCACAAGATCATGACCTGAGCCTAAATCAAGAGTCGAACACTCAACCCACTGAGCCACCTGGGCACCTCTTATTTGCTAATACAGTAGATATTGATAGATAGTACCCATATTAACAAATGTTTTTGAGGTCCTCCGTAATTTTTAAGAGTCTAAAGAGAGCAGAAAGTTTGAACACCACTACAGTATGCTATGGGCATTATACCAACTCTTTGTATGGTGCTTGAGGTAGTTTTCTTCTTTGACAAAACTGGTATAAGTATCTGACTAAGCCAACACATAGCAGTTCTGTCTAACTCTGTCTTCTCTCTCACACTTGCCAAAAATGCTCTATATTCCTTTCACCGGGGTAATATGAACCGCTGACTGATCAAATGGGGTCATACCATATTCCTCCAGAGTCCAGAAATAGCTATACAGGTTGAAAGTCAAAGAAATTAATCAGACTTGAATACAAACAGCTCATTTCTTTTTTTTTTTTTTATGTTTATTTATTTTTGAGAAAGAGAGAGAGAGTGCAAGTTGGGGAGGGGCAGAGAGAGAGGGAGACACAGAATCCGAAACAGGCTCCAGGCTCTGAGCTGTCAGCACAGAGCCCGATGCGGGGCTCGAACCCATGAACCGTGAGATTATGACCTGAGCTGAAGTCGGACGCTTAACTGATTGAGCCTCCCAGGTGCCTCTAAACAGCTCATTTCTACTTCTTCAAATGAAGCCTCCAAACCTGTAGGATTAACAAGTAATTTCACAACTACCGTACAGAGAATAAGGAGTTTCTGACTCAAGTTTCTGACTCAAGTGGCGCTTGGACCTGACTGATCCAGTGACTGGAGAGTACAGCTGGAAATGCTCCATGACTGCTGAACCTCTGAAGAGGACCCACTTCAGTGTACTTTGAGGTTCAGAGCATTTTGAATGCCCTAGTTTTTGCTGTTGGAACATTCCCATTCCAGTAGGGGATCCTCAAGGTTTAATATGTGTTAGATCATCATCCTTCATCTGCTAATGAGTTTCTGAAGCCCTCCCCACCTTTAAAACATAATCAAAAAGAAGAAACAGTTACAGTATAGCCAAACAAGTTCTCCTCTGCTTCATAAACAGAATACCTGGCTTTAGTAGGCATTTATATAAACATTTGTCAAAGGAAGGAGGCAGCCAGCGATCCACAGGATATCTAGGAAATTAACTACTTGCGTGAAGCTGCAAATTTGTTTATAAAACAAACCTCTCTGCATGTTTGGTGCTATTATGGGAAAGACCAGAACCCCCGGCCATCAGGCTTAGAATGTTATTCTCAGGACCTAGTAAGTGCTGCCAGCTTGCTTTCAGATTTTCGTGAGGTGGTGCTTGTTAACCCTTGCGGCACATCACGGTCACTCAGACCTGCCGAATCAGACTCGTGGGTGGGCGGTGAGCGAGGAGGTGCTCTCGTTGTTTTTTAAAGATTCTTCCGGCGACTGCAGCCATTACAGTAAGCGTCGACTCCCATCAAAAAGCGTTAAGACTCAGAAACAGCTTGAGGGACAACATCCTGCGCCAAACAGCACATCCCTCAAGGGGTGACTGGGCAGCCAGGCCCCGAAGCCCGCTGAGCTGAGTGGCAGCCAAGAGCCAGGTTTGATGTTTACGCTCAAAATCAGCTCTGGGTTGTCCCAGCAACTCGGCTGACACACAGCTCCTTCTTCTCTCTGAGGCTTCATTCCGGGCTTTGCTCTTCTCTGTTAGGACCTCCGTGTCTGTGGTAACCTGGCCTGCTGCCTTCTTTAATTTTTCTGCCAGTTGCTCCATATTCTTGCGTGTAGGGAACTCAACAACCCCCACCCCGCCCCCCAAATATACCTGAAAACAGGAGGAAGGGGCCTGGAGCGGCCAGAACAGATGTCACCAGGCCTGTGCACTAAGTCTCCTGTAAGGAAAGCACCCAAGACTCTGGCTCTTACATCTTTTTTTTACACCTTTAACAACTTTACACAAAGTTACGGTTTCTAAGGCGTGCTGTAAAGTAGAAATTGGGAAGGGAACTCTTCGAAGCTCAAGAAGTGACTCCTGATCCCTGAATAGCAAGGGAGGGGCCATGAAGGCCATAAGAAACAGATACAAGAACTCAGAATGCCGAACAGTGGAGGGCCTACAGGGTCCGGGCAAATGGTTTCACACTCCTCGACAGGTCACAAAGCCATCATGACTGTACTGCAGAATAATTATGGCCCAGATCACCAAGAAAATGTTAAGTATATTCAGGTTAAGGAAGCAGAGTAGTGTGTGTCGTGTTTTGTTTTGTTTTTTTTTTAATTTCAAGCATTCTAAATGGTTTTAGTGCTTCCAGTTGGTTAAAGGTCTTAGTGCTAAAGAGATAAGCTCTTCGCTATCTATAGATGAACTCATTTACCAGTACTCTAGATAATTAAAATCTACCCTATTTATCGCTTCTATTCATTTGTACTCCTGTTTCTAAAACATTAAAAATGAAAAGCAGGAGCGCCTGGGTGGCTCAGTTAAGCCTCCGACTCTTGATTTCTCCTCACGTCATGATCTCACAGTTTGTGGGATCGAGCCCGCATCGGGCTTCACGCTGAGCATGGAGCCTGCTTGGGATTCTCTCTCTCCCTCTCTCTGCTCCTCCCCCTCTCATT
The DNA here is from genome assembly GCF_027475565.1 of Acinonyx jubatus. NCBI lineage: Eukaryota > Metazoa > Chordata > Mammalia > Carnivora > Felidae > Acinonyx > Acinonyx jubatus. The sequence continues at coordinate 41,067,530 of NC_069387.1, read as the reverse complement.
CACACGCACTTTCCCTCTCTAAATAAACTTAAAAAAAAAAATGAGGGGCGCCTGGGTGGCTCAGTAGGTTGGGCGTCCAACATCTGCTCAAGTCATGATCTCATGGTTCCTGGGTTCAAGCCCCGCGTCGGGCTCTCTGTGTCCAGCTCAGAGCCTGGACCCTGCTTCAGATTCTGTCTCTCTTTCTCTCTCTCTCTCTCTCCCTCTCTCTCTCTCTCTTTCTCAAAAATAAATATTTTTAAAAAGTGAAAAGCAAAAAGTTTAAGGCAGTTGGACCCTATTCTATATACTTTCTAGTACCTGGCTCTGCTTCTTAGCAAAACTTGCTGTAACCTGGTGTTCTGTCCCTGCCCATGTGATATGTAATGAGACTCAATCCTGTTTCTTTGCTCATTCATGTGACTATGAAAGGGTTTATAGATGTCTCCCTCTCCCTTGAGCCTAGTAATCCTATATCACTTCATCTTCTGCTAGCAGGAAAATAAACCATTACAGGGGTGGCTGGGTGGCTCAGTCAGCTCAGGTCATGATCTCACAGGTTCGTGAGATTGAGCCCCGCATCGGGCTCTGCACTGACAGTGAGGAGCCTGCTTGGGATTCTCTCTCCCTCTCTCTCTGCCCCTCCCCCTGCTTGCTCTCTCTCAGAATAAATAAACTTTAAAAAAGAAAGAAAGAGAATAAACCATTACATGCCACCTCCTTCCTCATTATATGCTCTATAACCAGAATACCTGGCATAGAGTAGGCATTTAACAAACATCTGTCAAATGAATGAGCCTGTGATCCATAGACCATCTGCAGAATTAACTACTTGCAAGCAGCTGTAAATTTGTTACAGAGCCTAGCCCATGATGAAAACAGCAATCAAAGAACATCAGCAAGTCCTAGCACCAAGAAGATCAAATAGTTGACACACTGTTCCGTGAAAAAACCAGGATACACAAATACCCGAACTGTGTTGGTAAATTAAAAGAAAAAAACGGGGAAAAGGACTAGAAGGACATAGGCCAATATAAAACATGATTATCCATTTTTCTATTCACTTAATAAATAATCGAGCACTTTCTTTGTGTCCAACACGTTCCTAAGCATCTCAGAGTTTAACCACGCATACCAGCATACTGCCCACGAAAAACTAACTGCAACCTATAATTTGACAGCAAGAGGTGCAGCAACTATAAATCATGAGCAGCTCGGGAACACTAGTTATGCAATGATAGGATATGTGAAGTGTCCTTCCAGAAAGACATGGGGATTCCAGTTCTCTGCACGTGCTCTGCTGCAGGAGGAGTATTTCCGGGCACATTAGCCAGACTTCTTGATAGAACTCTTCCTGACCGGGGCGCCTGGGTGGCTCAGTCGGTGAAGCGTCCGACTTCAGCTCAGGTCATGATCTCACGGTTCGTGGGTTCGAGCCCCACGTCGGGCTCTGTGCTGACAGCTCAGAGCCTGGAGCCTGCTTTAGATTGTGTGTCTCCCTCTCTCTCTGCTCCTCCCTTGCTCACACTCTGTCTCTCTCTCTCAAAAACAAATAAACATTAAAAAAAAAAAAAAAAAAGTAGAACGCTCCTTGACAGAACACTGAATGTGTAGTAAAGCCATGGAACATACTGATTGTAGTTCAGAAATACCAAATGTTATTGACCCTTTTTAATTCCGTAAGCTGCCTTTCGCCATGCCTAATCAGTTTATGACCCAGCAGAGACCCCTTGTAGTTCCGTCATCGTGGCCCTGGGACTATACTCGGAATCACAGCTTTAGATGACATTTCCCCAGGATATTTACATGGATTTATAACACAGTTGATGCCCAGACCTCAGTATGTGAGGAGTCTACAACTGTATGTGCAGTTAGTAATCCCATTTTGTAGCCTGGTTTTAATTTATATTTGTCCTCTTAATAATGTTAATAAGCTGACATTACTCTGCTAACAGGACAGGTGATGAAATCATAATCGAGCATAAAGGTGTAAACTAGCATCTCAGGGCATCGTTAGGCACCCTTAATTCCTTGTGTCATTTAGAAAAACGCAAGAGAAAATTCCTAGCAATATTTAATAGGCTATAAAGGAAACCTAGTCTTAGGACCCAGTTTTGTATTGCCTCAGTATAAAATTCATACCTTTAGTTTAAAATTTTTTGTGTGTGTTTTATTTATTTTTGAGAGAGAGAGAGAGAGAGGGTGCGAGCAGGGGAGGGGCAGAGAGAGAGGGAGACTCAGAATCTGAAGCAGGCTTCAGGCTCTGAGCTGTCAGCACAGAGCTCGAAGCCACGAACTGCAAGATCATGACCTGAACAGAAATTGGACACTTAACCGACGGGGCCACCCAGGTGCCCCCATATCTTCAGTTTTAAGTTTGTATTTGCAAAGCAAATTTTGATTCTTGGATACTGTTCTCTGCTGTCATCCACATAAGGGACGTATTTTCCACTCTGGGCTGCATTTCATGCCAGAGAAACTTCCAAAACCAGGAAGGCATCAGGCATGCGTGACCCTCTGACTGATTTTTCTCCCCTCTAGGTTACCCCATGGCTGTATTTTATCGGCGTTACCTTTACTTCAAGGACAGCTACCTCATCCATCTCTTCCACGCCTTTACAGGCCTCTCAATTGCTTATTTTAACTTTGGTGAGTGAACTTGGCAGTAGCACAGCGATTGGAGGGAACCTGGGAAGGAACAGGCTTAAACAGAGTTTCTGGAGAGAGTGTGATGGCTAGGGAAGTTAATAACGCTCTGCTTGCAAAGAGGGTTTGTATGCCCAGGACCAGAGCTTAATTTTCCTTTTCCGTGCATCCCTTTCCCAGATAACATTTTGAGAGTGCTTGGTTACCTTTGCCAGCCCCCCATCATTTCCTCTGCTGGGGCTGTAACTGGATGCAAGATGCAAGCAGCCTTCTTCAGGAGCATCCCTTTAGCTCAAACACTCAGAAATGCAGCAACGCCCTGACGATCCCTTATATGGATACAGTTCATTTCCTTCCCTCCCACCAAGATCTGAGTCTCTTTGAAAAGAAAAAAATCCTAATACCAAAGGTTTTTTTCTTTAAATATTCTCTTTGTGTTTAGAAGTCTCAGCCCAGGTGAGAATGCGAAAAAACAAAAACAAAACCCAAAAAACAAAACCACCACAGGCTAAAATTTGCTGTCCTCTCCGCCTCCAGGAAATCAGCTCTACCACTCCCTGCTGTGTGTTGGACTTCAGTTCCTCATCCTTCGACTGATGGGCCGCACCGTCACTGCCGTCCTCACTACATTTTGCTTCCAGATGGTAAACGCCTCTCTCAGCTGCTCAGACCACAGCCAACAGCCGTTCGGGGGAGGGGGGAGGTCGGGGACTGTGGCGCAGAAAAAGTGACCTAGGAGACCCGATTTCTAGTCCTTTCTCCCGACATCTCTCCACAGCATGGCTTCAGGTAGGTCACTCTTCGCAGGCGCCAGGCGCCCCATCTGCAGGTTGCAGTGACGATGACCTGAACAGCTGAGCCCTTGCACAGGACTGCGCCATTCTTGTTCTTTGGTTTTGACCAGGACTACCCAGCTAGCTGTCCAGGAGGGGTGTCGCGTAAAGGCCAGGCAGAAAACCAGCTGAGACTGAGCTACGGACTCTAAGCTCCAAATTCCCAGTTGAGCCCTCATTCTGCTGAGAAGCCTTGAGCATTCCCCTCCATGGGTTCAGTTTCTTCCATGTATAGTAACTTAAAGCCTTTAGGGCCCCTGGGTGGCTCAGTTGGTTAAGCGTCTGACTTCAGCTCAGGTCGTGATCTCAACGGTTCATGAGTTTGAGCCCCACATCAGGCTGTCTGCTGTCAGCAGGGCCTGATTTGGATCCTCTGTCCCTCCCACCTCTCTCTGCCCCTTCCCCGCTCACGTTCTCTCTTTCTCAAAAATGAATAAACAATTTTTTTTTTTTATTTAAAAGATCAAACTTAAAAACAAAAGCCTTTAAGGAGGAGACCAAGAGAAGGGGAAAATGAAAAAATACAGTGGATTTTAGAGCAGGGAGAAAATAAAGAAATCCTAGCTGGTGATGGAATAAATTTTTCCCCCTCCCTAGGCCTACCTTCTTGCCGGATATTATTACACAGCCACTGGCAACTATGATATCAAGTGGACAATGCCACATTGTGTCCTGACCTTGAAGCTGATTGGTGAGTGCTGGCTCATTGCCTTCCCCTTTTACCCCTAGGCTCTTCCCCGTCTGACCGTAAACTTACTCTGTGTTCCCCGGTCCGCTCCTGGCTACACTCAGTCCACAGGCCACCTCCTCAGTGGCCTCTCCCCCTGCTCTACCCACACCTTCTCTCTCTGCTCAGGTCTGGCTGTTGACTACTTTGACGGAGGGAAGGATCAGGTAAGTTCCCATTCCTCTGCAGAGAGGTTAAGGAATTGAACCAGAGGGAAGGAGAAAGGCTGTTGTAATCAAAAGACTGGACCCAGATGCCAGGGGCAGAGCCTCTGCCTCATCCCCGGCCTGTGTGAGTTCTGTTTCAGATAACACTGAGCACGGATCAGCAAATCTAATTTGCCCGGATCCAGCTCTCGCACAAAGTCCAGAGATCAGTGCCAGCATGGCGTTTGGAAAAGCAGCAGCCACTTGTTGCTAAGTTACCCCTGCACATACTCATTTCCACGTGAGGCAATTACTCTTCTCCATGTCACGCCCTCAAAGAGACGGCTGTTTGAAGAACCCCAGTTCAGTGGGGTCCCAGGGTGGGGAACACACAGACTGGCTCTTGGGGGGAGATTCAAGGCTATCCTGAACCATTCATTCTCTTCTCGGCATAGAATTCCTTGTCCTCTGAGCAACAGAAATATGCCATACGGGGTGTCCCTTCCCTGCTGGAAGTTGCTGGTTTCTCCTACTTCTATGGGGCCTTCTTGGTAGGGCCCCAGTTCTCAATGAACCACTACATGAAGCTGGTGCAGGGACAGCTGACTGACATACCAGGGAAGATACCAAACAGGTAATTGCCCCTCTTGGTCAAGACCTCTGTATAGGTGATCTCACCCAATACAAAGCCACTTCTAGGTGCCTTCCTGCAGGCCAGCCCCGGCTGCGTCCTCCAGCACGGCCCCGGCTCACAGGCCTGTGCCGCACAGGCCCCAGACTGTCGTAACGGGCGCTCCGTACCTGCTCAGCGCGGGTGGCGGGCCCATTTCAGCGTAGGCTACTTCCAGCCAGCCATTCCGACCCTGTAGTACAAACGTAAAAATTCGCTTTTATGCCACAGGATTTTGCCTGAACAGTCACGTCCCTGCCTTTAAAACCCGTTTTCTCGGTTTAAAAGAAAAGATTGTTAAATATATAGAAATGTGTGTGTGTATGTGTGTGTGTATATATATATGTGTGTATATATATATCACAGTAGAAAATTGAAGTTACCAGAAAAATCCTTTTCCTGAGAACGTGTCTAGCCTGTGTTTGGGCCTCGATTCAACCAGGGTAGGAAGGAGCAGACTGAGGATTGGTCATCCTCCAGTCCTCCGCACTGGATTTTCGGTCCCAGTGTGGATGGAGGCGGTTGGTGAGGCCATGAGATGTGTAGGAGCCCTGAGGGGGAAGCACCACAGACTCGTCCACACCGCTCCCCTGCCCACCCTGCCCGCCCCTGTGACTCACAGGGTCTCGCGTTCACCATTGCCCAAAGCCAACCACAGAGAGCTGTCTTTCCCTGAGACTGAATAAAGGCTCTGGACGGAGAGCCACTCGTCCTCCTCTGGGCGGATAGCCACACTCTGAAACCCCTCTCTCCGTAATTTAAGGTCAGAGGGCGAAGGGAATAGCCTCTGTCCGTTGTGACCTTGCTTGTTCCTTTCCAGCACCATACCTGCTCTCAAGCGCCTGAGTCTGGGCCTTGTCTACCTAGTGGGCTACACTCTGCTTAGCCCCCACATCACAGAAGACTATCTCCTCACTGAAGACTATGAAGTGAGTGCTTACTAATGGAGCAGCAGTGTGACTGCATCAGAGGTAGAAATGGACAGGCAAGGATCCCTGTAGATAGCCAAGAAGCGGGTAACACCATCTACAAATGCATGTTGGTTTCGCTCTAGATCTGTGAGAGTTGGTGTCAATGCCAGCCGGGCCGCGACATGTTCATCAGCCAGCACTGAACGACCTCCGCGGGCACAGGGCTGTGCCAGGTGCACTGTTAGCACCCCTTACCTCCCTCGGGAGCAGCTCTTAGCCTGATTTATTACAGCCAAGTGACTCCTTGGAGCAGAGCAGCTTTTGGTCCTCTCCAGCCTGTTTTCTTCTCTTGATAGATTGGGGGCTTCTAGGGAATTCAAAAACCAAGGGAGGGGGAAGTGCTGGCTTTTGCTCCTGCCCAGCTGAAAGGCTTGCAGCAGCTCCCTACGCACTCTGGGTAGGTTTATCTCCTTAAACTAACATTGACCATGGATATATAAAAGTCCCTCGGTGCTCCGTGTCCCGAATGCTCAGTGCGTTAGAGGAGTTTAGGGACAATGCTGTTTCTGGGACTCTTCAAAGAAAAAGGTGAATGGATGTTCACTGGGCTCCCTGCGTATTCCTCTTAGCCTACTAGAAGGGCAGCGAAGCGGACCGTCAGGTGGACATGAAGTAGTCAGCCTCAAGTTTGGAAGGGAAGAACATGAAGGGCATTTGGCCTTGCCCGGGGAGTATCCCTAATGCCTGTGTGTTCCTTCCTCAAGAACCACGATTTCTGGTTCCGCTGCATGTACATGCTGCTCTGGGGCAAGTTCGTGCTGTACAAGTACGTCACCTGTTGGCTGGTCACAGTAAGTAGGAAAGATGAACCCGGGTCATATTCCAACAAGCTGTGGGGCACGGTGGGGAGGAGAGCAGGAATGCTAACGGAATGCTCCCTCCCTCAGGAAGGAGTGTGCATTTTGACAGGGCTGGGCTTCAATGACTTTGACGAACACAGAAAGGCGAAGTGGGACGCCTGTGCCAACATGAAGGTGTGGCTCTTTGAAACGACCCCCCGATTCACCGGCACCATCGCCTCTTTCAACATCAACACCAATGCCTGGGTGGCCCGGTAAGCGGCTGGAACGGGGGTCCGGACCCTAGCTTCTTCCACCACTTTCCCAGATTTGAGCGCACGGATACGCGGTCCATCTTTTCCCACTCTGGGTAGAACCTCATCGTTCTCGCACCCACCCACCACATACTGACTTCCGTCTCCACTCCCGGCCCCCCGAAAACCACTCCTGTCACATTCGCAAGGCACAAGCAAGACTGAGAGGTGCCTGGAATTTTAATCCCAGTTCCACCCTGGTTTCATGTTCCCCTTTGCCATTTACAAACGTCTTTATTTGTCCCCACCAACGCACAAGTGTTGAGCGGCACGAGAACCGGTCTGCCCTGTTCAGCACTGCAGCTTAGGCACCGGGCGCTCAGCAGACACTCAGTTATCTTGTACAAAGTGGCTCGCCCAAGCTCACCCAGCTAAGCGTGAGGTCTGTTTGCTGTCTCTGAACAGAGTCATCGATTCCGCTGCCTTTCATTTCTTTTTTTAATTTTTTTTAAAGTTTATTCATTTATTTTGAGAGAGACAGACAGTGAGAGTGGGGGAGGGGCAGAGACCGAGGCAGGGGGGCAGAGAGAGAATCCCAAGCAGGCTCTGCACTGGCCGTGCAGAGCCCAGTGCGGGGCTTGAACCCACAAAACCGTGAGATCACGACCTGAGCCGAAACCAAGAGTCGGTCACTTAACCGACTGAGCCACTCAGGTGCCCCTGCCTTTCATTTCTAAAGCTAGTCTGATGGCACCGCCTCCCTCACCCCAGACCACCCGGAGCAGGAGCCACCAGCGTGGCAGCAGGCACTGCTCTGAGGCCCATCCCCACCCACCCTTTTCTCTAGTTACGTCTTCAAACGGCTCAAGTTCCTTGGAAATAAAGAACTGTCCCAGGGACTGTCGCTGCTCTTCTTGGCCCTCTGGCACGGCCTCCACTCGGGATACCTGGTCTGCTTCCAGATGGAATTCCTCATTGTCATCGTGGAGAGAAAGGTAGGCCTGAGGGGTGCCGGGTGAACAGGGACAATGACGAGCGAGACACTCACGACCTCTCCCCTCGCTCCCCAGGCTGCCAGGCTAATTCAGGAGAGCCCAACCCTGAGCAACCTGGCTTCCATTACCATCCTACAACCCTTCTACTACTTGGTGCAGCAGACCATCCACTGGCTCTTCATGGGTTACTCAATGACTGCCTTCTGCCTCTTCACGTGGGACAAGTGGTTTAAGGTAAGCGGAGGGGGCGGAAATCGCTGAAACCGCAGGCTGAGAGACGGTCCTTGCTCTGTCTCTCGCTCAGTGGCCGGTATCTCCCCACAGGTGTATAAATCCGTCTATTTTCTTGGCCACGTCTTCTTCTTGAGCCTACTCTTCATATTGCCTTATGTTCACAAAGTAATGGTGCCAAGGAAAGAAAAGTTAAAGAAAGCGAAATAATCGATTTCCCTGGTAAGTGACCATCCCTGTAGCTAAGCTGAACCAGCAAGTTATAGACGAGAGCAATAGATTGGGGGCGGATGGCAGGGAGACAGTACCGAAACCTGGAGTGACTCTGAAGGTAGCCTGGCTCCCGGGAAAACAAGTGTGGGGCACTGACCACTCTAACTTGGGCCCCCACGACACAGAGTACTTACTATACGATCACGGCAAACTTGGGCCCCCAGAGTCTGGTCTCTGTAGACCAGAGACTGGAAGGAATAACTCCGACCAGCCTGCCAATCAAATCTCTTCTCTTGCAGGTGGCCTAGCGCCGGGCTGGTGCAGAAACCACTTGTCTCCCTTTCCACAGCCCTCCTTCGCCTCAGAGCACAGAGAACATGGAAACCAGGGAGTGGGAAGACATGATACTCCTAGCCGTGCCTCTGCTGCCAGCCAAGTCTTCATCTGGGGCCAAAGGGGAAACTCTCGTGGGAGGAGTAGAGGGCCCGTGTCTCCCCTCTGGGCTCCCCCATGCACGTTGCCTTATCTCTCCCCCTCTAGCCAGGAATCTGTTGTGTTTTTCTCCTGCCAATTTACTATGATTGTATATGTGCCGCTACCACCACCCCCCCCATGGGGGGGCGGGGTGGGGTACAAGGCCCCACCTGCTCCACTTTTTCTACCTTGGAACTGTACCAGATAAAATCACTTCTCTTTGTTCAGTTTTTCACTGCTGGCATTCCTGGCTGCTTCCTTACAGACCGTTCTCCGTGCTTGCCACAGAGCTGAAAATTCAGCAGGGCTCTCTCCTTTACCGCCCAGAAGGTGGGAGTCAAGGCCTAACCGCAAAGCCTGGGACCAAACTTGCAAACGCTGTGACCTCACATCTTTTCCTGGAGTCTGAGGAGAACAACCATTAAGATTTTTTTCCACCATTAAGATACTGCTAATTTTAGGAATCCCCAAAGAACTACCAGATATTTATAGGATAAACAGTATTTATAGGCTAAACAAATAGCAAATGTACAGCCTCGGCTTCCCCAAACCCCCCACAGTGCCGGTGCAGGAAGGTCCTCTCTCCGAGCAGCGGGCGGAAAGCAGGGCCAAGGGATATAATGACAACAGTCTCTGTTTCAGAACAAGGTGCTATTGTCAGATGACCCCCCATACTTCTTCAAAGGCTGTGGTCAGTTTTGCACAGGTGAGGGCTGCAGACAGGGGGTAGTTGCTGATAGACACCATCTTCTCCGTATACTCCACATTGACCTAAGGAGAGAAACAGTTCTGTCACTCTATAACAAGTTCAGCCCGTCTTTGGGGAAGGGAAAACAGGGCTGAGCTAGTATTTCACAGTGCTGGGTTTCTTTCTAGATTTTATTTTTAAGTAATGTCTACACCTGGCATGGGGCTCGAACTCACAACCCTGAGATCAAGAGCGGCAGGCTCTACCGACTGAGCCAGCCGATCTTTATGGTGCTATTTTTTTAAAGATTTACTTGTTTTTGAGAGAGAGAGCGAGTGATAGTGCGTGTGGGGGAAGGGTGGGAGGGGGAGAGAGAGAATCCCAAGCAGGCTCTGCACTGATAGCGTGGAGCCCAACATAGAGCTTGAACCCATGAATCATAAGATCATGACCTGAGCTGAAGTCAGACGCTTAACTGACTGAGCCACTGAGGCGCCCTTCCAGTGCTGTTCAAGTTGTACAAAGGATGAAGAAGGCCTTGACTCTCACTGTCACAAATATACCAGCAGTCCTCAAAAGATACAGCTGGGGGGGCGGGGGCGTGCAGGTCGTGGAGGCCCTGTTTGTCTTCCGGCTTTGTTCTCACCCTCTGTCTCCCAAGGTCATCAAAATGCCAGCTGTTCTCAGAATTCTATACTAAGCCTCAGCTCTATGAAGAACCCAAGAGTTGAGCCCAGGCCTTACCTGGCCATGGGCAAAGGCCCCCACCACAAAAACAATAGGGTCACTGCTAGGCACCAAGTCTCGTACATCACTGACAACTGGAATGGAAAAAGATGTGCCAATCTTCATACACCCAACTGGGAAGTGATCTGACACTGGATTCTTAATTACCTAAAGAGAACAAGGGAAAAAAAGAAAAATCAGCCCCAGAAACAATCTCAGAACCCCGCCTCCAACCAGTAGGTGCCAGTATCTCACCTTCAAGAGCTTCTGGGGGCCATCAGCTGCTCGAACACTGAGTTTGTGTAAAAGCTGAACTGAGGGTGGGGAGAAAAGAGTTCAGAGCTAGGTGGTGACCCCATTTCTTCTGCCCAGAAATCTAACCAGAAAAACCCACAGGTAAAGTGGGCTCCGTGTGTCCTTTACATCCACACTATGGTCCTAAAATGCTACGAACGAGCAGTTGTCAAGCATATGACTAGTTGGATGGCAATGAGTTCACTCGGCCAGGAACCCATGCAGGTTTTACCCCAGCCCCTGGGAAGATGAGTCCTTGTTCTGGTATCAAACATACACCCCACTCCTCCTATTTACAAAGCTCACATTTCATTTATCTCTTTCCTCTTCCTCCCTTCTTCACTACTGCCAAGTTCGTTCTGAACCTTAACTCCTAGAGATCTCACCCATGAGGCCACAAAAGCGGTCAAAGGTTCTGGGAATTCGAGTCTGGGGGTTCACTTCAATCAGCACATTCTTCTGTGTGTGGATATAAACCTGCAGCAAGCCAGCTCGGTTCAGGGGACTGTCCATCAGCATCAGTAAACTCTGGGGGACACAGAAACCAAGGCATAGTTTCAAGCGAAGAGAAGCAGCACGCAGCTGCCCGACCTGTACAAAGGCTTGGGGTCGTGAGCTCTGTCCCTGGAGTTACCTGGTGAGCTATGTCTGGTCTCACTTCCCCAGGGTCCCGTCCATTCTTCAACAGCACAGACTTGTGCTTGTCACAGTTGAGTAACTCATAGGTCTTCCCTACCTAAAGAACAGGGAACATGACAGACAGCAACATAAGCTTCTTTTACCTAGACTAGTGGTTCTCAAAGTGTGGTCCCCAAAGCAGCAGCAGCATCATAATCATCATCTAGAAACCTGTTAGTCAAATTCTCAGTCTACTCCAGATCTTCTGAATCAGAAATGGGTGATGGGGCCCAGCAAGCCTTTCAGGGGTTTACTGTGTGGCCACTGACCCTTTCTCCCCTACCCCTGTAAATGATCTTGGATGACAAAAGGACACAGCCTGTGATTTCACGTGATCTAAACTCCCGCACAGCAAAGGAAACCCATCCACAAAACAAAAAGGCAACCTACTGAATGGGAAAGAAGGTATTTGCAAATGATATATCTGATAAGGGGTTAATATCCAAATTAACCAATACAGAGAACTTCTGCAATACCAAAAAAACCAATCTGATTAAAAAATGGGCAGAGGACCTGAACAGACATTTTTCTAAGGAAGACACCCAGATGACCAACAGACAAATGAAAAGATGCTCAACCTCACTTATCAGGGAAATGCAAATCAAAAGCACAACAAGGTATCACCTCACCAGCCAGAATGGCTAGTATCAAAAAAAGACAAGAAAGAAGTGTTGGCGAGGATGGAGAGAAAAGTGTGAAAATTCTAATGATGCGGGAGGCGACTTCAGCAAGGAATACTTTCAAAAGTAAAACGCAAGAGGGTTGGTGCCAGTGTTAAGACTGGTCTGAGCAAAGGTACAGCTGGAATAAAGGAAAAGCAGAAGTGTGAAGAAGGAAAACGCATGCGGAAAAAGTAGAACTGAAACACCGAAGAACAGTGATTAAATACGACTGCTTTGTAAACTGCAAGGTTCCTCAAGTATCAAGCACAAAGCCAGAAATAATTGTGGAATAACAGGGCACTGAGTGAATGAGGAATATTATTCTGGTAACTCAGTGTATACTAGAAGAGACACTAACCACATGTGTGATACTAAAGATCTGGCTAAAATCTATAGCAGCTAAAAGAAAGAATTGCAGATTGCAATTTGGGGTCCTAAGGAGCAATAAAGTGGTCAGTAAAAAGTCCAAAACCACACCACTAAATATACAAATACAGGATTTGAGAGGCTGTGTTTTTATGTATCAATAGAACATTCGTATGTCTGGCAACAACTTAAGAAACATAACTCCAGGAGCGCCTGGGTGGCTCAGTCGGTTAAGCTGTCCGACTTCAGCTCAGGTCATGATCTCACAGTTTGTGAGTTCGAGCCCCACTTCCGGCTCTGTGCTGACAGCTCAGGGCCTGGAGCCTGCTTCAGATTCTGTGTCTCCCTCTCTCTGCCACTCCCCTGTTCACACTCTCTCTGTCAGGAATAAACACTTTAAAAAAAAAAAAAAAGGAAACATAACTCCACAAAGCTTGGGGGAAGAGGCATGTAGATTTTGAAACTGATTAACTGAAACAACAAAAATGTCAGAGAGTAAGCATAGGGAAAGAACCAACTCTGTGGGACACTTAGTTATTGAAAAAAAGAACCTCTTGAATAGAACAATCCAGTTTCTACCCATTAGTAAGTTATAACCAGGAGTTTTATTATCTTAATAAAATAGAAAAGAGTACTTTACATGTAGTCATGGTAAGTAGTACTTTATGAAGCTTTTGGTATCAGATAGTTGCATGTGTTTGTGTGTGTGTGTGTACTGGCTCACAATGTGACTTTTTTATTGCGGGTTGTGGTTAATAAGCTTGAAAACAACTAATTAGAATAATCAGAGAATGAGTACTATGTGTATTCATTTTCTGTAACAGGTATCAGAGCTATAAGAATTTTTAGAACCTTTTATTCCCTGCCCTCATGGAAGCCTTCTAGTGGAAGAGACAAACAGTAAACCACCACATGAAACCACAACCAAATTGTGATCAACATTATGAAAGAAAAATAAATGGTTCGTTAAAGGATTATTAACAGGAGGGCCTGATTTATACCAAGAAGGGAGTCACTCCTATGAAGAAATAACATTTTAACTAATAATTGAAAAATGAACAGCATCATACTCAGTAATTGTTGCATGAACTGTCAAACAGGAATTAATAAAGAGCTAAGTGAAGGAAGCTTCCGTTAGAGAACATTATGTGCAACGGCCTTAAAATATCAGAGAACTTAGTGCTTTCAAAGACCTTAACAAAGGCCAACAAGTCTGGAGTCTAAGGAATAAATAGGAGAGAGCAGGCTCCACGAGGCTAGCAGAACAAGAAGGACCAGCACCAGGAAGGCAAAAGATAACAGTACATAAAATTTCAACCAGCTATGAATTCAATCATCCCTGGAGTACCATTAATGACAATCTGACCTACATTCCACCAGCATGCTCTAAGAATTTTAATTTGGCCATGACCTTTTCAACTTCTTGATGAGGAACCTGGAATCAATAACAATGGCAATAATTTATTCCAAGTGACAGGCATCATTCTAAACCCTTTGCTGATATTACCTCCCTTCATCCCCTCAACCCAATAAGGTCCGTACTATCATCCCCATGGGACATATGAAGAAACAAGTGGTTAAGGGAGATTCAGAATTAATAGGCTGGAAAGACGGCAAGCAATTAACTGAGACATAAATATAAGATCCTGTAATTAAGTTGGAAATATCAATTACCTAAGAAAAATGGGAAAAGAAAAAAAAAGACTTTCTAGACTGCAAGCTTAATAAAGTAACACAAAGACTGAGGAAGTAAAAATGGAAAAGAATCACATTACTTTCAAAATATTACTTTTAAAGCACTTTCAAAGTATTAACCTCCACTTTACAAACTAAGGACAAAGTTGTTTTCTCAAGATCACACACTTAAAATAAGTATGAAAAACAAGTTTAAAACCCAGGTCTGACTTAGAGACCAGTGCTATTTCTTCTGGGCCTCCTCATTCGACAAGTTTAGCTCTAAAGGTAAGAGAAACAAGAAAGTCAGAGTGAGAACACTGCAGTTTTAAGATATACAATTGCTGGAATATTCGGGAAAAGGGCTGAATGACAGGTAAAAATAAGGATGTAAAAGTATTAAATGACAATTGATCCAGCGTTTCAAAGTGGATAGTACTATAAAGGAAGGTGACAAAAGACACCTAGGGATGACGCAATGGACATGTCTATCCTTCCCTACCCTCCCTCCCTTTAGATAACTTTTTACCACAGAATCCCGGTAAATCAATTGAAGTCAGGATGTGACAGCTGCAATGAGATTCACGAAGAGCAGAAGAAAACGAGTAACGCCAACCCAGGTGTTTAACCAAAAGACAGTCAACTAGGCTATTCTTCCTCCAAAAGCATGTTTCACTCTCTCTGCTTCTCCATCCACTTTGAGACTCTCACCCTCACCTCCCCCCGCCCCGGGGTCCCATCCTATCGATCTGCTAATTCTCCACTTCCTTGTCCCAAACTACCTTGACTGTCTCCAGACTGGCCCCTTCCAGCACCACAATGAGCCTTCGCCCTCCGATCTTGTTTCCCGCCCCGAGTCGGGGCCGCTTGGGAGCCACCGCATCCCAGCCCTCTTCCTGCTCTCCTACGCGCCGCTCACGAGGTTGGAATCCGCCACTGGGCGCAGCCATCTTGCAACCGGACCGGAAATTGCGATAACGTCCTTAAACTTCGCGCTTGCCCAATCTCAAACATCCTTCCGGCTGCCATTTTGAAAGTGGGCACTTGGAAATGGCGATGGCTTGCAGTCTGGCGCTACCGAAGCCTCTGTGGAAGGGCAGGGTTCCAGAAAGGGGCTGGAAGTTCCGGATGCGTAATTCCTGTGCGCGAAGTTCGGGTCCTCGGCCCTGGGGAGGGTTTAGAAGGGAGCGCACTTCCGGTGCCCTTTCTCCCGCAAGCGCCGAAGGCCCCGGACCCTCGTGTGAAGGGGTGCGATCTCTAAACTGGAGCCGGGTAGAGGCGGGCCGGCACCTGCTTCTGACCTCTGGTGCCGCCGGCCATAGGATCGGACATGGCCCAGAACTTGAAGGACTTAGCGGGGCGGCTGCCCTCCGGGCCACGGGGCATGGGCACGGCACTGAAGCTGCTGCTGGGGGCCGGCGCCGTGGCCTACGGCGTCCGCGAATCTGTGTTCACCGGTGAGCAACCTCTGCCCGCTCTCCGGACTCCCCCCACCCCCGCTAGACCTCTGCCCTGTCCCTCTGGGTCCCCGCCCTCACCCAGACCCTCACCCCGCCCGCCTCCCCGAGAAGTTAGTAACGTACTCTCAGCAGTGTTTTGGCCTGACCCCCACCCCTCTCCCCACAGTGGAAGGCGGGCACAGAGCCATTTTCTTTAATCGGATCGGTGGCGTGCAGCAGGACACCATTCTGGCTGAGGGCCTTCACTTCAGGTAATGGCGGGCAGAGCGGACTGACCCTGACCCCTTCACCCTTGAACGCCAACCCACCAATGGTTGTAGTAGGGCTTTCGAAGGATTCAGAGCTGCTCTTTTACTGCCCCCTCCCTCCTTCTGCTGGAGCAGTGGGTGCTGCCCAAAACTCGGGCGGCACATAAACTGTTCTCCAGAGGGAGGAGAGAATTTCTCATTGCCCATGGTCATTAAGAGGTGGAGCAGGCCAAAAAACGCGTGGTGAGGGAACACCTGGAGAAACTAGTGAAACTGCAGTCCCCTGATACCTATCCCTGTTCCTCCCCTGCAGGATCCCCTGGTTCCAGTACCCCATCATCTATGACATTCGGGCCAGACCCCGAAAAATTTCCTCCCCCACAGGCTCCAAAGGTAGGTCTGGGCACCTGGGAGTCCCTGCCAGATGGCTCCATAAAGTAAGCAAGGAAGCCTGGCAGATCCTAGGGGAGGAGGATAGTGTCACATCCCTTGGGTCTTGGTTTCCTCTTCTGCAAAACAGCTATAATAAAAGGACCTGCTTTTGAGGTTAAAGCAGTACGATTTGGACACCCTGTGTGTTTGCCCATATCTATCAGCTGTCCTCCCCACTACTGTAAGTTCAGTGAGGGCATTGTTTGTTCTTTGTCTTAGTCACTGTGTAGATCAAAGCCTTATTCTAAGACCTTGTTTTGTTTTAACTGCTTGACTCTCCAGTAGTTTCTATCCAAGTCTATCCAGTAGTTTCCCCTGTCGTGGGGAAACTTGGCCCACTTTTCACGGGTGAACCTTTTCCCTTTTAGACCATACATAGAAGCTGTGTCTTTGAGATCACCCAGAGCCCTTTCTCGTGTGCGTGGGCGCGTACACACACACACACACACACACACACACACAGAGGCATGCGCACTGATTCAAGTAGCTCACCTGTAATACACTGTTTTTAGTGAAAGTGGCTTAACACTCTCTGAATGGTAGGCCCTGCCAAAAAAGGACTCATAAAACACAACCCTTGTCCTCAAGTCCATAGTCTAGTAAAGAGAGAGAGAAAGAGAGAGAGAATCCCAAGTGGGCTCTGCAGTGAAAGCACAGAGCCAAACGCAGGGCTCAACCCCACGAACAGTGAGATCATGACCTGAGCCGAAACCAAGAGTCAGACGCTTAACCGACTGAGCCACCCAGGAACCCCAAGAATGCAAATGATTCTGATGCAGCGTGAGAGAGCCTACAATAGAAGTTGAACACAGTACAGAAGCAAAATGAGAAGTCAGCTTTACTGGTGGAGAGCTTGTGAGTAGAGAAGACTTTACAATGGGAAAGGATACATTTGGCCTGTCAGCCTGATCACCCTCCATTCCCCAGGGGAGTTCCAAACCGCACAGCACTGCGTTAGGTGTAGAGGGAGGTGTGTGGAGGAGGAGATGCTTGGGGAAGGGTTCTTGGCTAAGAGACCAGAGGAGGCCCCCATGGCCTGGACCACCCACTGCTGACCTCACTCTCAGACCTGCAGATGGTGAATATCTCCCTGCGAGTGCTGTCTCGACCCAATGCCATGGAGCTTCCCAGCATGTACCAGCGCCTGGGGCTAGACTACGAGGAGCGAGTGCTGCCGTCCATTGTCAATGAGGTGCTCAAGAGTGTGGTGGCCAAGTTCAATGCTTCACAGCTGATCACCCAGCGGGCCCAGGTCTGACCTGTCACCATCTCACACCTTCCCTCCTAGGCCTCGAGCAGTGGATATTAGGAAAGGCAGCTTATTAGAAAAGGGTCATGACTCTGGCTCCCTTTTCAACTTAAAGCTGTACTAATGTCCGCTGAGAAACCAGGAGAGTCAAGATCAGCACTCAGTAGCAGTCAGCATCAGGAACCAGGGGAGGAAACAGTGGCAAAGTCTAGAAGTGTAGATTATGTTGGGGAGAGTGGAAGATGAGGAGTCCCTGTGACCTGAGAAGACTGGACCAAGTCCTTTCCAACTCAGATGTTCTAGTGAGGAACTAAGAAAGGCTTAGTGGTTTTCTGCCGTTCTCAGGAGATCTGGTATTCAGACAATCACAGCAATGCCCTTCCCTTCCGGTTCTCCAGTCCCTTCAATCCACCCGCCCCTCCCTGACCCCCAGGTATCCTTGTTGATCCGGCGGGAGCTGACAGAGAGGGCCAAGGACTTCAGCCTTATCCTGGATGATGTGGCCATCACAGAGCTGAGCTTTAGCCGAGAGTACACGGCCGCTGTGGAAGCCAAGCAAGTGGGTGAGTTATGAGAGGAATAGGGTTTCTGAGAAGGCAGGAGGTAGGCTGGGGTTCCTGACACCTCATATCTGTGACCTCCTGGCTCTCTCCCACCACAGCTCAGCAGGAGGCCCAGCGAGCCCAGTTTTTGGTGGAAAAAGCAAAGCAGGAACAGCGGCAGAAGATTGTGCAGGCCGAGGGTGAGGCCGAGGCCGCCAGGATGATATCCTTCTGCTAGAGAAGTCTCTGCCCAGCCCCTGGAGCACCCTGCTTCCCCTTCTCCCTCATGGGCCGGCTGATGAGACTAAGGCGAATGCGACTCTGTGCTCTGTCCTTGGCTCCCTGGGGATGGAGGTTTTGAATGGGGTCTGAAATCTTAGAGAGGTGCCTGAGGCCTGGCTCCTCACTGTAAGGCAGATCAATAGCACTGCTGGCCTTGCCTCCATTTCTGCTGCTGCCTCCAGTTCCTGGCAGCTGCCTGCAGGGGGGCCCACAGATGGGGACCAAAGTGGGACTAGGCACGAACTATCTGAGCGCAACCTTGGATCTGACAGTCCAGAGAAGGGCTGGAGTAGGAAGGATGGGGCCGCGGGTTGAGACCAAAACTGGACCTTGTGTGAACCCTTAACCCCAACCTGCTCACCTTGGAGAAGCCCTGAGCAAAAACCCTGGCTACATCAAACTGCGCAAGATTCGGGCAGCCCAGAACATCTCCAAGACGGTGAGCACAAGAGCCCAGTGTCCCCCAAAGGCTGCCATGAGTCTGGAATTGTTTTAAGTGAAAGCACATTGACGCAAAGGGATTCAAATATTGCTTACTGGGGTTTCTAACTCAACCTGGCTTCTCCAACACTTTTCTCCATGAAAACAAAAGGCATGACCTTTTGTTTCTGCCTCTGTTGTGGTGTCAATACATCGCTGTTGCTCACTGCTCTGGATCTTTGAGGGCAGAAACCATGCCTTAACTTGTCACCGAGTTCCTAACCCACACGTATTCAATCAGTGGTTGTTGACTTGCAAGGTAAAAGTCCAGGCGTGAATTCAAACATCTGTTTATTTCTCGCCCTATAGATTGCCACATCACAGAACCGTATCTATCTCACTGCTGACAACCTTGTCCTGAATCTACAGGATGAAAGTTTTACCCGGTGAGACACCTACACAAGGGGGCATCACAGAGAGCATGGGACCTGAGTCTGGTGGCTTGAAAGACACCATTTCTGTGAACAGTTAGAAAAGTGGATGGTTGACAGTCCCGAGCTTGACTCTCGTAAGATTGGTCTTACGAGGTCAAATAGGATTTATCTTGTAAAAAGCACTCTAGTTGTGAGGTTTGGTCTAACTGAAGAGTAGTGAAAAATGATACTCTGTTCTCTTACTCGGAAAGCCCTAAAATCCATTGCTGCTCTAGGGCATGGGAGGAGTGGTAGTGGTCAAGGGAATCAGTCTCCCTTCTCAGCGTGACCTTCCTGGCTTCCAGATGTTTTTCTTTTTTTCTTGGGAGCAGAGGTGGGCTTAGAACTGGTGGGGCCTGAAACTGTTGGATCACACATGCATTTCTCTTCTCTTTCTGTGTTTCCCGTTCGTCTGGTGACCTGGTATCCGCAGGGGCAGGTAAGTTGTTGACTCATCCTTGTTTCAATAGGGTCTTGCCTCTCCCAGTACTTGCCTCCTCCCCTGTGGCCTCACCTTTCTCCCCTCATCGCACGCACACCCTCACCCAGGAAGGAGGGAGTGGTCTGAGGTGCTCTCCCTCTCACATTTATGTTCCCTAATGTCTTCCGTCTGTCTGGTTTCCACAGTGACAGCCTCATCAAGGCTAAGAAGTGAGCCTGGTGACCATGAACTCTGCCACCAGAGAAGTGGGTCTGTTTCTCCCCTGGTTTTTGAGGAGCCAGCTCGGGGTCCAGCACACACACACCCCCATCCCACCCTTCAGTATCATGTGATGGTCCCTTCTGCATCTGGCCTCCCAGCCCTTCTTGGATGAACAAAGCCTGACCAATTTTGGGGGGGGGGGGGGGGGGCGGGGAATGACTTTGTTCCTCCCTGTGTTCGCCAGAGGTGCTGGGACAGCGTGATTTCCTACAGTGTTGGTTCCTCCCTCCAGGTTGGGAGGCAATAACCACCATCCCAGGAATTCTCAATAAATTTTTATTAGTTAAGCTTAAGTCTTTGCATCGTGTGTCTGAGTTGGGTTAGGAGGGTCACGCATGCGCACGTTAGTGTCATGCTCCCCTGGGTCTTTCTCTGCGTCTGCCAGCAGGGGGCGCCGAGATTCTGGCCGGGGCAGTTAGGGAGGCATTAAGAGCCTGGGACCTGCTGCTTCCCGGTGGAAGCCCAGCCGAGTCAAATCCAAAACGGCCTAAGCTGGGAGCAGCAGGGCCTCAGACCCTGAGGCCCAGCTGCACTTCTCGCTCCACCCTCCACTTCTACCACATCGCCAACATCGATTCACCAACATTTCCTTTTTTTAAGGCTGGAGCAGCTGTGGCTTTGCTGAGCTAGACCAAAATAATCTGATGACCCCAACACAAGCTGTTTCCTTGGCAACAAGGCTCTATGTAGCTGTGGGGGAAACCATTTGTGCCGGTCGAGGTCCTTTATGTGTTCAAAAGCCCAGTGGATCATGTTCTTGCCGTGGGCTACCCATACTCAAATTTCTCAGTCATCAGCTGTGCGAAGCTGTTTGTGGAGCAGGGTTTTACCTGTGGAGGTCGGATCTTCATGCCAGCAGCCCTGGGCCCCCAACAGAGCGAGTGCCTATTTTCAGTCCCCACACGGGCTGCCTCCCCTTCCCAAGACAGCCTTGGCCACTCATGCATTAGAGAAATGAAGCCACTGCCTGTGCCTGAATGCCGCAACGGCCCCTGTTTCCCACCCCTTGTCTTTTGGGGGGAGACCAGGAACATCTGGAGTCATCAGCACGGGGGTGGGGGGTGGGGGCAAAGTATGTATAGAAACTACAGAGTGCAGTGGTTGGGGAGGAGATGAGTCTTACAGGGTTAGGGACCGGGTTCATCTTCCGCTTCTCCCGATTGTTGAAGAAAAGTAGATTTATTTTCCCCTGCTCTGCAGGTAAGTGTCATAAAAGGGACAAGGAGATGAACCAGATATGTCAGCCCAACTCCTCCGGAGCTAGGACCCTAAGATGAAATCGACAATTAGACAAAAGACGGGTCAAGTGACCTGAATCAGTCGGCCACGAGTTCCTATCCACACTTTATTTCTTTCATCTTCCCAAGGGGAGAAGAGAATGGAGGTACCTGGTATGCTTCCAAATCCTGCTGGGACTCTAGAGGCAGCCATTTTGTCTCCTCCCCATTGTTCCCTTTTTCTAATGATTTATACCCCCCATCCAGAGGGGTAAAGGTCAGAGGTTGTTCCTTAGGAGGCCTCCATGGTCTTCGGGGCTCCCTGAAGGTCACTGCCGAGGGAACCGGCCGGGGGCCATCTTTACCAGACAGTGTTAGGAGCTTCACAATTAGACCATCCAACACTGTACTGGAAGATGGACCCAGAGCCGGCCGACATGCAGCTCCAGGCTAGAGCTGACCAGTCGCTACAGGGACCCTGGCCGCAGTCCAGGTGAGGTCTCTTGAGGGTATGTGAGCGGATCCCAAGCTCAAGGTCGGCTGTGGGTTCTGGATCCACCAGATGACAAATCACACTGGGTTGGGGGAGGGGCTCGGGCCATTGTGTCCCTTCAGTGGGTAGCCAGCCAACGGAGAGCCACCTCTTTGGCAACACACTTCACTCAAGACGAAGGGGGTTCCACGGTGTGTGGGGAGGTTCGGGAGAGGGGGTTGCAGCCAGCGGGGGGCTGGGGGGCCTGAGGCGGTAGATGTCGCTGACACGGGAACGGGGGCCTCCATCATTACCCGGCAGTATTAGAGACTCCCAACCAGCACCCAAACACTGCTGGGTAAGACGGGGGCCCCTGCCCAGCCTGCCCACCTCCAGGTCGGGCAGTCCTCCGCCCAGGCTCCCTGTGGAGAGGCTGCAGAACCCTGGCTCCCATCCCCCACCACCCGAGTCCCTGGGGACACTTCCGGGTGAGCCCTGTAGCCCGCCACCAGCCCCACCCTAAGTTGCTGATCCACTGGGACTCAGGTAGGTCTTCCGCAGGCCCCTGCCCATCAGTTCTTCACCTCTGAGCCCCTTCCCCAGCCGCCCCCACAGCTTGTCCCTGATCCCCCCACACACACCGCTTCATCGGTCTCCATCCCCACTCGGTGGTTCCTGGCCCAGCCCCAGAATCCCTCTCCCAGTGGCCTTTACCTGTCACCGGGGCCGCCTGACCCCCACAGAGTGAGTGCCGGGGAGAGGAAGGGGAGTCAAGGCCCAGGATTCAACGGCCTAGAGCCCGCCCGCCCGCCGGGCCTCCACTCTTCCTCCTTCCTTCTCCAGGGCCTGGCGGGCGCAGGCTCCTCACCTGGGCCCCGCCCGCCGCCCCTGCGCACAGGTGTGTCCTCCTGCCATAGGCTGCCCCCCCACCGCCTTAACCCCTTCCCTCCCAGGGCCAGCCGCGCTGAGGCCTGGCCACCCCGCTAGGCCTCCCACCCTTTCCTAGAGATCCCTTCTCTCCTACCCGCCTCCTCTGCCCCCCAGCCTCCCCTAGGGAGCCTGGTCCCCAGGGGGGGAAAGAGAGGGGATGTCTCTGGGCTCCCCACAGCTACCCCTGCCCTCGCTAGCCCCTTCCTCCGAGGCCAGACAGCCCTGAGGTCAGCGAGGGGTCAGCTCAGCAGGGATTGGGTTGTGCCCTCCGCCTGCCAGGCATCCCTGCCTGTTGACGGGTGTCTTCAACCCCCCAGCAGGGTGTCTCCCCGTCCTCAGCCCTAAAGTTGGGGAGCCCACCCCTGCCAGAAGGCCAGAGCTGGCCAGGAGCAGCAGTACTGACCCTACCCTGCTGGTGAAAGTACTGAGCTGCTGTCCTTCAGCCCTCCTAGCCATCCCGTGGGGAGAAACGCCCCTGCTGCTCCGTGGGAAACGGACCGAGCACCCCGGGGGCAGAGCTGCTCCGGGACCCACCTCAATGCCCTGGATGCAAGTCCCAGCCTACGGAGCAGTTGGCCCAAGGGTGGTTAGAGGGGTGGGACCTGCCTTTCTTTTGTGCAGCTCTAGGCGTTGCCGGGAGAGAAGAGTCCTCCCCGCGCCCCCCCCCCACCCAGGCGGCAGGTGACGCTCCACCCCACCCCCACCCCCTGGAGGGCGATGGCTCCAGGAGCTATTGTGTGGCCCAATCCAAGCTCTCCTTGGTCTCCCAGCTTCCTCTCAGTCTCCTTTGTTTGCATCCTTAACACCTGTCCGTACTTATTTCCTGTTTGTGGGCTTGTCTCCTAGCTCCCCAACAGGAATTGTCTTGTTCACATCATGCCCTCAGCACTGCTCCAGTGCCTGTGACACAGTGGACACTCAAGTAAAGCACATGCTAATGAATGACAGTAGGGGCCAGCCCACCCCTCGGCCTCTCCTGCAGCAGGGAGCTGGGCCTTCCTGGGCGGGACCCTCACAGGCTTAACTCGCCAGGAGAGGGGCCTTAATTCAAATCAAGATAAAGCCTTAACACAAAGAAGGGATCCTTGGTAGTCCACCCTGGACACAGGGCAAGGCCGAGGGGACAAAAATAAAACTGCCCAGGAGCACCAGGCCAGTAGGGGCTCCCGTCAAGGGAGGAGCACAGCGCACGGGAGCCCAGAGAGGGGTGGGGCAGTGGGTGGCACCAGGCCCCTGCTTCCTGGCTTGTACTGGTCTCAGCTCTCAGATCTAGAAGTCAGCGCTAGAGGAGTGCGGTTGTGTCCCTTCAGGGCGACCAAGGCTGCCTCTCCAGGAGTGTGTGCTCCGCAGACAGACGGCCCGAGTTCAAATCTCAGAGCCTCACTGCTCGGTAGCTGTGTGTCTGCGAGCAAGTCATGTGACCTACCCGTGCCTCAGTTTTCCCCACGGTGAAACAGGAATGACACAGCCACCCACGGTGAAACAGGAATGAGTGTGTAGTCTTGTAAACAGTGCCTGACACGTGGCAAACGTGTAATGAATTATTGTTGCCAGTTACGACCTTGATCCCTCACCTCAATGATCTTCACAACCACCCTCAGGATCATCCTCCATTTTATTTTATATATAGGTTTTTTTTTTTCTTTTAACCGAGGTACAGTTGACGCACAATGTTCCATTGCCTTCGGGTGTACCAATTACCGATTCCACAAGTCTATACGTTATGCTACGCTCTCACAAGTACAGTCGCCATCTGTCACCATGCAAGGTGCCATTACAGCACCATTGATTATATTCCCTGTGCTGTAACCTTTCATCATTCTCCATTTTAAAGAAGAGACTGAGGAATCTGGCCCACGGTCACACTCCTGGTGTGTTAAGCAGAGTCCAGAACCAGGTCAGGTCAAAGGTGAAAGTCAAGCTTTTGTGCTTTTGTACACACACACACACACACACACACACACACACACGGCTCCCTGCTCACTCCGCCTCCCCCAGTCCCCTTCTGAGCTCCTCAGGCCCAGGCAGTCACAGTTAGAGACCCACACACAGTGATCCTAGGGGCTTTATTTACAAGAGTATAGGGCCTGATGCTGCCTGGAGTCTCGCGGGGCTATATACAGGGTCAGGAAGAGGGAAGTAGGGACACAGCCACTTAAATTACAATAGAATGGGGGTGGGCTCCTCAGTTCCGGCCGTGCGTTGGCCCACCGGAGGCCTCTGCAGGGATCAGGGCTGAGGCTGCAAAGAGAAGGGAGGAACGGAGTAAGGGGGTGGCTGGAACCGAACCGGGGAAGGGGAACAAGAAGGTCTGGAATGGCCGGGAAGGGCAGGGGAAGGCCGCAGCTACCGCATCCATCCAGGGGAAAGCACTGGACCCAGCGATACTGGGGGGCAGGGCAAGGAGGAGCCCTAAGCAGAGGGGCCATACCCCGCCTCATTTCCTCTTGAGGGAACCCTTGCTCTTCTCCTTGTCCGCCGACCGCTGCTTCTTCACCTTGTCCTCCTTCTTGTTCTTACTGTGCAAGTTCTCATATACATCCTCCTTGTGTCTGCAGGTGGGGTGGGCAGTTGGCGCAGGTCAGGAGACCGTGCAGGGTTACCCAGCTCCAGCGGCCCCGTCTGGCCCACCCCATTTCACAGGTGAACAAACTGAGGCCAGGAGAGAGGAGACCTGGTCACTGTCCTTTCACTAGACTAGAAGCTCCTTGTGGGCAAAGGCTCCATCTTCTACACCAGGAATACTACTGATACCCAGCACAGACCCGACATAGACATAGGCCCGACCCAGGAAATACTTGTGAACACAGGTAGTAAGAGTCAAGCTTGAGCTTGAACCCAGGTCTCCCTGACAGCAGCACTTGTCATCTCTGAAAGGGAGGGTCGGGCCGAGGAGGAGGAGGGGGGAGTAGATGCTGGGAGGTGGCAGGCGGGGGTCACTCACTTGGAAGAGGTGCGGGATGCCTTGGCATGGGCGTTCTTCATGGCTAAGGGGTAGGTGATGTTCCCGTACTCTGACTCCAGGCCCTTCTGGGACTGTGGGCAGAGGTGTGGTGGGAGGGCGGTGGTCCCAGCAGGGACCAGGTGATGCCCACGCCCCCCCACAGCTCTGCCAGGCCCCTCTCTACACACACCTGAATGACCTCCAGCTTCTTCTTGGTGGTTTCAATGAACTGGGCGATGGCCACATAGATGAACTTGTACTGCGCCTCGGTCTGCACCATGCCGGAGCGCTGCGCCCGCACCATCTGGATGGTCTTCTGGATGTCGATGTCACAGTCCAACCCTGGGCGGGCATGGCAGTTGGACCTCAGGCTCAGGCGGAGGGGGTGACCGAGGGGCTGCTCACCCAGCCACCCACCTGCGTCTCCCACGGGTCCCGCTCACCCTTGGTGGAGATGCTTTCCATGAGCATGTCGATGACGATGATAGTGCCCGTGCGGCCAATGCCTGCGCTGGGGAGGGAAGGGGGCGCCGTCAGAGGCCTCACCGGGAAGGGAGAGCCCCGGCATTCAGCTCCAGCATGGTAGCATGAAGAAACTGAGGCTCCAGACAGATGAGGTAACACTCCCGGGGTCACAGGGCCGGCAGGCCGGAGGCGGAAGCTTCCCTGGTTCCGCACCCACACACATCACTTCAGCCCAGGGATTTGTAGGCGGGCCGGCTCTCAAGTGCTCTCAGGCCAGCCGGCTGCACCCCAACTCCCCGCGCCACCACTTCCTGCTTTGACGCCTCATTCCTGCTGCGGGCTGCTCCCTACTCTGGAGGATCTAGGAGCCCCAGCCCCATCAAGGTCCTGCCTGCCCCACAGGCACTCCGGGCCTCCCCTGGCCCTCTCCCACACCCTTGGCCTGAATGAGGCCTTCCCTGCACCCCGCCCCTGCCCTTCTAAAGTTATATTTAGAGCTTTTTAAAGCAGGGCTTCGTTTCCCTTTTTTCCTTTTTTTTTTCAGACCCTGACGGCAGGGAAAGGGCAGTCCTAGAGACAGCAGGGCACAAAGGGCACTGGGGTCAGGAGCTGTGGAGAGGTTGGGGAGCCACGCAGTAAGGGCTGTCCCCTTCCCCACCCTGTGCCACCACCCTTGGGCAAACAGCCCCAGGGAACCTCACGACCCCTCGGAGACTGCAGTCCCACCCCCTTTGCTGGGCCCATCAGGCTGGTGACCTGAGTTGCACTGTCTAATTTCAAACCCAGATTGTCAAAAATAACCCCCCCCCTTACCCACTTCCTTCCTGTAGCATCTAAATAAAGGCCATGGGGATTTCAAGAAGTGGAAGGGGGGTAGCAGGAGGGTCGTTGTGGGCGATGGGCCTGCCCCTGGAGGCAGAGCAGAGTCCCTTAGATGGCACGTGGGGGGTACCCCCAGTCTCAGCCCACCCAGCCCTGCCCCAGGACAAGCAGTTGCTGGTGGGAAGAAGGAAGAAGTGTGAGGCCCTCGCAGCCTGGGGTCACTTGGAGGGAGTGGGTAGGGAAGCAGAAAAAGCAGGCTCCCGTTTCCCCATTCTCTTCCTGCTGTGAGTTATTAAACCATTCACAGCTCCCATTTCTTCAGGGATTCACTGTATTCCCGACACAGTGACGGGGTCTCATTTAACCCTCAGAGCAACCATAGGAGATCTTGAATTTACAGAAGACGAATCTGCGGGTCAGAGTAACCAAGCAATTTGTCCACGATCACACAGCCGGTGAGTAGCAGAACTGAAATTTAAAACTACGGTCTCTGTCCAGGAACCTGCACCCACTGCTTCCCATGCACCCAGGCCAGGCGGGCTGTGTAGGCCCATCTACAGGACTCTGCCCTTCAGGCCTGATGGGGTCCCCCCCCACCTCCTTCTTGCTGTCCCCCCACCTCCCCGTTTAGCAGGAACAGGGTCTCCTAGTCATGAGGTTCTGCAGTGGAGCTAGTGATGCGTGGGCCCCTCTGGAAGAGATACCACCCGTCGCCACGCAACCCTGGAGGCCAAGCTGGGGTCACTAGCTGGGAAGGGAGAAGCAGAGAAGGCTAAGCGCCCCGGGGGCTACAGAGGGGAAAATGAGAAAACGTAGGGAGCCACACTGCCCCCCAGATGGGAGACGCTTGGGGCCGAGAAAATATATACGCTGAGTAAGCCCGTGTGAGGAAACAACATGACCAGGACCGAGGTCTATTGTGAGTGTCCGTGCAGGCTCTCTCGCAGACCAGCTGGCAAGCTGCTGGGCCTGTTTTCTCATCTGTATGTGGCAGGGCTGGATGAGACGGTACATCCAGGGAAGTCTCGAAGTCTCTGAAGAAGCCACCCCCAGGCACAGGATCAATCAGTGGGGTGGGTTCAAGCTTAAGTTTCCCACAGGGGTCTGGGGCCGTCAAGGAGCCCGGATGAGGCTGGGATCAGGGGCACGGACGCGTGAAATGCATTAGCTCGGAAAGCAGTGTTTACGATGAGCAGCACGCGACACTTAGCAGGATTTACTGGCCATCACGACTACTAACTTCATCATTGTTCTCACCTGCAGTGCACAATGATGGGTCCCGCATGAGGCAGACTCTCCTGCCGCTGGTTGATCTGATCCAGGAAGCTGAGGACACCCCCAGGCTCGCTGGGGACGCCATGGTCAGGCCAGCTCAGGTACTGATAGTGCCAGATCTCCCGAACCAGGTCCCCCTGGGCAGAGTGCATAGGGCCAGTGCCCTCTGTTCCCACACACCACCCCGTCCCACCCAACCAGACATGAGAGCAGCTCCCAGGAGGGTCCCGGGAGTGAGACGAGGATGGAGGGGACACTCACATTGTCCAGCGGGGAGACCTGCAAGGTACGGAGTTTGTACTCAGCTGTGTCGTGCTCCCCGCAATTGGTTACTGTGTACGGTCCATAAGCGCGCTGAGTGCCCACCTCTGGCCAATATGGCACACATTTGTTCTGAAAAGGGAGGGTGGAGGTGAGGAGTGAGGCACAGAAGCGACACACAGGGACCTGTTCCAGGCCCTTTGCCAGGTCCTGGGTCCCTGGCGCTGGCCCAGTCAACAACATTTGTTGGACGAATGGATGAACTGGCCGAGAGTCAGAGACAGGATCCAGTCTTGGCTCAGCCACCAAGAGGCGGTGAGACCTGACCAGCCACTCAACCTTGCAATTCATTCGGGAAACATCTGCAGGTGCGCACGTTGTACGTGAAGTTGCGGAGACCAGGCTGGAGTCGCAGACACAGCGAAGACACGGTCTCTGCCCCTGTGCCTCTAGGAGGTCACAGAGAGGCGAACGGGGTTAACAGAGCCACTCGGGATCAGGGTAGAGGGAGAGACTAATCCTCCCTCCAGGTTACGGAGGAAATCACAGGTGGCTTCACAGAGGAGGAAGCATTTGAGCTAGGTCTTCAAAAACAGGGAGTCTGTCCGGCAGAGAGAGTGCAGAGAGAGAGGAAGTCATTTCCTAGCAGAAAGTGAGCTGATGCCAAGGCGTGGAAACCTGAGGCAGGGAGTGTTGTAGCGAAGTCACCCCGCCTTGACGGCCAGGTCTCAGAGTGTGACCTGAAGACAACTGGGAGCCACTGAAAGGTGTTCAAGAGAGGGAGCAGCTTGATGGGGTGTATGCTTTGGGCGGGACCCCTTTGACTCCAGTGCAGAAGTGCCGTAGAAGGGCACGGCCCACAGGCAGGGATACCGGCTGGGTGGCGGGGTAAGGGTGAGGGGCAGACTCCAGGGAGATTTACGAGGCAAGGGAGGACAGGAGGGCTGTGGCTTGGATGGGGACAGGTGGGGGAGGGGCAGGAGGCAGGTTTGCTTCCGGACACTTTAAGAGGTGCCTGGGTGGCTCCATCAGTTAAGTGTCTGACTTCGGCCCAGGTCATGATCTTACAGTTCATGAGTTCGATCCCCGTGTTAGGCCCTGTGCTGGAGCCTGGAGCCTGCTTCAGATTCTGTGTCTCCCTCTCTCTTTGCCAACTCGCACTCTCTCTCTCTCTCTCTCTCTCTCTCAAAAATAAACAAACATTTAAAAAAAAATTTTTTTTTTAAAGGAAGAAAGCCCACTTAAAACCGGGGTCTGGTGGTCAGGAGCGCCCCAGGTTGGAAGCAGGGATCTGGGAGACAGTGCTATCCAAGAGTGTCTCTGTGCCTCAGTTTCCCAACAAGGGTTGGACTTTGCCCTCTGAGGGGACTTTCTGCCCTGGCGTCTGGCATTTCTTTGGTTTAATGGCGATGGATAACAAAGCACTGGGGCGGGGGGAGGGGAGGGGGAAGGGGTGGGGATCAGGGGACAGCATGGGACTTGGCCCTACCCGGCCTTTCTCCACCTCTCGGGTGGTCATGACAATGACGCGGGTGTTCTCCTGCCATGCCATCTGCCAGAAGTCGTTGACTGTGGCCTCCAGGCAGCCCTGGCTGGCGATGTAGGTCTTAGCGTTCTCATCGGGGCTTAGCAGCTGGTTCTGGAAGCAAGGGTAGAGAGATGCATCCCAGGACTGTGAGCCCCTGCACCACCACCCTCCTCACCACCTAACTTTGCTACGTGTCTCTGGCTCCAGTACCCCCGTGAGATGGGGAATCCCCAGGGCCCAGCCTCTCCTCCCATGTGACCAGCAGGCGCCACTGACCTTGACGTAGTTGGCATTGATATAGTCGGACCCAGGGATGTTGCTGTCACGTCCTTGCAGGATCACTCGGGTGTGGTCGACTGGGGGTGGGCAGGGAGGAAACAAGATGGGCCTGGGTCAGCCAGGTACTCACCAGCCCCTGGGTCAGACCCTTCCTAAGCTCACAGGCCATTCTTATCTTAGAGGCCAGGAGGCTCTCGGAGCACTGTGGGCAGGTGGAGGTGGAGGATCCACATGGGGAGCGGGGTTGGAGGTCTCAGGAAGGAGGGCGGTGGATGTCTAGTGCGGGGAGGCTCCAGTGGGAGGGGCAGAGGCTTTCTGCAGGAGGGAGGCCCTGTTGTGTGGGTGAGGAGGTGGACCCTCCTGGGGCGGGGAGTAGGGACCTTATGAGATGGAGGGAGGTTAGCTGGGGGAAGGGGAGTCTCCTGGGTGAATGGACGCTGCCCGAAAGTGGGAGGGATGAAGGCAGCCTGGGGGCAGGGTGCTCACAGGGAAGAATGTTCTTGTAACGGTTCTTGCTCTTGTTCTCTGGCCTCTGGCCTTCCAGCCGCTGGTGCAAGTTCTTTACCTCCTGCTTCTGCAGACTCTGAGGGGCAAGAGGGGGAAACTGAGTGCCAGCCCCCGGAGAGCCATCCGCGCACGGAGATAAGACGGGGCAGACCAGTGTATGGAGTGGGGAGAGAGGGGACGGGTCTCACTTCAAACTCCTCCCAAAAGCCGGCTTTGGCTGTCTCCTCCGACTCCTGCTTCTTGTTGAGTTCCAACACCCGATTCTCAATGTCAGCTGCGTTCACCCGAGTGGCATAGTACGGCTGGGCGGGGACAGGTGAGAAGTCAGCGCCCACTTGAGAGCACAGAGCTCCTGGGTCTGAGGGATTGCCAGGCCCGCCCCTCTCACCTGCCGCAGGTAGACGAAGGCACCCGAGGCCTCCTCAATCCCCGTCTTCTTGAAATGCTCCACCAGGTCTGTGAGGCTGTCAAAGGTCTCTGAGCCACCCACCGTGTAGCGTCCACCCTGAGGGATGCCAAGTCAGGCCATTCTGCATGACTGAGTCTCCCTCCCTACACCCCCAGCCTTGGACCAAAGCCTAGGCTGATCCTCCCCACTGCCGGGGCTTTGAGCATAGACAGGAGCCCCGGCAGGATGCCTTCCCCGCTGCCCGGCCTTACCTCACACATGACCTTGATATGAGTGACTCTGAGTGGGGAGCCAGGGCCAGCCTTGGGCTGGTCGCTGAGCACGGACAGCACAAAATCTCCAGGCTGGCTGAGACTCTCACGCACGAGAAACGTCCAGGGCTCACCTTTGGCCTGCAGCAGTGTCTCTGCCTGCCCCCCAGACATGTGACCGTGGTACCACCTATAGAAGGCAACATCAGGGAAGGTGACCCCTAGGCCAAGGGGCAGGCACTGAGCAGAGACATTCACAGAGAAAGGGAAATAATAGAGTGACTATGATGTGCCAGGCGCTGTGCTACATGCTTTCAAATCCACCGCCATAGTTGGGTCCACTGCTCTCACAAAAATGTTGAGAGGTAGGTACGATCCCATTTTGCAGATAAGGAGCCTGAAGCTGGGCCCAAGGCCCTTGGGTGGTAGCCAGGCCCGCCTCTGAGAGCATGAGACAGAGGCAGAGAGGCAAGCCACATCCAGAACAACTGTAGGGGAGAAACCGAGGAAGGGTCTCCATGAAAGCCAGGGCTGAGCTAGGGAAAGAGGAGGGGGACCAAGAGAAGCACAGAGGCCAAACTCTGCGCAGAGAGCAGTGGAGATTGGGAGAGACGGAAGTCACAAGGGAGTCATGATGGGGACAACTCCCCCCCTGGGTGGCAGGGAAGACAGACAACCCTGCTGGGGAAACAGGGGTGTGGGGGGCTCTGAGGTGTCCAGGGTGACATCACTGAAGGGGAGGCTGGGGCTCAGAGGGGCTCAGAAGGGCAGAAAGCGGAACTAGGACCTTTCCCCAAAGCACACCCCCTTCCCAGGAGGAAACTGTAGCCCCACAATGCCCAGCCCCACAGGAAACCACGTGATGGAAAAAACACAAAACTCCTTCTGGGGAGAGAGTGAGAAGTGAGGGTGTGAGGTTTCCTCAGCCCAGGGACCAGGGGAGGGGGCATTTTCCAACCGCAGGGATGGGGGGAGGAGGGGGGGACCAGTCTGTCTTGCCCCACCTCGCTCCCTCCCTGTCCCCAAGCAGCACCCCAGGCCACCCTGTCCCACCAATCAGGGATAGACCAGGGCCCCCCCCAGGCAATGGGGAGGGGGCTGACCCTCGTCCCCCTGGCCCAGGATGAGGAAGTTTCCATGCAAATGTCAGGCTGACCATAGGCAGAGAGCTAGCCATTGGCGGGACAAATGCAAATTTCCTCGGAGGAGGGGAAGAGGAGAGGCAGCGGGCCAGGGCTGGGAACACAAAGGACACAAAGGGAGGTTTGGAGAAGGAGCCTCCCCCCCCCCCCCCCCACGCAATCCCAGGGTCAGGGGTGAGCCAGGCATGCTGGCGTCCTGGCGTGGGTCACCGAAAGGGCCTCTTGGAGTCAGTTTCCCTGGCCTGGATTCCCTCCATCCTTCCCTGCCCCCCAGCCCCCAGCTCTGCCCTTCTCCCCCTTCTCCCAAGCCATTTGAAGCCAGGCCCCAGCCTCTCCCCAGGGGGTCTGCTCAGCTGCTCCTTCCCTCTTCTAGCTCCATCCACAACCTACTGCTTCTCCAGGGCCTCCAGCAACCCATCCTCCTGCAGGGAAGATGCCGGCTTTGGGCAAGGAGAAAGAGAGGTACCGCGCTGAGTTCAAGAGGGTCTAGGTGGCAAAGGCCCCTTAACGTTGCAGGTGGGGCATAGGAAAAGAACGAGAGGGAGCAGATACCCAATAAGGACCAAGGAGGGCCACCATGAGCAAAGTCATCCATGCTTGGGCTTCGCGCCTAGAAGAGGTGGCTTCAAGGCAAATGGATGAGTGGCTTCATGTTGGCTGGTGAGTGGTGCCCAGCGGTGGGCCCCGGGGCCTTCACCTCAGCCTCACCCAGTTCTAACTCTGAATCAGTGACTTGAACAAAAATACTGATGTGAGTTGGGAGGCACGCATCTCAGAAAGACCGAAAACGGATAGAATCAAGATTCACAATCGTTTCAACAATCACCACCCAAATACAGGACAAGGGCAAGTTGGCTTGGCCCCAGGAGTGTAAAAAAACAACAACAACAACAAAAACAAAAAATCCCTTAGAGTTATCGGGCTGCCCTTCATCTTAATGGAGCTGTCATTGAGATACAGCCACTAAAGTGAGCCATGGTGTAATGCCGAATGTTCTGGTCCTCCACCCCACCCCCCACCCCCCACCATGCTTTAGGGAGACCACATAGGGAGCAGCCTGCCCAGTCGTGGGGACCACATCTTTGAAGCCAAAGGGACAGGGGAGAAATGCCTTGAGTGTCCTGTGCCCAGGTACTAGGCCCCTTGCACACACAAACATATCGGACAGTTTTCAACTGGTCTGTGTTCTGGTCAAGCTCTACCAAGCCCCCAAAAGCAGACCCGTCATCACTGTGTTGCTGAGATAAGGCATTAAATGTCGTCGTAAATACAAATCTCCTCTGCCCCTCCTCAACATTCGTCTCTCTGTGTACCAACCTGTGCTGGGGGAGAGAGTGGCTAAACGAAGGCCGATTCGGTTCCATAGACGGAAGAGCTTTCTAACAACAGAGCTGGCCTACTGTGAAAGGCGGCCACCAGGCCTCTGCATCACGAGCAGGCCTGGGAGGCCAGCTGACAGGGACCCCGGAAAAGGGCAGGAGGATGTTCCCTGCTTTCTCAGGGGTTGAGGGGGAGGCTATGAGGGGTTAGTGCCCCGAGACACAGGCCCAGGATCACATGGAAGAAAGAGGCCCACGGAGCCCCGGGAAGGATGGGAAAATCAGGGACGGGGTGGGGGGGGGGGGAAGGCAGCCCACCTCCACGCGGGGGTGGGTCAGGGTATGAAGCCCCTCACCTCTCGCTGGTGGGGTCGGAGCAGTTCAGCGGGTACTTGAGGTGGATGATGGTGCCATCCCGGTCCTGCAGGACACCCTGCTGCTGTGTGTAGTACTCCACCAGCTCCGTCAGTGTCGCAAACTTCTCCCCTCCATACAGGTCATAGAAATCTCCCGAGTTCTGGATCCGAATGTGGGTCACCTGATCCCCGACCCTGCGGGGCACCAGACAGTGAGGCCAGTGGGTGTAAGAGGAGAGGTAGGGACAGAGAGGGGGATGGGCTGGGGTCCTGAGCACGGGGCACACACAGGGACGGGGTAGACAAGGAGCGGGGATGGGGGACATGCTGGTGCTGGGGGCTGGGAGGTTGGAACCGAGAAGGGAGTTGCAAAATGTGGGCCCTGGCTGGAATTGAGGGCCACCTACCTGACGGAGAGGGAGAAGTCGCCCTGGTTCTTGCGACTGGGCCGAGCCAAGAAGCTCCCATGGACCCCGCGGCCCTTGAGCAGCGTCTCTGCATCCAGCCCACTGAGGTCTCGGTGAAACCACCTGTAGGCCCGGAAGGCAGTGAGGAGAGGTCCCTCCGGCAGCAGGGCACCCTCGCCTCCTGTCTACCGTGGTTCCCGGGACCTTACCTCACCATCCTGGGGGCTCCCTGAGAGGAAGGGGGTGCAGGGAATGAGATGTGCTGGTGAGCCCAGGCAGGCCGCCAACTCCCAGCGCCCAGGCCGCCTCACAGCCCTGGCGGTCCTGGTTCTTGGGCTGCCACTCCACTGGCCTGGGACAGCCGGCAGGGCGGGGACAGGAAGGGGCGCGGCCGACCCCTTGGGGGAACTCACTGTACTTCTCGTTTTTGGAGCAGAGCGCAGAAGAGAAGCAGAGCAGGGTGGCAGTGGGGGTGGGGAGGGGGCCCACTTCCCACACGTCGTCTGCCATCAAAGGCTCCAGGAGCATGGCACTCCGCAAGGGTGACGACACAAGAAAGAAGGACGCAAATGTGCCTTGCAGCCCACAGGCGAAGACCAGGCTTCGTAAACGTGAGCCCACTCGCAGTCACATGCCAACCCTTCCTCCTCCACCAGCCGCGTCCGCACAGCCTTCCCTGGTCCAAGCTAATAATAATGGTGACACTGAGGGGCGCCTGGGTGGTTCAGCTGGTTAAGCGTCCAACTCTTGATTTCGGCTCAGGTCATGATCTCACGGTTCGTGGAGTTGGAGCCCCACATCAGGCTCTGCACTGACAGCGTGCAGCCCGCCTGGGATTCTCAGTCTCCCTCTCTCTCTGCCCCCCACCCCGACTCACTTGCTTGCATGCTCTCTCTCTCTCTTTCAAATAAATAAATAAATAAACAAACAAACACTAAAAAAATAACGGTGACAGCCACAACTCTCATTTCACGGAGTCTCCCTGTATGCCAGGCACTGTGCTCTCATGTCATTTATGTGCCTTATCTGATTTATCCCTCATCAGAGCCCCAGTGAAGCAGGCGCTATCTTTATCCCCATTTTACAGACAAGGAACCTGACGCTCAGGGAAGGTAGGGAACTTGCCTGAGGTTAGGCAGTCAGTTAAGTGGCGGTGCTGGGATGAACCCCACAGGGGTTCCAAGGTCAGTGATTTCAGCTCCTGTATGCCAGGCCTTAGGGCTTCAAAGAACAGAGGTCGGGACGTCCTGTCCACTAGGGAAGGGGACACTTCCTAACAGCCACAGCCAAGCAGATGCTTACAAAGGGAGAGGTGCCCTCGCCTCCTCTGACCTACCCATCTGAAGAGGTACCACTGGGGCACTGGGATGGACAAAATAGCAGCTGGCAAACATACACCTTTTCTACTTCTTGCCCTAGTCTTTGTCCCTCTGTGCCCTAACCAGCCAGTGGAGCCAGGGAACAGAATGCAAGGGGAAGCAGAGCTGGGAAAGCAGGTGGGGGTAGAGCTTCCACGCCCCCTGGGGTCCTTCCACCCTATACCTGGGCCATAGGTTCTTGTCAAGGGGGTGGCTCTGAATTAGCCAGAGCTCAGGACTCTGACCAGGGGCCTGTCTCCTGAAGACTGAGGTCCCTGCCATTGACTGATATTCTCAGGGCTGGATGACCTCAAGAAGCCCTACACACTAGAAGTTCACGATGCTCCCTGTGTGTAATCCCACAGACAAACACAACACGCCAAACCAAAACGAGGAAAGCAATCTAACAAAGGGCACACAGAAAGCTCTCGTACTGGTGGCTTCCCCTAGGGAAAGAAACTAGGTGGCCGGAGGAGAGGGCTGGGAAGGACATTCACCTCTCCCTTGTACCTGTTTTTTTTAATGGAAGGGTAATTGACACACAACGTTCCATTAGTTTCTGGTGTAAAACATAGTGATTCAACATCTCTATATATTATGCTCCGCTCACAAGCATAGCCGCCATCTGTCACCACACAACACTATTACAACACAACTGACTGTATTCCCTATGCTGTACCTTTCATTCCCATGATTTATTCTATCCGTAACTAGAAGCCTCCACCTCCCACTCTACTTCATCCATTTTGCCCCCTCCCACCCACCTCCCCTCTGGCAACCATCATTTTACTCTCTGTGTTCATAGGTCTGTTTCTGCTAGTTGGGTGTTTGTTGTTGGTTTTTTTTTTTAAGATTTTTAAAAAATGTTTTTAAATGTTTATTTATTTTTGAGAGAAACAGAGACAGAATGCGAGTGGGTTGGGGCAGAGAGAGAGGGAGACACAGAATCCAGAGCAGGCTCCAGGCTCTGAGCTGTCAGCACAGAGCCCGACGCTTGAACTCACGGACTGTGAGATCATGACCTGAGCTGAAGTCAGGTGCTTAACTGACTGAGCCACCCAGGCGCCCCTTAAGATTTTTTTATAGTAATGTCTACACCCAGTGTGGGGCTCACACTCACGACCCTGAGATCAGAGTCACATGTTCTTCCAATTGTGACAGGAGACGCCCCTGTTTTGTTTTGTAGGTTTCACATATAAGTGAAATCGTACAGTCTTTGTCTTTCTCTTCTTTTACTTAGTACAATACCCTCTAGATCCATCCATGTTGTCACAAATGGCAAGATTTTTTTTTTATGGCAGAGTAACATTCCATTGTACATATATACCACATCTTCTTTATCCATTCATCTGTCTATGAACATTTGGGCTGCTTCCATTCCTTGGCTACTGTAAACAATGCCGCAATGAATATAGGGGTGCAGATATCTTTTCGAGTTAGCGTTTTCATTTTCTTTGGGTAAATGCTCAGAAGTGGGGTCATTAGATCAAATGGTGTTTCTACTTCTAATTATTTGAGCAAACTCCATACCGATTTCCACAGCGATTGCGCCAATTTTCATTCCCACCAACAGTGCGCGAGGGCTCCCTTTTCTCCACATCCTCATCGACACTTGTTACCTCTGGTCTTTCTGACTCTAGCCATTCTGACAAGGGTAACGTGGTATCTCATTGTGGTTTTGATTTGCATTTCCCTGACGATCAGTGATGTTGAGCATCTTTTCATGTGTCTGTTGGCCATCTGGATATCTTCTTTCCCTTATATCGTTTTGAATGTTGTAGCATGTGGGTATGTATTACCTTTATAAAAATGAATAAATTGACTGGGAGGCGGCAATTTCTGGGGAACAACTGGGGTGCTGGGAATGTTCTACGTCTTAATCTGGGTAGTATATACACAGGTGTATGTAAATGTGACATTCATCAGGCCGTACGCTTAACATTCATGTGCATTCTGTATGCTAGACCGCAATAAACACTAAGGAAAAATAGTAACAAAGTGTTAAAGCTGAACTGAAGTATTTTTCCTACAATGACTACTTTATCACTTTTCGAAATATCAAACATCGGTTCTCCCCCCCCCCCCAAAGGGGCTCTCCCCGCCTCCCCCTTCTTTCTGGTACCTGGGAAGCTTGGTCTGTTTACCGTATGACCTAATACCGACCATCCCTTGAGTCCTGGACTTTGAGCCCCGTCAAAAGGCCATGAACTCCTTCCCGGAGCCAGGGGCAGCAAGAGCGTCTGCGGAGTCGGCCCTGCCACAGTGGGGTCCACAGCCAATCTTGCCAACCTTCGAATGTTCAAAGGCTAGCACGCCACCTCATGCAGAGTTTGTGTCGAGTAAACAAGCTCATCGACAGCCACGTACATGCCTGATCCCAAGTTCAGCTCCTGTTTTTACACACACACACCCAGCTTGTCACACACACAGGACACACATACACAAACACAAACAGTCCCACGCACGCACCTCGCCATCCTCGGCCATCTACACACATACCCGGCCCGGTGCAAATACCCACACACGGACACACCATCCTGACCGCATGTGAAGTTGTGGGTCCACGCCTCCCTCCCCACTGCTTTACTCTGCTTGGGGCACCCTGTTTCCTGTTTCCTTTGTCCCCACAGGAGGGCCTCTGCTCAGGGGTGCTGGACTCTTGGTCACCACATGACTGGCTCTTCCTCACATCCAGCTCTCAGGGCACATGTCACCTCTTCAGGAAAGCCCTCCTGGATCCCTCCAGTTAGGGACGCCACTGGCACCCCCGGTCACTTGCTAGCACATGAAGCTGTTTTCACGTTTCTGCAGAACACTCCTGAGAATCTAAAAGTGTCCTATTTACTGGGTTCTTTGTGTAGTCTGCTGCCTCCCACTGGAATGAAGCTCCGTGAGGGCAAGGACCCCATCTTCTTCACTCCATTATTGCCAGCACCGTAAAAGGTACCTGGCACAGGTGCCCCGGATGCATCTGTTGAATGAATGATGCGTGGGAGGGGGACGCAGAGGGGCACCGAAGGAAAGTAGAATGAACACCAGACGTTGGGAAGTTACATGGGAAGAAGGGGGAGCTTTCTCAGGTCTGCCTCCCAGACACGTTATGTTTCAGATGATGTGGGCGACCCAGGGTTTCTGGTAAGCAGACAGCAGAAGCAGGAGGCCAGAGAGTGAAGGGAAACATGCAATGGAGAGAATAAATACACATCTGGTCGGGGGAAACGAGCTAGACAGAGAAAAGGAGGAGGGGGCAGAGGGGTATGAATGAGCCTAGAGTTCCTCAAATCTTGAGGGAGGGACAGGAAGTAGATCGCCCTTATGGTCGCACACCTGCCAGGAATGAGCAAGAACCCTCCCTGCCCCTCTCTCCCAAACTAAGAGGAGGCCGTGGCAGCCAGGTGGAGCCGGGGACTTACCCACCGGACAGCATCTCCCCAGAGGGATGGGGGAGTCACAGGCAGAGGGCCACAAGGGGTGGGGCCGAGCCTGGGCGCAGCTGTGCACAGTAGCCCCAACAGGTGAGGAAGAACACTGGGAACTCAGCTACTTCCTCCTTGATGCAGCCCTCCAGGCCAATGGCACCACAGCGACGACGACGAGCCCCCTGACTAGTGATCCCTGAAAAAGGGACAGGTGGGCGGGGCTGGCCTCAGACTGCCCACAGAGGCCGGACTCTACCTCCAGCCCCGCTGGGTAGTCCAGGGCCGTCGTCCTGGCCTCCTTCCTTTGGGAGGGGAGGAGCCACTTGGAGCTCCACCTGGAGCTCAAGCTGACAGAGCAGCTGGAGGGAGGGCGGGTGGAGGCAAAGACCAGGAAGTAACCCTGGCCAAGGGAACACCAACCAATAGGGGAGCCTCCCAGCACACACACAAGCCAGGGGGCCTCAGGAAAAACCCAGGAAGAAGAGGTGCCACCTGTGCAGGCCTGACCACCCACCCATCCAGGGTGTTAAGGGGCAAGTCCTTCCTCCCACCGTGCCCTGGAGCAGGCAGAGTTGGGCCCAGCAGGAACCTAGGAAGGATCTGGACAGGGAGTTGAAGCAGCCTGGAATGGCAGAGGGAACCTGGAGCCAAGCGGTGGAGGTTGTCAGGGTCACAAAAGACTGACACTGAGGCTATGTCACAGGCATGTTTATTATCCTCTGGAACATCAAGGTCTTCCCTTCCTGGGCAGTGTCCCAGGGGAGGGCCGACCCTCAGGAGGCAGCCACGCTGCCACCGGGAGCAGGCCCGTGGGGCGGCAATGTCATGGGTGGCAGGAACAACGCCTTCAGCTTGCCCGACAAGCTGGCAATCTCGGGATCCTGGGCTTCATAAGACTTGACCAAGCGGGCAAACTTAAGGACACCTGCAAGGGGAAGTGGAGCGTCAACCCACACCCCCAGGGGACAAGTGTGCCCCAGACATCAGGAGGGGGCAGCTTGAGCCTGAGTCACTGGTTGCTCCCCCTCTAGTCAGGGAGCTGTCTACAAAATAAGACACAAGCAGTCCTCTGCCCTGTGTCGTTTGGGTGAACCATTTCCAGGTCTATACCCATCACAACTGGATGGGATGCACTGAATGAAATATCCCAAAGCAGTGTGTGTCTCATGATCAGGTGAAACATTTTAGCAATTTAGTCACAAGAACCTGAAGCATGAACATCCACAAGATCTCAAGTCTATAACCTGGACACAGGAGGGCCATGGGCCAACTGGGCTGAATCAATAAGCACCTTTGGGGAACACCATGATCTCATCAAGGAAATTAGCCAGCCAACCCTCCAAAAGAGACTAGCTAAAACACGTTGGAGGGGCTGCACAAGTGCACTGTCACGCAGACATCCAACTAGAGCTATCGGAAGGGGGTTCCAGTCCAGCTCTGCTGTGACCTCAGGCACTTAGTTTACTGCTAGAGTAAACTAGTCTGTTCCCTCATCTTAAAATGGGGTAACAGTATAATTACGGGTAACTGCAAACAGCATTTAAGACTTTGCCTGGCACAAGTTCACAGGAGACCCTTGGCTCTGCCCGCCAATACTGTTCGTCAGATTGTGGCTGCCTCCGTGTGGCAAGATGAGGGAGGACGGCTCAGGGACCCGATGGATCGAGCGCCCTCTCCCGGACCCACTCACCCCGACCCTCATCCGACCCACCTTCCCCGTCGCAGCTGAAGCCATAGGCCTTGATAACCTCCTGCTGAATCTGCGTGGCCACGGGCAGCACGAATTGCAGCATTTTGCCCATGTCGTTGCACGCGTTGTCCCGAGCCTCGTCCATGCGCACGGCGTTCTCCGGGGCCGAGAACGCCTGGATGACCTCGGCCAGGACCACTGTGCGGCAGATGCATCCCCGGGTAGGCGTCAGAGCATGGCCGGCGGGCCCAACCGAAAGCGCAGGGAAGAGGGCAGGGAATTAGTGGGCTGAAGCCATTGTAACCCGATAAACTCGGCCTAGATTCCCTCGCTCTAAGGGCAAGGACCCCTTTTGGGGGAGAGAGAAAGATGGTATCCTGTGCCCCCATTTCCCGGCGGCGCAACTACACCTCTCGCTCCGTACTCTCCGCCCGCGCCCTTCTCCAACAGGAAGCCCACCCGGCTAGAATGCTTCTCACCCTTGGCTTGCTCGGCACTCAGGGCCGCAGGTTGGGCCGAGGCGGACGCCATAGGGTAACAAAAGCTGCACGTGCAGCCGAACCAAGGAAATGCACGGGAAAAACGATCAGCCTGCTAGAGCGACTCTCGAAACTGACGGGGGTGGAAGGGAAGCAGCATCAGCGGCAGCCGGAAGCCTCGCGGTGCAGCGCAATATTAAACGCCAAAACGCCTTAAAACGAGAGATGATCCAACTGGACTCGATGCCATTGGGGGGATAAAAAAAAAAAAAAATTTAAAAGCGAAAACCGCTCCTAGAACCGAGGTAGCTCTATTGTTGAAAACGTATTGTGGAAGGGGTCTTCCGGTAAAAACCGGAAAACCTGCTAGACAAATTCTAAAAGAGCTGTAACACTACAGGAAGTGGCCTGGAGAGAACATGGGATATCCATGAACGCCACTATTGGTGAGGGTGAGCTCAGTGTCGAGTTTCCTAATTCTGATTGCTGTATAATCAACGAGGGACACTAAAACTTTCAGAAGGAAAGATAGGGGAAAAAGAAACTTGTTTATATCATCCATTTCTAGAGTTTGTGAACATTTGATTCGGACCTATGCAAATGAAACCAAAGCTGATTGGCTGGGAAAGCTGGTCACACCCCCTGCAGTTTTTGAGAACGATGTGATTCGCTGCAATAAACGCTGAGCGCTGAGGCGGCCCCCGTGCTTGCCTAAAATGGCCTTGTGCAGGGGTGTGCGCTCCAAAGTAACGCCCTCCAATTTCTCTTCTCTTCCACACGTTTGAAATGGTCACCCACTTCCTCCTCAAACCAAGGAGTACTTAAGAATCCAGACTTCGAATCGCTTTAACCTAGTGGAACTCCGCCCCTGCACCTCCGCTTCATAACCGTTTCCCAATCTATTCGACGGAAAGGATTCTGGACTCCGGTGGCTCCTAGCTGTGGGGCCAGTGGCAGAAACGCCTCCAAAGTCTGAGTGGCTTCCTAGGCCTGACCCCGTCAGAGGCGGGCCTGTCCTTGGCCTCCAGCATCTGGACTTCCCAGCCTTGCGACTCAAGAGGGGACTGGCTAGCTCCATAGTACCCCTCCAGCGGAGCCAGGGCTCCAGGGCCCCTGGCTCTTCCGAGATCTCCTCTCCAACTCTGCAGGAGTCGCTACACCCCCTTGTGTCCTGTTCCACAGCCTTCTCTCCAGGCACTACTGCGTAGTCTCCCATCACCACCGCCCCAATCCGCCCCCACAGCCCGCAAAGAACCAGTCACAGCCATCTTCCTGGGGAGTCGTGAGGATGTTTTTGTTTGGTTTTGGTTGGGATGTTTTTTAAAGAGCGTCATATAGATATTTATATATATAAATTATTAATGTCGGGGAAGGGCAAGGGGCATACATCGCAGAAGGGACGCGCGCACGGGGACTGGGGAGGGGCGGGGGCAGCACACGATGCTACGCAAAACAGCCACATCTAACAGATGAAATAATCACACCAACGGGGTGGGGGAGGGGCAGTGGCCACCGGGGGTTGGGCATGGGGGAGGAAGAAAGCAGGGGGACAAGAAAGAGGGACCTGGTCCAAGATACTGTGCGCTTTCTGCCCCCACCCCCCACCCCCACCCCTGGCCACCTCCCCACCTCTGCATACCACAGGAGCCTTGGCCTTCCATCTGTCCCTTCCTCCCTCCCTCTGCCCAGCTGCTGAAACCCTGCAAATGAGCAGCACCCCTCCTCAGCCGTGGGTGGCAGGCTGGGAGGGAGGCCTCCGAGGTCCAAATGCAGGGGCCATGGGTGCTCTCTTGATTGCAGGTTCTACAGTGGCTTGTCGCTTTCCTTCTTCAGGTGACTGGGTGGAGAGGGGATGCAGAGCAGAGGCATGAGACACTGAGGTCAACCCCGACCTGGCCCCTCTCACAGAGGAGGACTGTGGAGGAGGGGCTCCCTCCCCCAGAGGCCAAAGGCCAGCAGTGCGCTGCCCACACCCCATCCTGGGCTGGCTAAGGTCACACCCCCTCACCCCTGGCCCAGGGGTGTCCCAGGGTACCTGTAGTAGTCCTCCTGGGCAGGTAGCGGCACACTGTGCAGCGGGTGATGGGCGTGCAGCCACTGCTGCTGCTCCAGCGCCAGGCGCTGCAGCTCGGCCGACTGCGCGTGCATGGCCTGCAGCTGGTGAGCTGCAGACATCGGGGCAGAGAGGGAGGCTGGCAGGTCCCGGTATGGAGCAGCTGTGGGCAGGAAGGGCGGGGGGGGCCCATGACTGCTGGAGTCCTGAGTACTTACTCTGGGCCAGGACAGAGCTGGCCACCTTACAGACAGAGGAAACTGAGGCTAAAACAGGCAAAAGCCAGTCCTGGAGAAGATCCAAACTTCCGCCTGGCACTAAAACCTGTGCCTCTCTTGGGCAGGGCCTCAGCCCTCCTTCTCCTGTTCTCAGCTCCTCTGGTTACCTCCTCATCCCTCCCCAAGCCCAAACAGGCTAATCCTACCACCCAGATTCCTCCTTTCTGCCCTTCTCTCGTTCGACCTTCCCCACCCCCAACCTCCATCCTTACCAAAGAGCTGGTGACGAAGAACTTCGTTCTCGTGCAGAGGGTGAGGAAGAAGGGGGTTGGGGAGGGTCCCAGCTGGGTAGGGGATCCGGGTAAGGTGAGACCCTGAGGCCAGGGGGTCAATGAGAGGGTGCACCGAGGCAGAGGCTAGAGGGTAGAGAAGAGGAAGGTGTCACCAGAAGGCAGGTTTGGGTGAAGGGATCCAAGCCTGGGAAGAGATGGACAATCAACACAGGGAGACCTAGTGAGGAACAAAGAGACACAATGGAAGAACTAAGGGCCTGGTGGGTGGTCAGGACAAGACCTTACTGGAGTAGGGACATGTGGATGGCAGAGAATAGGAGACGGCAGTTGTCAGAGGGGTCTGAGGAAAAGGAGAGACGTGGACTGCTTAGAGGAGATAGGAAGGGATAGAAGTTTGGGAAGTAAGACAGGAAGAGAGAGGCGGCTAAGAGAGAGAAAGCACAAGGGAGCCAGGAAGGACTATGACTGTGAGGCTAAACCCGGCAAAGTACTGGACAAAAGGAAATACAGCGAAAGGATAGTAAATAAAGCTCATTAGCACCTATGATAACCCCAGTCAAAGCTATAGAGCTGTTTCTGGAAGGTAGGAGGCCTGGTGATGGGGAAAAACATGAAAGACCTCCACCTGGGAGGAGAGAAGATGGCAAGAAATGATAACAGAGTTGAATTCAAAGGAGCAAGGACCCAGGTATGGGGCGGGGGGCTGTTCTGAGGGTAGAAAGGTGGCGTTCCCTCAAAGGTTTCCTCTATTGTGGGTGGGATGCTAGACTGTGAAGAGGGGCGGGGTGTGGGTTATTACAGTCTCTGGGGCATGAAGAGATGGGGGATGACAGGGAGGCCAAGATCAGGGGAGCAATCCCGGGAGAGAGGCTCATGCCAGACTAGAGGAGAAAAGTCTTGGCCTGAGGAACAGAAGACCCAATTACTTGCCAGGGGACAAGAATGCAATGAAGACAAAGAAGTAGGAGTCTCACCTGCATGGATGGCGTCCTGCT
Organism: Acinonyx jubatus; assembly: GCF_027475565.1. Lineage (NCBI taxonomy): Eukaryota > Metazoa > Chordata > Mammalia > Carnivora > Felidae > Acinonyx > Acinonyx jubatus. Next base: position 41,022,626 of record NC_069387.1, on the reverse strand, counting down.
GGTGGAGGTGCAGGTGGGAGTGGATGTGGGAGTGCTGGTGGTGATGGGGGGTCACATTGAGCATCTGCAGCCGGGCCAGCGGGTCATTGCCCAGGGCTGCCACCCTTTCTGCATGCTGCCTCTCGGCTGCCAGACGCTCGGCGTAGGACATGTCAGGCCGCAGGGCTGGACCAGCTGCCAGCGCTAGACGTTCTCTCTCCAGGGGCCCCAGGCTCGGATGAAAGGGGAAAGGGTGCAGGCCGGGTGGGCCAGGCTGCAGAGCCAGGCCCCCATGTCGGGGGAAGGGATCCAGGCCCGGCCCAGGGACCCCATGTAGGGGTTCCAGCTCACTGGGCTTCACCTCAAAGCCAGGCTTGAGGCGGTCACGGAGGTCTCGTTCACGGGCTTCCCGCTCCCTCTCCCGGGCTGCTGGGTCACTGCTGTACAAGGCCGGGACATTGTAACCCAGGAGCCCCGGGTCCACTGCCCCTAAGGGCACGTAGAATGGATGGTTGCGATTGCCGGGAGACATGACGTGGGGCCGGGCGTATTCACTGAGCGTGCGCAGGGCTGGAGTGTCAGGACCCAGGTAGGGGGGCACTGTAGCCACAGCACTGCCCGGCTCAAATGGAGGGCGATGGGGCACTGGGCCGAGAGATGGGCACTCCACTGGAGCCCGGCCCTCCTGAGCCAACTTCTGTGGGATACAGGGAGAAGCAGAGTCAAAAGGGCAGGTCTGGTAAAATGTGGCTGACCTGGAGCTGCTCAATTGTCTCGGCAGCTGAAGGCCAAAATGCGTCACCTTACTGGAACTCAGCCTAGTAGGAATTTCCCTAAACCTTCTCCTGAATATTGGCTCTCCCTACCATCCACAGGTACTCTGATCTGAATTTGCCTCCCCCACCCAAGGGAGGATGCAAGGAAGGATTCCTCCCGCTGGAATCCCTGGGTCTCTATTTCCTGGGCTGCCGTGCTTCCTCCTGTCCGACAGGGGGCGCAATGACTTCCCCGGCCCCCACCCCCTGCCCTCCACGCCCCCCCCCCCCCCCCCGCGCGCGGCGCAGAGGAAGGCCAGAAGGCGGACGGCGCATGTGGTGACGCACCACGCTGCGTTCCAGCTCGCGCTCCTTCTCGCGTTCCCGCTCCTTCTCGCGTTCCCGCTCGCGCTCGCGCTCCTTTTCTTCGCGCGCGCGCTGCTCGGCCTCGCGCCGCACCTTCTCAACCAGGTCGGCCCGCTTCTTGGCCAGCTTGGAGCCCTCCAGCGGCACGAAGTACAGGTCGCTGCGCGCGCACGAGTTAAAGCCGCGGTCCAGGTGTTTGTTGAACCTGGCGGGCGCGAGGGCAGCGCGCGCTTAGCCCCTGCGAGCTGCCCGAACGACCCCGCGGTGACCCTGCCCCCAAACCAGCCCGCGCAGGCGGTGAGGGAGGCGAGGCCCCCGAGTACTGTAAAAGGCACCACACGAACGTCAAGGCTCCCCTCTTGTCGCCTCTGCCGGTCTCTCCATTGCCCCTTCGTCGTTCCCCGTTCCAGGCCCAACCGCACCCCACCCTGGCGGCTCACCTGGCTGACTGGCTGGCATGGCTGGGCACGTCTACCACCTTGGGAGGGGGCGAGGGGCTGCGGGCCGGGGGCGCCGGACTCTCGGGGGTCTCATACTCTTCAGCCGGCTCTTGCTTGATCTGCGTGGCGTTCAGGGGCGGCCCCGAGGTAGGGGCCGCAGATGGTGGTGGCAGGGAGGACAGGCCTGAGGGCCCGGCAGGTGGCAGAGGCCCTGGCCCCACAGTGGGCGAGCCTGGCTTGAAGGTCCCTGGGCCCGCGGGCGGCGAGGCGCCTCGGTAGCCGGGTGGGGTCCCTGTTCGGAAGGAGGGAGGCGACCCTGGCTTGTATCCCGGTGGGGTGGCTGTCTTGTAGGCCCCTGGGGACGGGGCTCTCTTTCCATACGGCGGGGGCCCAGGTGGGGAAGCTGTTTTGTAGCCCGCTGGCGAGGAAGCCACTGTGGCAATGACCGTGGAAAGCGTAGCCGAAGAGGTGGTGACCGGAGGCACCGGTGGGAAGGGATAGGGCGCTCCTTGGGGGCCCTGGGAAGGGGAGGGGTGTGAACATGGGTAGGATCCTTGAGAGGAAGAAGAGGAGTTGGAAGAGGAGGAAGAGGGTGGGGGGCCATTGGGGCCCGCTTGGCTGTAGGATACCTGGCTGTGAGGTGGGGGCAGGTGTGCTGGCCCTGGTGGGTAGGGCCTCAGAGACCCCAGGGAGGGCGACATGGCATAAGGGTGGGAATGGTGGGAGCTACTGCTCTCCAGGGAGTGGGGATATGCTCCAGGTGGAGGGGGCCCAGAGCTCCCATGATGTTGCTGTTGCTGCTGTTGCTGCTGCTGCTGTTGCTGCTGTTGTTGCTGCTGCTGCTGGTGGTGATGGTGATGTGTTGGGGCTGGTGGGTGGCCCGTGGACTGGCCTCCAGTGGAAGGAGGGAAGGGGCCTGGGTGGGCATTGCTGTTGGCTAAGAGACGGCCATAGGGAGGAGGTGGGGGGGGACCCTGGCTCCATACAGCCTGGGATGGAAGGGAAGGCTGAGTGTATTTGGGTGGCTGATTGGAGACAGACAGGCTTGTTGGGGGAGGGAAGGAGTGGGGATAACTGGGCAATGCCTGGGAAGCTGGGTACTGGGAGGCAGAGGAAGAGGAAGAACTGGAAGAGGAGGCTGCTGCAGAGCTGCTACCTGCAGACGAGTATGGATACCTCATTGGCGGGGCTGGGGCAGAAGAGGAGGAAGCAGGGGGCAGAGGATGGGGTGAGGGAGCAAGAGTGGGGCCCTTCTCTGGGCCAGGAGGAAGTCCACCCATACCCTGCCCCATGGCATGGGGAGAGGGCAGATGCCCAGGCAGTGGCTGGGCCCCCAGGCCAGGAGGAGAGGCTGATGCATTGTTAAGGGGTCTCAGAGCAGGTGGGGGAGGCAGGTTTGGTGTCACATGGGGGAAGGTGGCTGGTGGTGGAGCAGAGGGTAGGTTTCCACCACCCACTGGAGTGTTAGGTGGCTTTGTTGGGGGAGCACCACCAGCCCCAGAGCTTGATATTGAAATGGGGGTGGTGGGTGGAGGGTGCTGTTTACCCCCACTAGGAGCCCCCACTGAAGAGGCAGCCACTCCTCCCTTGGGACCCATTGGGGGTCCAGACAAAACTCCTCCGCCAGTGCCCCCGGGGTAGAGCTGTGGGTGAGGGGGAGGGGCCCCAGGAGGAGCCTGGAACATTCGAGATGGAGGGGGCTCCATGGGAGCATGATATCCAGCGGGTGTCACAGAAGGATGGGGTTCGAAGCCAGGCTCTGGCTGTCGGGGGGTGCTGTCTGGCGGTGGAGGAGAGGGAGGAAAGAGTGGAGGGGGGTGGTAGGGGCGGGCTGGGCCCTGGGACAGGCCAGAAGATGAGTCGGAGTCATTCTCCACGCTTCCAGGGCTGTAGATGCTGGGGGACGTGCTTCGGTTATCCTGGTCAATATCCCTAGGGTCACTGCTGCCATCATCATTGAGGCTTCGCCCATCTAAACTATCCAGATCTGAGGGAGACTGTGGCCGAGGGAGCTCCTGCTGTAGAAAAAGGAGGACCATTTTTTTTCCCTTTTCTTTTCCCTCGCTTCCCCGAGATTTTGGGGCCTCCCTTGCACAAAACCACATCCCCCTTCCAGCACACCACTGATGAACTCTGGCTCCAGCCCCCCTCCCTGCCACGTGGGGATTCCTCCACTCTCCCCACATTCTCAGCTGCACCCTAGCAGCCACTCTTGTTCCCCTCCTTGTAAAACTCCATTCTTTCCTCAAGTGTCCGTCTCAAGCACCATCTCGCTCTCCACAGCTACACCCAAATCCTTGTCTTCCACCAGCCTCATATCCGCCCTCCTCTCATCTCCTTCACCCCCTTAACTACACATGCCAGAAACCCGTGCTTTTTAAGAAGACCACTCCTTATGCATTTTCCTTATGATTTATTCCTTCCACTAAGACCTCTCACCTTTAACCTCCTCTCCAGCCCCCTCATGAAAATCAGGACCTGGAAAAGGAGAGGCTAGAATGCCTCACACTCTTCCAGGCCCTTTGGCCCTGCCTGGTCATCTAGTGGTCTGGCTAAAGCCCTAAAAACCCACCTGACACACTATAGACAGGACTCCTTTAATAAGCCCTAGGATAGGACTTTTCTCTCATGTCCCAGGCGAGATTAAAGTAGCAATCGTGAAGGGAAGTTTTTGGGAAAGCGTGGTCAGAAAATGGGTGAGGATGGCTGCAAGGGTCACCCACCTCGGTTTTGGTCTTTTTTGGTGCATTAGTCTCCTCACTTTCACTTTCTGAGATCTCCTCACTCCGGCCCTGCTTGCTGACCTTTGGGGTGGAGGCTTCCTCTACGCGGGCCTTCTGTTAGAGAGAAAGAAAATTCCTTTCTCCTACCTCCCGAGCCTCCACAGTTACTCTCTGCCAGACAGGAAGTTCCCCCACAACACACACACATACACCGTCAGCCCCAGTGCCTGGGCATCCTGTGGGAGGACCTGAGGACAGAATACCTTGGCTGTCTGCCTAGACTTTTCGGCTTTGCCATCACTGCTGGACGTGCTGACCCCTCCAGGGGAGGCCCGGCCCCTCGATCTCAGCTCTTCCCGGGGCCCAGGGGCCTCTTTCTTCCGTCCACTCCTCATTGACATCTGAGGGAAAAGGAAGGAAGCAGACCATGTAGGTTTTTGGTTCGTTTTTTTTGTTTGTTTTGTTTTTACCTAGCACCTAACTTCATGGAGTGCCTTATTTCTATTCTTTCTCTCCAGGCCCTCACCGCTGCCCACCCCACCCCAGTTTCTCTGCCCCTCATCTGCCCCTTTGTGGCTCTTATTTTAGCTGTTACTCACTGAGTCTTTATTCTGTCGTGTCTTCATTCTTCAGGCTGTGGAGACCCCATTCTCCTCTGCCTGGGCAGCTGAATACAGAAACTTCTCTGCTTCACCCCAAGTTCCCCACAGCTGTGGCCTGGGAAGCAGGAAGCAGGATCTCCCAAGTTTCCAGTGTAGGCCCCTGGAACTTGCAGGATTTGTTTTCAGTGAAGCCTGTTAGAAAAAACCATCAGAGTCTCCAAATTGGGGAACAGAGTCTGAAGGCGATACTGTTGTGCTTATCAAGGGGCTTGAGTAAGTGGCCCAACCCTAAGCCTTTGGGCTAAGAGGTACAACCCCCATAAGACACTGCTGGCTCGCCCCACGGGCTACCTCAGCTATCTACACATGAAAGAGACTCTGCTCACATCATCTCTTTCAACTCTGGAGAAGGCAGAAAACTCAGATGTACCCTACCCATGCACTCACATTATTCTTCCCTTCCTGATACCTGGAAAGTATCTGTGGGTACACGAGTTCCACAGAGCCTTCCCAGGGAGCATAAAGAAATGTAGCTGAGGTATGAATTTATTGAGTGCTGTCTTTATGTCATGCCCTTACATGCAGTTTCATTTAATATTTACAACCTAACCCTGCAAAGTAGGTATTCTTATTTCCATTATACAGAGGAGGAAACTGAGGCTCAAAGATTGAGACTGTGACTTGCCCAACTTCATGTGATGAATACACAGAAACCAGTGACAGCACCGGAATCAGGCCTACATCTCCCTGACTTCAAAGCCCATGCTATTTCTTTTAGACTTTGCTATACTCTCATCAGAAGTTGGTGGGGTGAGTTCTCAGAAAGCCTAGATCAGTCCCAGAGATATGGAAAGAATCTTTTCACATCAGAGTAGGTGGGAGAAGAATGCCCCATTCTATAACACAAATGCACACAGTCCTACCAATCCCAAGCCCAAACCTAGGTACCCCCAAAGTGCAGAACTTATTTCTGAGAGTCTCATGGAGACCTTCCCCCACCCACTTCTAGTGCCTGGGTTCCCCAAGGCTAGAAAGTCAGGACTTTCATTTTACCAAAGCAGTGAAAATCAGTGAGCACTTAATACAAATTTACAGACTGGTAAACCTGTATTGCCACTTGGTTTAGACAGGGACACATACCTCCTCACGGCCTATCTATCTCTGTACCTATATCTATAGTCAGCTATTTTCCTTTGTACTTGTTGGTATTTCTTGCTAAGGGTAAGGTCTCCATATTACTGGACCATAAGATCTTTTGAGAGCAAAAATGGTATCTTCTCACTGTTTTCTTCCTTTCTGTATCTCCCACTGATGTCACGTATATATGCGTGCTCTGTTCCGTTCTTGTTCCTGGCCTATTGACTAACTTCAGTAGGTCTTTTCGAATAAAATGTTGCCCGACTTTGGTGGGAATGGGGTAAACTTACCCAGCTATTCTGAGTTACAAGGCCTGGCTAGGTAAATGGTATTATCACAGTATACTGCATATTTTTCCCCAGGAATACAGAGTAATTACTTCTCCTTCACCTCCACTGAACCCTAACTATTCACTTCCACTGAACCCTAACTACTGAGACCGGCAAGGGGAGGTAGGGGGCAGAGGGGGGTTGAACCTAACCTTTCCAGGAAACTTAATAATAATTTACTTAGAATCATAAAAGAGCTGGGACAGAGCTTCAGGTCTTCTGAACTTAGAACTAATGCTCTGTCCACTTTTCTTCAACTACAACTACTACCGCATTTTTGAGTTGTTGTGGAGATCAGTTTTAAATATTGTCAACCTCCAAAAATCCAAAGAACAAAACCCGCTGTAACAAAAGAGGAAAACAATCTTAACAAAAGCACAGCCAGGATTACTATGTGTGGCTGGTGTGTCTTTGCCAGCCCCTCTAGAGGAGGGTGCCCATCTCTCCTTTCCATCCCAGAACCCATTCACCAAGTCCATTACAGCTAGGGGATCCAAAAGGTCAGAGAAATGCACGAATGTAACTGAAAAACACAGCAATCAGTATGCCCCTCCCCCTACTGCAACTGTTTTAAACAGCTGAAATCTGATAAAATTAGCAGTGAGTAGCTTTGAAGGAGAAAAGCAGTCATAAAAGCATAGGTAATCTCGGGGGAAAGGAGTGGCAAGGGGAGAGGAATTAGGGTTGGGCCATATATATGCTTCTGAACTCGGAGCATGCTTCAGCATCAACAAGGTGAACTATACTCCATCTAGCCCTAGTAGCCAGTCACTGTAACTAATATTTATAAAGCACCTACTGTGTTTCTGCAACACACTACACACATTCCCTTTCATGGCCTTACTGCAAAAGAAGAAAGATAAAGACCAGATTGGGGAGATGCAAAAGTGAGAAATAGGGAAAGAGTCTCTAAGAATAGGAGAATAAGGGAGAAATACGAGAAGGATGTCAGAGAGAATACACAATCAAGGCATAAGGCTTTCTGGGAAAGGCTTGCAGGGTGAATTTCAGGATCACTGGCCCAGCCCCCCATCATCATTCCAGACCTGCCAGACTAACAAACCAGTCCAAAGTGACTCCTAGATAACAATGCGGCCCAGACCAGCAGATAAGTCTGCATGCATTAGTCTAAGCCTTCTTAGAACCAGGGGAGGTCAGAGGGGCCTCAGAGATCATCTTATCTATAACCCCTTCATCTTACAATGAAGCCAAGGCTCAGAGAAGTGACTGGCCCAAGGCCACAGTTAGAGGTACAACAGTACCCGACCCAGGTATGTTGGCTCCTGTTCAGAGTATTTCCACTGCACCAGGCTGTTGCACAGCCCTCTGGCCTGGGCCACCCTCAAATGAGATGAGCTTGGAGAGCCCAGCCACTCCCACAAGGTCAGAGAAGCAGAAGGTCAAAGGTTAGTGGATGGAAGGGGTCACTGTCGTGATAGTCTGGGAAAGAGAAAAAGGGAGACTTGGGAAGGGAAACTCAAGTTTAAGAAAACAGAAGAATATCAGTGCAAAGAAGCAAACAACTACATACTATATACAAGAAGTCCCTAATAATAAGGGAGGCAGAAGCCAGAAAGAACTACCAAAACCTGGTGTAACTTGAACAGAAGCTTTTCCAGCTTCCCACCATGCCTAAGGGGAGGAACTTGGAGCGACGTCTATGACCGGCAAATAACATGTCTACCTGTTACCAACAAACTGCTTGCCGGAAGGCGGAGGACCCCCTTGGGAACCTCCTATTCACCAGCAGCACCAGAAACACCTTCCAGAACCCAGCCAAGAGTACCAAGAACATAGCCAAAGGCTGAGGTCCAATCAAGATTCTGAACCCCCACCTATAGGACATCCCACTGGATCGTTGCTATGGCAACAAAATGGTAGAACCTGCCCCTCAAGAGTCTATCCCAGGAGTCCATCTGCCAGCCACTCCCCCTCCAGTTGCCAAAGCAACTCCTACCCTCCAGGAGCACCCTCAGGGAAGGGAGCTTAAGAAGAGTACCTACCCCAGTAGAAATAAGCCCATGCACAAAGAGAAATCTTTGAGCTCAAAACAAAAATGAAGATACCTCCCCCTTCAGAAACCCCAGCTAGAGGGGCCGTGGGTGCTCTGGGGACTTGAGGGTGGAGGTCACAACTTGCCTGGAGTGCGACCATCCAATTCTCTCCTTTTCCACCCTCTCACAAACCCTTTCTCCCTAACTCTCCCTTCAGTGTTCCCATCTTCCTCCTCATAGTTTTAGGGGGACCAGAGCACTGGGCCCCAGTGTGTCCCCCTCCAAGAAGGAACCATGCTGGGGTCTGGAAAAACAAGGTCAGAGGTGACCTAAAGTACGGGAAAGAAAATAGAGTCACAAAGGCATCCACTTCCCACTTGAACCCTGTAACACCTCAGGTTCTGCTTCTCAAACGTGGACCTCTCCTTGGTCCCTTCAGAGCCTCCGTTTCCCCAGGTTCCATTCTCCTCCTTCATCAGCTACGACCCTTCTCTTTCCACCTACCACACCCCTTCCCCGTTTCCTACTTCCCTTCTACACCTACACCCCCAACCCTGAGTTCTGAAACCCGGGTTTTGGGCCTTTTCCTGGAGCCCTAATGCCCCACCTCGCTGCCATATCTCCAGTCCCTTTTTGCCTTCGCCCGAAGCCCCCTCGCCGGCATCCCCCTTTTTCCTCTAGCCACCCTCCACCTCGGTGCTCCCCTTTTGGTCCCGGGGTCCTGGCTACCCTCGCTGCCCCATCAGCCCTCCTCCTGAGACCCTCCCACCTCCCTCCATCCACCCGATCCTCCGGGTGCCCTGGCCCCCATCCCTCCTTGGGGGCCGGCCCCACCCCCTGAGTCCCCCGGCCTCAGGCCGGGCAGAGCCCGCAGTGGGGGTACCGGATCGGGAAAATAACAAATGGAGGCGGCGGCGGCGGCGGCGGCGGCGGCGGGAGGGGGAAACTGGGAGGGGTGGGGGTGGGGAGCCGCGGGCCAGAACCCGGGCGGGCCCGAGGCCCGGGTGGCAGCAGATCTTACCTGGTCGTAGCTCGGGACGGCTGGCTAGCTCCGAACGGGATCCGGGGCTCCGGCGCCTCCGGGGGGCGGCGGCGGCCGCTCCCCCGCCCCCCTCTCCTCTTCCCGGCTTCAGTCGCCGCCGCGACGGCGGCGGCGCCGGCCCCGACCCCCCCGGAGGGCGGCCCCCATCCCCCCTTTTCACCCACCTGGCCCCGATCGCCCGCCTGCCCCCGGAGCAGACCCCGATCCCCGCTCTCGCTCAGCCCCTCCCCAGGCCCGCCACCTCCCCCCGGCCGACCGGAATGCCCGGGCCGCGCCGCCCGCCCCCGCCGCGCCGCTCGCCCCCGCGGCCCGGCCGGCGCTCCGAGCTGCTCTGACCCGCCGCCTCCCGCCCGCCGCCCGCGCCCGCCCCGCGCAGCCCGCACTCGCGCGATCCCCGGCCCCCTAGGCGGCCTCCGCCCGCGGCCCCCGCCCCTTCCCAGGCGTTCGTCCCCCTCGCCCCCTCCTAGCCCCTCCTCGAGGCCAGCGGTCCCCCCTAAATGGGTCCCGGCCCGAGGCCCCGGCCCGACGCGGGGCTGCGGGCGGGCTGGGCGGCGCGTCCAGCGACTCGCACAGGAAAGCGGACGGCGAAGGGAGGGAGCTTGGGAGAGGGGGATGGGAGAAGGGAGGAAGAGGGAGAAGGAGGGAGCGCGGAGGAACGGAGGAGAGAGGGGCCAGGAGGGAGACGCGAGGGAGGGAGCGCGAGGCAAGCTGCGAGGGGGGAGAGAGGGGGATCCGGAGAGGGGGAGGCGCTGTGCGAGTTGGCCGAGGCCGGCCCAGGGGGCTGGGGCGCGGGGAGGGGTTCGCCGAGGCTGAATGTGGGGAACCAGACGACTAGGTAGGAGGGGCTGTTGGTTGTCAGGGCCGATAAGGGGAGACTGGAGAAGTTTGGGGACCAAGGGGTCTGTGGCAGAGGGGAAGTGGGAGGTTGTGGGTGTGTGGCAGAGATTGGTCTAATGGGGTTACGTTGGGAAAATGGAGCTACATGGGGGCTCTGAGGGCAGTGAGGTATGTGACAAGGAGGGATGACTAAATCTTGGGGTGACAGCGTCTCTGGCAGACATGTAGCTGGAGAGGTGGGGGGGGTGATTATGAGGGAGAATGGGATGGAAGTTTGGGGTCATGGGGAGAGGAAGAAATTGAAAAGATGGAGACATTGATATATAGGAATATGGGTTTTCTGGATGAGAGTAATTTGGAGGTGATTCGTATTAGGAATATAATAAATGTAAGAATTCAGGGGTGATGATGGAAAGCTGGAGAGAGTCGAGTTCAGAGACATCAGCATGGAGAGAAGTGGAAAGGTGAAGAACCTTAGGAAGGTTTGAAAGAGGTGGGGCAGGATGCATATTCTAGAGGGACTAGGGTACTGGGTGGCAAAGGAGGGGGTAAGACACAGGGATGGCTGGATTCTGGGGGTGGGGGGTTTCCAAGAGAGCTGAGGAGGGTTTCGGTTGGCAAGACAAAGGTGGATAGAATGGGGGGGGGGGGGAGTGGGTAAAGAAGATTAGAAGGAAATGTAAGATAAACAAGGCCTTTGGTGGCAGTATGGAGGAGGGAAGGCCAGAGATGAGGAAGACGAGTGGAGATGGAAAGGGAAAGCAGTAGAAGGAAATGATAGAAATGGGGGAAGCAAGCCCCAGTGTAGGTAAGGGATTAATTTATGGGAATGGGACACCATCTTCTTCAGGCCCTTCTGTCTGGTGGTGTCTCCATTTTCCTCCCCAAACCTGTCTGAAGTCATCACAGACAGTACTCTTGGCCACAGGGAAGGGGTCAGGTGGGGATTAGGCTCACCGTGGAGCGAAATCCCTAGGGGCCCTGGTTCCCCAATCCCAATCATTCTACTATGGAGACAATCCCCACCCCACCCGCAGACCACAGGGTCTTCCTTCAACCCTCCCAGCTCTCCAGGCAGCCATTTCCAGTCTCCAGCCTAAAGCCAACACTTCCGCCCGTCCACCACCAATGTCTTCTAGGCTGTCTCCCTGGCCCCATACCAAGCAGCAACATCTCCCAGGACAAAGGACACCAAGACACTGGGTGATTTTTGGCAGCAGAGATTGGGAAGGCCAGAGAATGGGAGGGAGGCAGGCTGGGAAACTGGAAGAGCTGGAGCTGGAGCCTGGATTGGGAGCCCTTAATAGCTCTCCAGATTTGGGGTGGGAGTAGGATATGTGTGGGGCCAAGCCAGCTAAAGGCCAAAGATAGGCCCTGCATGGCAGGATCCCACTAGCCTTCTGGGAAGGATGGAGGCTGGCTCTGTAGCAACTCAGTGGAATTAGCCTCATATTTCCTTGGGCCAGGCTCGGCCAAATTCTGGGAAAACCCGAAGCTTTAAACAGATTCTAAAGCACTGGGGAACCTGGGCAAGGCTTCCTTGGCCTGGGGATGAATCACCACTCTTTAGCTTTTTGGTTTGCCACTCACTTTTCTACTGCACGCTCACCTTCTGTATTCCTCAGGGCCTTCCACAGACCAGGCCAGCTCCCTGTCCCCCTCTCCGGTGATCCCTGCCCTCCCTTCCTCTAAGCCCTAGAATGGCCCCTGCTCCTTCTCCCCACCCCCCAACTTTGTTCCAAGGCTCCTCCTACTCGCTCCCCATTGCATTTCCTCTCTTTCTGCACTTCTCAGTTCAAGTCTCCCACTGGGCCCAGGCCCAGGCCCTTCCCAGCTCCCTTCTAGGCGGAGCTGCTCTCTCTAGTTTTTTAACCACTAAGGGCTGGGCTAAGATGGTGACATACCTGAGCCTAAAAGAAAAATGTAGGCCTACGTAGGAACAGAAGACAGGTAGAGTCAGAGAAGCCAGGGCCTACCCCCTCCAATTCCTCTCCTATCTTAAGACCAGGCTCACCGTTCAGCTTTGGGGTGTATCACACACACACACACACACACACACACACACCACCACCACCACCACCACCCCTCACCCCAGCCCCCCACAACCCACTGGTCTCCAGGCAACAGCACAAAGGGAAAGTGGAGAGAGGAGCCTGGGAGGCCCAGACAGAGCCAGCTGTAACCCAATCCAACCCAGAACCTTTGGGGGGGGGGGGGGAAATGGCTGCCAGAGAAGCCCACCTAGCAAGGAGGGAGGAAAGGACAGAGGTTAGGAAATGTGGCTCCAACCAAAATGGGCTTGGTCAGCCCAGGAGTTGGAGAAGATAGATCCTGGGAACCCCAGAGAAAACTGAGAGGCACAGAACAAAGTACAGTGTGCCCCAAGGGGAACAGAAAGGGCGCCAGGAGACAGGAGAGAAGGGAAAGATGAGATGCCCCTACTAAGAGGCTTGGAGGAGCAGGGGCAAGAACTGAAAATGGCTGAGTATGTCAGGGACACAGGAAGAAGAGCAGTGAAATGGGTCCTGCCCATACAGGACTAAAATCCTCTTCTAGTTCTGGAGTTGGGCAGGATGGCAGGGCGCCCAGGACCAGAACTCAGAGTAGAAACAGAGTAGGAGGCCCATAGAGGGGACAGCCTTGAAATTCCTCCCATCCCACCCCTAGCTCAGGGGGAGCCTGGTGTCCCACAGAACCTTGCCTCCCTCTAGTGGCCACAGCGCCCCGTGTGGAACACCTACCTGCTGGGCTCTGCTCTGTGTCCCAGCCCTATGAGAGGGTTTCTCCCCCTAGGTGGTTCCTGGGTCCCCATCTCAAAGTCAGTGCTCCACTGGAGCTGAAGGTTTATAGTGGGTCTCCAGCCACACACTGGGGCCCTACTCGCAGGCCAAACCAGCCCTTGCGGTCCCGACTCTCAGGTTTCCAGGAACACTTTCTCAGGCCCACCTCCAGATCCTCTGGTACCATCCTTCCCTCCCCAGTTCCCCATCTTGCAGGGGGTGATGCCCACACAGCGCTGCTGTGGCCCACAGTGGCCAGGAATGTGTTGGGGAGAGGCCCAGTGGGGGAACTGCTCCAGTCCATAGCTTTATCCCTTCTTTGGTCAAGGCCCTGTAGGAATCCAGAATGCTTTGGACCCCTTTTCCCAAAAATGCACACCCACACAATTTTTGACACTTCTAGGGATTCTTGGACTCCAGGTTAAGAACCCTTCATTGACCTGAGTCCTGGGGCCAGGCTTGCTGATGAGAAGGCAGGGCCAAGGTGGTCCCCACCCAGCCGGGGAGGGGTAGGCAGGGCCATTGTCTTAGCCATACTGGTTGGGTTTCTTCATCTTTCTGTGTCCTCCCCAGCTCTGCTATCCAGTTTCACCAACTTCTGGGTGCTCTCCCCTCATACGAACGAAAGACTCTTCAGACACAACAATGCACTGTGATTCAGACTTTAATGGTGGTGCTCATTTCAACGCCACAGAGGTGGTGGCAACTGTGGAACGTGGCACAGGGGAGTGAGACATTGCTCGGGTGCAGCTGGAGGAAGAACAGGGAAGCCGGGGCTGGGGGAGAGCTATGGGGAAAGAGTCCCCGGGCACACAGCCCCACCTCTGGACTGAGCCGGCTTAGGTTAAGGGCTGGGAGACACGAAGGAACTGATGACAGGTCCCTTTTCTGTTACCCTTCCCGCTCCATTTTCAGCAAGACCTCCCACCCCAGGCCATCTCGGAATCTACGGCCACATGAAGTACCCACGCACACACACGCGATCTCCTCTGGTCAGGCCAGGGTTTGGCCCTGGAGTTGTGGAGAAACGCTGAATTAATGAACAAGACGAGTGAACAATAAATAAACGAATAAATAATTCACTGAAGTCTTCGGCCAGGCATGATCACGCGGCCAGCGCTCCCCTCCCCCTCGGCACTGCACACTCCCTGGCTCAGATGCCACATGGACAAACGTGTGGAAGCGGCAGAAAGCACAGTGACACACGGCCCCTCTCTCAACACGTCCCCAGCCAGCCCTGATGCACCTCTACACAGACCCTGACTGTTCTTCCATGGGGACTCCCTTATCATCCCCAGTCCCGTGGCCAGTTTTTGAGGAGAGAGAATAGAAAGGAAAGAGAAGTGGAGAGTGTGGAGCCCAGAGTGGGGAGAGCACAGAGCAGGGGCTGGACAAGCCAAGGAACAGAGCAACAGGTCAGCCGGGGTGTCCGGGGTGAAATATCACAGAGCAAGACAGGAAGAGAGAGGATCCAGGAGGATGGGAGAGGGGTTCCAGGTCTCCAGGCAAGTAGAGGGATCACAGCACGCTGGGATTGCGGAAATTATGTCCAGCAAAGCGAGCTTCGTCCCCCAGCTCTTCTTCAATTCTGGAAGGGATGAGCCAGAAAAGAAATAAGGACGCAGGAGGACTCCACTTCTCTTTCCAGGAGGCCCCTATCCTCTCCAAGCCTGTCATGCCACCTGTCCCTATGTCCGGCCCAAGCAGGGGCATCCCCTGGCTTCTCCACATGACCTGTGGGAGCCATCAATCAGGCCATGGGTAAACCCATCATTCGAAAACAAGTATTTTCTGGATATCTACTGTTCTCCAGGTCCTGGCTATCGGAGCTTTTAACCCTCTGGGCCCCGGGCTCCCATCCCCCAGGTTTCCTCACCTCATGAGCTGGTTGTACTTAGCCAGACGCTCAGAACGGCACGGGGCGCCAGTCTTGATCTGAAACATCCCCAAACATACGCAGCTCAGTGGCTGCCCCTTCACTTCCTGAAAGGAAACTTACACTCCCTTGACATTCTCCCGACACCCGCAAACACCTGGAAAGAGAGACCCACCCGACAGAACCCACCAATTTCACAAAGATCGCCCTTGCACTCACCTGGCCCGTGCACAGCCCCACCACCAGATCGGCGATGAACGTGTCCTCAGTCTCTCCTGAGCGATGACTCACCATGACACCCCAGCCATTCTCCTGAGCCAGCTTGCACCTGCAGCCATACATCAGCACTGACCTCCAGCCCCTCACACTGGGCACTCTCTTCCCAGCCCCAACATTGGTCTATGTCGAGAAACACCTGGCCGGGGGCACCTGGGTGGCTCAGTCAGTTAAGCGTCCGACTCTTGGTTTCAGCTCAAGTCATGATCTCACAGTTTCGTGAAATCGAGCCCCACATGGGGCACTGTGCTGGCAGGGCACTCCTTGGGATTCTCTCTCCCTCTCTCTCTGTCTCTGCACCCCTCCCCACGCCCCCACCCCCCCTCCCCTACCGACTCACACTGTCTCTGTTCACTCAAAAATAAATAAACTAAAAAAAAAAAAAAAAAAAAACACCTGGCAGGAAGCTCTCTGGGAGGGGCACAGGGCATGGGGTGGAGGGGGCAGAGCCGGAAGAGCTGGGAAGGTGACTGCAGGTTCCCCGCTCTCTTCAGCATCTATGCCAGGACGAGGCTGGGAGCACTTGCCAGAGGCATCCTGTAGAAACAGGGGCCGGGTAGGGGAGAGCCAGGGGACACTCACGCTTGGATGGCTTCCGTGACTGAGCCGATCTGGTTGACCTTGAGCAGCAGACAGTTGCAGGCCTTTTCCTCCACTGCCCGCTCGATACGCTTTGGGTTGGTCACTGTCAGGTCATCGCCCACGATCTGGATCCCTACATTGGCTGTGAACTTCGACCAGGCAGCCCAATCGTCCTGGTCAAAGGGGTCCTCGATGGAGACCACTGCAGGGAGAGCAGAGGGGCCGCTGACCCTCCCTGGGGCTTGCATCAGGCAGGAACACCCACCCTGTGATTCCCTGAAATGGATACATCCCCCACTGCGGGACACACGACTTTAATTAGGACCGGAAGCAGATGAAACAGATTCACCATAGGTACCTGCACATTTACATTACATACAAAGCCAGCCCCTGCAGAAGGCTCTTTGGCCCCTGTCCTGGTTCTCTGGCTCTGCTTAGGACACCTCCACCTGGCACCTAAGTCAGTGCCCCACAAGGTCCCAGGCTGCCCCACGCATCCCCGCCTGCCCCTTGACCCTTGCGCTGCCCTCCCTCCCATAGCCCTTGTTCTCACCAGGATAGTCCCTGACAAAATCCTGGTAGAGGGCCCCCAGCTGGTCCCCAGTGATGTATCGGGAGGGATCAGCAGGAGACTTAAAGTCCAAGTCATATTTGCCATCGCGATGAAACTCCGAGGCAGCGACGTCCATGCCAATGACAATCTTTTCTGTGTAGCCAGCCTTGTCGATGGCTTCCTTCACCAACTCCAAGGCTGGGGATGGAATATAGTGGGATCACCAGCAGGAAGGGTGGGCAAAGAGGAATGTGAAAAAGAAAGAAATTCAGAGCCGAGGCACAGGACTGGTGCTGGGAAGAAGCCTGGCTACAATTGTTGTTAGGGTCATCCCAGGTCTGGGAAGAGCAGACCATCTTCTAAGAGGACAGAGGAATGGAATTCTGTTTGTAACAGGTTTTTTTGTCAATAGCTGTCATTTATTATGGGCTATGTCACCTAAGTACAATGGTGCTAAGAGGGAGATACTGTTGTTGTTCCCATTTTACAGGCAAGAAAGACAAGCACAGAGAAGTTGAGTAAGAAAGATCACTAGCCAGTAACTCCTAAGTCAAGGTTCAAATCCAGGCAATTTGACCCCAGAACCTGAACTCTTAGCCACTTCCTGTTATTGTGGTTTTTTTTTGTTTGTTTTTTTAAGTTGAGAGTGGGGAGGGCAGAAAGAAAGAGAGAGCAAATCTTAAGCAGGCTCCACACTCAGCACAGAGCCCAAAGCAGGGCTCGATCCCACAGCTCTGAGATCATAACCCGAGTTGAAATCAAGAGTCAGACACTCAACTGGCCACCCAGGCGCCCCTTCCTGTTATTGTTTCTATTCACTATATAGCTCCTCCCACAGCAGAGAAAAATTAGGGATCTTAGAGACCTGAGAGGTTGGGGGTAGAAATGGGATAGACTCAGAATTGAATCCCTACAGTAGAGTATATCTCATCAAACTGAGAATCCTACAAAGTTCAAGTCCAGGATGGATCCTCCAAGTCACTTAGACCACCTCCCAGCATTCCCAGGGGCTCCAGTAAGAACTTACAGTTGCTAACAGATCTGGCTGGACAGGTGAAGACTGTCCTCTTAGGCCTGCCTGTAAATGTGGCAGGCCCTCTGGGACCCACTCCCGGTATGGGTTCCTCTTTGAGCTGGCTCAAGGGCCTCCCACCCATACTCCTCAGGATCTGGGGAGCTGTGTGGCCCTTCCTGATGTCCAAGGACATAGCAAGACTTAAAGCAGGGAGTAGGGCTCCTGGCCTCACCTTCACTGTTCTCCAGGATGTTGGGGGCAAAGCCACCTTCATCTCCCACATTGGTGGCATCCTTGCCATATTTGTCCTTGATGACCCCCTTGAGTGTGTGGTAGACCTCCGCCCCAAGTCGCATGGCATCGCGAAAACTCTCAGCACCCACTGGAAGGATCATAAACTCCTGCATGGCCAGCTTATTCCCAGCATGAGAGCCACCATTGATCACGTTGAAGGCCTGGGGGGCCACAGGACAGAAAAGTCACAGAGCACTTCCCTCCTCTGCCCCTGGGTTGTTAACCCAAGATCCCACACCTGCTCCAGCTTCCCAGACTCAAAGTCTCAAGTCTCCCTCCTTTCTCTTTAGGTGCCTCAATGCACTCCCCCCTCCACCCCCATCATTCTTCACAAGGGTTCATGCTCTCCCCCCACCCACCCCTGGGACAGGCACAGGCGTGGCGCAGTGCTCACCGGCACAGGCAGGATGAGGTCTGAGTTCCCGGCCAGCTGAGCAATGTGGCGGTATAGGGGCAATTCCCGTTCGGCCGCCCCTGCCTTACACACGGCCAGGGACACACCCAGGATGGCATTGGCCCCAAACTTGGCTGGGAGATTACAGAGGAAGGCACTGAGCAAAATGTCCCCTAAATTTCCGAGCCCTTGACTCCACTTATATACCCCAAAAGGAGCCAGTAAAAGAGATCCCCTCTCCCCTCTCCACTCCTGCGACACCTCATCAGTCCTCTCCTGAAAATAGCAGGACACACACACACACACACACACACACACTCGATGTAATGGGAAAGGGCAGACAGCTCCACCTATTTCTAAACATCTTGAGGCCAGACTGTCCCCTGCCAGCTCCCCCCTTCACGCTGCAAAGTTCTTCTGTCTAATGTCACTCCCTCCTACTGTGGTTAAATTCTTCTTCTCTTGCTCTGGCTTTAAGAGGAGAATGGAAGGTGGGCTAGTCCGGACAGCCTTCCGAAGGAAGTCCCCACAGCACTGGCCCCTTCAGTGCCCTGTCTGCTCCACACACCCGCCCTGCTCACACCTCCTCACTTTCTCCCAGCCCTGGCTTACATTTGTTCTCGGTCCCATCCAGCTCCAACATCAGGTTGTCAAGCTTCTCCTGCTCCACCACCGACAGACCCTGTAGACAGAGCCACCATCACCCCAGGCCAGGATGGAGGCTGGGCCCGGAGGCAGAGGGCCCCACCCCATTCCCACATAGG
Source organism: Acinonyx jubatus (assembly GCF_027475565.1). Taxonomy (NCBI): domain Eukaryota; kingdom Metazoa; phylum Chordata; class Mammalia; order Carnivora; family Felidae; genus Acinonyx; species Acinonyx jubatus. The sequence goes on along the minus strand of NC_069387.1, from coordinate 41,003,888 downwards.
CTCACAGCTGGCCAGCAGCCAACCAGGTGTCTGTGAAAGCAGCCTGTCTAGATTGGGAGCAGGGGTGGGGAAGGAGTCTCCCCACACTCTCCTGGAGAAGTATGATTCCCAAGAGGAATCTCCCTTCTCTCCCTCCTCCCCTCATCCAGGATTGCTTCCAGGACCCTGGTCCTGCCCACCACCGCCCCCAGCAAAGAGCAGGCCTCACTGAGCTGATGAGGGCTGGAGCAATGGTGGTGTTGATGTGGTCCACTGCCTTCAGGACACCTGGGGAGAGGCAGAGAAGCCAGACTGGGTCAGGCTGGGAAGGGCCAGAAGTGGGGCACAGGCAAGAAGGGGGCTGTGGACTGGTGTGAGGTAGGAGTATAAAGCTGAGGGATGGGAGAGTCTGGAAAAGAGAAAAGGCCTCACCTTTGCCCAAGTAACGCTGTTTGTCCCCATCCCGCAGCTCCAGGGCCTCATAGATACCAGTGGAGGCTCCACTGGGCACTGCAGCCCGGAAGAGACCTGAGAGAGGGACACGAAATAAGGAGGGACAGAGAAGGACACTACAGGGACCAGGGATTCCTTCAGCTTTCTAGCTCTAACCTATCCCCACACTGCTAACATACACACACACACACACACACACACACACACACACACAAGCATAAGCAGGGGCCTCATCTGCCCAGTTGAGGTCCCACAAGTACAAGTAGGAACCCACAGATATGAAGCTATGCAGGCAGCACACATATGCACACACGCACACAGGTACACACACAGGCCTGCGGAGGCAGGATATATCCCATACATAAAATAGAACACAGAGATGAGCCTATCTGGGCTCCGCTGGACAAGAAGTATCCAACCCCCACAGTCCAGGCTGGTGAACCTGGCCCAGCACCCCATCCCCACTGGGAATCAAGGCAGCTTCCCCTCCCTAGCCAGGGGAAACCCAGCCTGAGGGCTGTGGGAAGGCCCATGCCCTGCCCACTACCTTTGGCGGTGTAGAGATCCACCTCCACCGTGGGATTCCCACGGGAGTCCAGGATCTCCCGCGCCCAGATCTTCTCTATCGACATGATGGCTGAGTTATTGGGTGGAAGGAAAAGAAGGAGAAAGATAAGAGGTTTAGAGAGGTGGAGCCTGATCAGTGGGAGGGGCCAGAGACTGGGAGCCATGGGAAAGAGGTTACTGCAGTGGGTGGGGGGTGGGGAGGAGCTGGCTGCAGTCCCGGCTTTAGAAGGGATCCCCCCCACCCCACGGGGAGAGAAGGTCAATGCAGTGAGGAAGGGGAGGTCACTGCAGTGGGGGGCGGGGTAGGATCAAACGGGTGAGAAGGGAGGACACCGCAGTGAGGAGGGAGGGGCACTAGCAGAGGTTCCCTCGACCCCCTCAGTAGCTCCAGCAGCGGATTCGTGGTGGGGTTCCCCCAGATCTCAGAGTGTAATGGCTGCCAGACTTGCATTTCTCCTTGTTGACAAAAGAGGATGGGCTGTCTGGGGCCTCTCCTCCAGAGCCCTCCTCCCCCGCAACCTGACACCCCCAACCCCACTCCAAGATCCCAGTCTCTCTCCTAAACATACGTCCCTCCTCTTCCCAAGAGATGGACAGTAGAGAAGTCTGGGGAGAGGGTCCTGGAGAAGCCCTCAGACCCTGGGGGTTGCAGCGGGGGCGGGGAGGGAAAAGAGATCTGGGGGGAGAGGCAACGCTGGGCACATCCTTCCCCCCCACCCCACGCCAGCCCCTAGACAAATTCTCCCCTCCTCCCATCCCTCCCCCATCCAGCGGCGAGAAGCAATGTAAAAGGAGAGGGGCAGTACGGGGGAGGAGGGGGAGAGAGGGGAGTTCAGAAGTCTAGGGATGCTGAAGAATGGGAAGAGAAGACGTTTCTCCAGATGCAAAGCCAAGGGACGTGCCAGGATAAAAATGCACAGCCCAGGGAGACCCCGAACTTAACAGCGACAGAACCGGAGGCGGAGAAGGGCCGAGGGAGAGGGGCAGGCAAGGGTGGAGAAAGGCGCAGTTAGAAACAGGTGCGGAGAGACCTGACGCCCAGATGAGGAGGGGGCGACCGCCACTAACCGAGAGGAGCGGTCCTAGAAAGCCTGGGAGGGAGGGTGCCTGGGGAGGTGCAGATGACTGAGCAGGTGCGCAGCGCCACGGGGCGAGGGATGCGCGCAGGCCAGGGGAAAGGGCGGGGGGCGCGGCGGCGAGGGGAGGGGTCCGGAGGGGTGCAGGGGCCCGCTGGGGCTTCACCTCGGGGCTGCAGACTCAGCCTGTGGCGATGGCGGCGGCGGCGGCGGCGGCGGCGGCGCGGAGAGAGCGGGAGTGGTGGCGGCGGCGGCGGCGGCTGCGGCTCCCGGGCGGCGGGCGGGGGGCGGGCGGGGGGAGGCGCCGATAGGGCCGGGCGGGCGCATGTGACCCGGAGCCCCCGATGAGTCAGGAGCCTCTGGCGGAGGCGCACGTAGGAGTGCGGGTGGGGGGCCTGTGGGGGGGGGCTTGTGGGGGGGGGTGGGGGAGGGCGCGGGGAAAAGCTATGGGGGAGGGGCTAGGGGCGACCCAGGCCCTGGCCCCCAGCACCCACGCGCGCTCACACCCACGCTCTGCCCCCCTCGAAGGTAACAGGCACAGCCTCACACCAGTGAAGCCCATGACAGACTTGGTGTCTCACAACCCCAGTCAGACACAAGAGTATCAAAATGTCTCTTTATTTGAAAACCGAACTGTTGTAACACACCCAGCCGCCTCCGCAGCTCCTCTGCAGCCAACTCTAGGAGCATCCCCTGGGCCCATCCAGGCCTGATTTTCCCATACCTGCCCGAGGGCTGCCACACCCAAACACACTCACTCACACACACACACACACACACACACACACACACACACACACACGTTCCAGGCAGGGTTCAGGCCCACCCGGACGCTGCCCAGGTGCCCACCCAGAGCCTGGACAGCAAGCTGTGATGAATTCCCAGGTGTGAGGCAAGAGAGGGCATGCTCTGTCTCAGGATGAGGGGGGTGAACGTGGAAGCCCCCCTAACTGGGAGTCTTCTCGGGTCTTAGAGCCAGTGTCTTTAATCTCCTGGAGGAAGAGGACAGAAGTAAAGCCTCTGGGCCTTTTACTGCATTCCCCGTGCTGCCTGTGACCCCATCACCGGTGCCCAGGGGCCACACCTCCCTGGGCTCACCTCCCCAGTCTCTTTCTGCCTCATTTTCCCTCCTTTCTTCCCAGAACCCCTGTTTCCTGTTATTTTTAGCTTCAGATTTTTAGTGCAAGATCTTCCTCCCCTGCCTCCCCCCAGCTTCCATCCTCAACCACCACCTCCACCCCTTCCCCCTACCCCTCACCACACCCAGACCTATCCTTTCCAGCTGATCTCCACTGTGTGTCGCACGTGGCCACCAGCCCCCCACCAGCATCTCTGCCAGCCTCCCAGATTCTCTTTGGTTACTTTTCCTCCCCTAATGTATTCTCCTAAGCCTTTCCTCAGCTCCTCCCAAGCCCTCCTGGTCCTCTCTACACACTCTGAGACACCCCTTGACTCCTAACTCTGGTCTTTCCAAGGGTTCTCCTGCCATGTCCCTGCCTCAGCCACCTCCTCCCGTAGCAGCTTCTCTTCCCCTGGCTGCCAGACCCCTGGCCTCCTCTTCCTGCCTCTCTGTCTGCTTCCTTACTATTCTTGGAGGCTAAAAGAGCTGCTGCTACATGGAAGACTGCTCCAGTTCGAAGCTGTGCTCAGGCTCAGCCTCCTGCTCCTGGGTCTCCTTCATCCTCTGACGGATCTCATCAGCCTCAGCCCGCTCCTCCTCCTCGTAGAAATCTTTATCCAGGCGTTCGAGGTGTGCTATCTGCACCAGGGCCTCCTGGCGATAGTCACTCTCATCTGTACACGGGTTGTCCAACAGCACCAAGGCTCGCAGCTTGGGCAGGTCCCGAAGCTTGGCCAGCTCTCCCAAGTGGGTCACCATGTTGCCCCTGCCGGAGTGGTCAGGAGGGATTCACCTTGGGGCAGAATGGGCTTTGGGGGCCAGCTCCCAGGAATGGGGCCTCTGAGGGAATCTCCCACCGGGTTCCCTAGAACCTGCCTCTGCGGACTGGCGTGCTCAGCATTGCGAGCTTTGCAGCAGAGGGGCTGTCTGTCCAACCTGCTCCAGTCCTGCCTCTGCCCTTCCAGGAACCTGGGAGCACCATGGTCTGTTCTGTAATGCACCAGTCGTATCTGTCCTTTTGGAGCAGCAAAGCTAGGTCCCAGCCCTGTCTTGTAGTTGGGAGGGGAGGGGGGACATCTCCCTTGCAAAGCCAAACTTCTTCTGTTATCAATCGTACCTAGTCAAAGGTTAGCAAGTAGGAGGCAGGCCAGTGGACAAGGAGCTGGGCTTTAAGTTCACGGAGGTGAGTGGTGCAATGTGGGTGCTGCGTTCAGGAAGCAGCCTAGAGCTAGAGACGGTCTGGGGCCTCCTGGCCTGAAGAACAAGCTTCATCTCCTAATGCGCCTCATTAAACATAAAATATGTTTATTTTCATGTTCTTGTCTCATGCCTCTAGGAAATCAGGTTTAATTGTTTTTTCAGCCTTAACCTCAACGGAGGTGACTACACCTCACAGGGTGTTTCTCACTGGGAGCCCTACTCCCACTGCACTTCGTGCTGGGCTGTCCTGTGCATTCCATTGCCCAGTCATTGAGCTACCTCTTCCCCACTACACTGAACTTCCAAACAACCCCAATTAACAGCCATTGAGGAGGGTCCATTATCTCAGGCTAGACCATTAAAGGAAAGGAGCCCACCGCCCACCCCCGCCGCCCCGCCACCCTGTAGCCCCAGCCCTGCCTGACCAATATGGCAGAACTAATTAGCAAGAGATTGTTCCAGAAGCCATGGCAGGAATTGGAGCTTCAAGGTGCAATCACATCTCTTTACTTGGAGATTCTCTTTCCTTTGCCAGCTTTAAGAATTTGGCCATGTTGACTAAGGAGGCAGTGTCCTTACATCTTGCTTAAAGAAACACACATGAAATCCTCCATCAGACAAGGGTTGCTGAAAGAAAATCACCCCCTGATCCCTAGTGCCTTTCTATCTAGAGAATTTCTTTCAAATACTCTTCTCTCCTCAAATCTGAGCACATCTTGTGTTTTATATCGGTAAGGGAGCCATCCCTTACAGGTGGGGCTCAGGAGAAGAGAGGCAGGAAATGGGATGGGGAATAAGGGTCCCGGAGATGGGAGAAGGGCAGCAGAAATTTACATGGAATAGGACCAAGAAAAGAGAATTGGAGCCAAACTCTGAGTTCCTTGAGGACAGGGACCGTCTCTGATTCCTTTAAATGTTGCCAAAACACAGCACAAAGCCCTGGCATATAGCATGTTCTCAAGAACTGTGGATGGAGTGAATAAAGATTCGGGAGTCTCGGGCTATAAAGGTCTCAGTGTTGCAATTAGGACTGAATGCAGAAGACAGTAAGGAAAGGAGGGGTAAAGATCAGGATGAAGGTTGAGGTGAGAATCTGGGAGTGGACTAGGATTGGGACTTTGGGGCCAGGGAGGAATATGGGGTCAAAAGCTGCTCCTGGTCCAGGGTAGGGGCAAGGTGGGGCCTGGAGGGGGTACATACCTCAGGTTGAGATACTGTAACGACGTCATTTCCTTGGAGAAGCCACTCAGAGTCTCAATCTGGTTGTCTCGAAGATGCAAGGTAGTGAGATTGCTTAGGTTCTCCAAGCCCTCCACCTTCTTCAGCATGTTCTGGGCCTAGACCCCAGGATACAGCGCATACATTGGGAGAAAGTAGCAGGGACAGGGAAGAGAAGTCAGAGGCAACCTAAGAGTGGAGACAAAGGAGTGCAGGAGGGGTGTGGAGGTGGGTAGAGGTTGTGTAGAGAGTAAAGACTAGGAGATGCTTCCAGTCCAGAGAAAGGTCAGCAGTAACCCCCTACTGCTCATCCCACCAAAGCCACCTCTTGATTAAGGAGAGATGCTTCAACCCACCCTCAGGCCCAAGAGTCCCCACGGCTCCACTGAGGAGAAACGCACTATCCTAGAATGAAGAAGCTCAAGAGTCAAAAACATGACATTTAAGTGGCTGCCTTAGCCTGGTATCTGTGCCTCAGTTAGAGCAAATTATGCTACTGCCTGTATCAAAGCAAATTGTCTTTATTCCTATGCATTATGTATTGTCAGCCCTGCTAGGTGATAAGTACCTTGTCTGCTTTAACTTGGCGTCCCCATAGCATCTGGCACCAACTAAGGGCTCAAGAAATGATACCAAATTATCACGATGATGATGAAGCTAGTAGCTGAGCCTCCTAGACACCAGGCATCCTGGCCCCCAGAACAGTGCCCACCTTCCTGCACCAACCACCCTCTAACCCAGTGAGCTACCAAGAAGAGGTTCTTCAGTTTAGGAAGGTTGATTCCCAGGGTGGTTTCTATCTGGTTCCCCCGAAGCTCCAAGGTGTGCAGGCTGATCAGCTTTTGGGGGTCCAGACCTGTCACCATGCGGATGCGGTTACCTGAGGAGCAGGAGGGTATTAGGAGCTCAGAGGGCCACTCCAGATATTCAGCAGGAGACCCTGAATGTTGGGAGCCTCTGCATCCTCCTGTCTGGTGGATATGAGGAGGGACAGCTCCAGAGTTAACACCCCGGGGCCCTGGGGCAAGTGGTATGGTAGTACAAGGGCCAAATGGACATGTTCACCCAAGCCTTTGAGGAGTGACTGAAGAATCCCCAGCAATCCCCATGGCTAACTCCTTCTCCTCCTTCAAATATTTGCTCAATATCAAGCTTCTCAATGATACTTGTCCTTACCAACCTGTTTGAAGTTGCACTTGTGCCTCTATTCATTCCCTTTACCCTAATTTACTTTTCAACAGCACATATTGCCTCTTAACGTACTATATAAATTTGCTTATGTACTATGTTCATTGATAGTTGTCTGTCTCCCCTGACCAGAATGGAAGCTACATGCAAGTAAGGATTTTGTTTTGTTTACAGCTACATCTCCAGCACATAGAAATGTCACAACAAATCATAATGGATGTCGGAATGAATAAATGAATGAGTGAAAATTGCTCTGTGGCACAACCAAAGACCTCGCTGCCCATTTCTGTTGGCCACACGCGAGGAAAGAAAGAATCTCGTGTAGCCCAACCTAAGGACCCACCTTTGAGATCCAGGCTGCCCAGACGAGGGTGAGAGATGCCCTCCGTGTCAGTGATCTGGTTATAGGCAAAACTGGCAACCTGCAGGTAGGGCAGTTCATTCAGACGGGTACTCCGCAGATGGTTGCCATCAGCCTTGAGCCAGAGCAGGTGTGTAAGGAAATTGAGTGGGGACAAATCTGTCAGGTGGTTCTCAGAAACATCCACATAGCGCAGATGGATGTAGGAACGCAACAAGTAGATATCTGTCAGATCCCTAGGAGATGGCAAAGGCCAGAGTTAGGGTTAATAATCCAGCAAGGACTGACAGAGGTGCTAAAGCAGGGAGCAATACGGAGATGGCCTATTAATGGAGAGAAGATTGAGTGACAGATGGGAGTGGTAAGGAAGCGGGACAGAAGGTAGGTGGGTTCTTAACAGTGAGCAGGGACCTTTTTTTGGTGGAGAGTCAAGAACCAACACTGTGAAGGACAAGTGAAGGAGTCCAGGAGGAATCCCCCGACACACCCTCACAGCCTCCAATTCCCCAGGCCAGCTCTGATGGAGTCACAGGGCTCCAGAAAAGTAAATTCTACCCTTCCCTTCCACTGGCCAAGGTAAGAGAGATCCAAATTCCCAGCTGAGGCACCCAAGAAAGAGGATGAGAAAGGAAACTGGGCCCTACAACTTCAGGCCTCTTCTGGTCCCCCATAAAGGCACCTCTCTTTAACCTCCAGCTTGACGTAAGCATGAGCCAGTCCATTGCCCGTCTTGCAGAGCAAAGAAAGCCCTTCCTTCATCATGTCCTCCGTGAGGGGGGTGGGCAACCACTGCAAGAAGAAGTGGAGTCAGGCATCCCTTTCCACCCCAACTGGATCCCTTTGCCCTAGCCCCTCTGCTCCCATGCTCGCACTTTCTCAGAGAGGTCTTCTCCCTCCTTCCTGTAGTCTTCCCACTCCTCTGTCTCCCTCTCATCCTCTTCCTTTTCCAGATCATCCTGGTCTGCATCGAAGTCTTCCAGATCATCTTCATCTGACATCTTTCTTCCTGGCTGAAGGCTCCGGAGTCAAATCAAGCTCAGTGCTCCTCCTGAGAAAGAACGTCTCCTCAGCTTTGACCAGCCCTCAGCTCCCTCGCCTCCATTGACAGGGTACCCCTTCCCATCACCCTTGACCTCTGACCTCCTCCCAACCGTGCTTCCTTCCTCATCCCTGTGAGCGTCTCATTTGGACTCCCAACCTCCGCTTCCGACTTCCCACCAAGGACCTGTCTCCCTTCAGGATGCCTTCCCAGGCTTTTCCTACCCTTCACAGTGGCCCCAACTGTCTTCTAGTAGCTCCGCCTCCCTTCTCCCTGACTGTCCTCTACCCAGTTCTTCCCATCTCCCCCTTAAGCCACGTTCTCCAACCAGCCTCCTACACCCCACCCTTCCCTTCCATCCCTAACACCTGATCCACTCATTTCTTTGAATTTTCCCACCCCGTCTAGCCCTATTTCCCTGTCCCCTCTGGGGCACCAGACTGACGCCGTCTCCAACCCTCCCACCCAATCCTTCGCTCGCAAAGGGGCGCAGACCCTGGTTCTGCTCGACTAAAGATGAGGTTCCGGAGAGGGTCTTGGCCCCGACCAGGAAGGACTGCTTTGAAAGACGAGAAAGGCGCAAGGAGGCTTCGCGTACTGCTGTTATGGCAACCAGGGGGCGGACCACTTGGCTACTTCCGCGGGGCAACTGCTTAGAGGGCCGTGAGGGGACCACGACGAACTGAACGGAAAATCTGCCCGGGAGCAAGTGGACCAGTTGCCAGGTAAGGAGGGGCCAGCTTCCCCACCCGCAGAAGTGCGTTAGTTGGAGCAGGGCAAAAGCAGTGGGTGGGGCTTGGAACAGAGCTGTGGGGAGGGGAGATGGGCGGGGCTACTCGTACGTCACTCAAGACGTTAAAGGGACCGCACATCCTCAAAGCAAAAGTACTGTGAATTGCAATGAAACATCCTCGGGAGCTAAAGGGGAAGGAGGAGCAAGAAATACCAAAGTACGTGGTGGTCTGGTTTCTACCCCCACCCCAGCCTTGCACTTAGCTGACCTTTGGAAGGTGGCTTGGTGGAGTGGAAGGAGCCCAGGCCCAATGTATCTTAAGGCCTGTGTTGAGGAGTCTTGGAAGATCTGCAGTTTACTAGCAATTTACCTAAGACTATTTTCTCATCTGTAAAATAGGCTTAGCTATACCAACTGACAGGGTTCGAGTATGAGTGTAATCTATGCTAACACACTGTAGATTGCTAAACCCAGTTTGGGAGCATTTCACTTTTCCTCATATCTTGGACTGGTTTGATGCAAACCTTTGGGGGCTAGTAAGGGAGAAAATCCAACAAGTGCCCACTGAACTACTCCTCATCGAATGCTGTTATATAAATAACAAGACCTGATACAAGCATACCCAGGTACTCAGGCCTGTGTAACTTGTTGAAGGAGATGAAAAAGAAGTTGAGATTCAAGAAATATTTCTGGAGAGATTGTGGGCTGTGTGAGATGCCTTCACAAGTGATAACTTAATCTTCACACCAGTCCTGTGAGATAGATATTTGAAAGAAGAGGAAACTAAGGCTCAAGGAGGTTACTATTTATGACACAATTCCTGCCAGGGGAAAAGGAGATAGTACCAATCTGTGGAATCTAATATAAATAAAAACAATTGGGCAACAAGGTAAGATATCATGTGATTGTTAAGTTGTGTGCTACAGACTTTATATAACATGCAAAGTGATCTGATGGAAGATACAGTGGGCTGGAAATCAGGACATGTTACCTCCTACTCTGTCTAGCTTGGGTAATATAGTTAATAGACAAATCTGTTCACTTGATGTCACGGAAATAGCAGGGGCTTTAAAGTCAGAGACACCAGGTTCAAAACCCACTCTACCGTTTAATAACTGTGTGTTCCTCAGCATGTTATATAATTTTACTGAGGTTTAATTTTCACATTTGTGAAATGGAGATAAAAATGTCCACTTCCAAAAGGATTGTTAGAAGTTTAAAAGAGATGATGTGGGTAAATGGCCTTGCACTTAGTTGGCCCTCAGTAAGCAATTCTGTGCCCCCTCCCCACCTCTTGCCTGTTTCCTCAGTCCTGGGGTTGTCATGAGGAATAAGAAAGTAAATATGGAAACACTCGGGAAGGTTGGAAATGCTAGGCAACTGAACGGTAGTGTCTTGTTGGAATGGGGAAAGGAAAAGTCCATGTAGCTTGATGTAGCTGAAGGGAAAGGATATGATTTTCCTTGGCCCCGAAGAAAGAAGAAGACATATTAGGTGGGAAGAAAAGACGTGACAGAAGGATTAGGGAGGTATCGCTGAGCATATTTTTGTTAAGCATTTACTCTGTGCCAGGCTATAGGTACTAGGCCCTCATGGACAGTAAAACAGTCCCTGTCATCTGGAACCTTACAACCCACTGACAGGGTTAAGTAAACGAGTAATTCCATATAATGAGACAGATGTTATAATGATACCTGAGCTTTTACTAAGCACCAGTGGATAATTTTATTGTACAAGTGTATACGTAATATCATACACTCAGGGCAGTGATTCCAGACAGAGGAAGCACCTTTGGTAAGGCCTGGAGGAGAAAGAGCCCAGCCAATACCTGCGTAATGAAAGCTAGATACTCTGTGTCCTCTTTGATGACATCCTTCCCCCTAGAGTGGTCTGAATAGAATCTTCTTGAGTTGTAAGAGTAATATTTAACTAACATTAAAATGCAAATAATACAGGTGCCCGAAGTAGCTCAGTTGGGTAAGTGACCAACTCTTGATCTTGGCTCAGGTCATGATCTCATGGTCATACTGGGCAGAGAGTCTGCTTAAGATTCTCTCTCCCTCTCCCTCTGTCCCTCCCCCACTCACACTCTCTCTCTCAATAAATAAATAAATAAACAAACAAACAAAATGCAAATAATAGAGAAGCATATAGAGAGGAACATACAAGTCCATGATCTCCCTCAGCATGACTCTCCTTTATTAGAAAAGATATAGATTTTTATTTTTTGTTAAATTTTCTTAATGTTCATTTATTTTTGAGAGAGAGAGAGAAAGAGACAGAGTGCAAGCTAGGGAGGGGCAAAGAGAGAGGCACACACAGAATCCAAATCTGAGCTGTCAGCACAGAGCCAGACATGGGGCTCGAACCCACAGACTGTGAGATCGTGACCTGAGCTGAAGTCAGACGCTTAACTGACTGAGCTATCCAGGCACCCCAAAGATATAGACTTTTAAAAAACAAAAATGGTATCACTCATACATACTATTCATCAACTGAATTATTTTCATTTAATATGTCTTGGACATCTTTAATTATCACTAAACATACATCTACCTCTTTCTTTTTTATAGTTGTCTAGTCTCTTCCATTATATGGATATATGGTAATTTTTAACTGTTTCCTATTGATGGATTTTATTTTTATTATTATTTTTTAGTGTTTATTTATTTTTGAGAGAGAGACACAGAATGCAGGTTGGGGAGGGTCAGAGAGAGAGGGAGACACAGCATCCGAAGCAGGCTCCAGGCTCTGAGCTGTCAGCACAGAGCCCGATGCGGGGCTTGAACCCACAAACGGTGAGATCAGACCTGAACCAAAGTCTGACTCAACTGACTATCTGGCTCAACTGACTGAGCCACGCAGGTACCCCCCCTACTGATGGATTTTAACTTTAAAAAAATGTCAACATTGGGGTGCCTGGCTGGCTCAGTTGGCAGAACATGCAACTCTTGATCTTGGGGTCATGAGTTTGAGCCCCATGCTGGGTGTAGAGTTTACTTTGAAAAAAAAAAAAAAAAGCTTTTCAAATTGTTTTTCCTGTTCCCGCCAAATCTTTAACAAAAATTTTTTTTTAATGTTTATTTGTTCTTGAGAGAGAGAGAGCATAAGCAGAGGAGGGGCAGAGGGAGAGGGAGACATAGAATCCAAAGCAAGCTCCAGGCTCTCTGAGCTGTCAGCACAGAGCCAGAGGCGAGGGGCTGGGGGCAGTGGTTCAAACTCACAAACTGAGAGAGATGGTGACCTAAGACGAAATCGGATGCTTAATTGACTGAGCCACCCAGGCGCCTCTAACAGAACTGTTTTTAAACAGCTTTATTTTATTTCATTTTTTAAAGATTTTTTAAAAAGTAATCTCTATACTGAACATGGGACTCAAACATGAGTTTGCATGAGTTGCACGCTCTATTGACTGAGCCAGCCAGGTGCTCCTAAACAGCTTTATTAATACACAATTTGGGGCACCTGGCTGGCTCAGTTGGTAGAGCGACCCACTTTGGCTCAGGTCATGTTCTTGGGTTCATGAGTTCAAGCTCCGTATAGGGCTCTGTGCTGACAGCTCAGAGCCTGGAGCCCGCTTTGGATTCTGTGTCTCCTTCTCTCTCGGCCCCTCCCCTGCTCGCACTCTGTCTCTCTCTCAAAAATAAATAAAACGTTTATACATATATATAATTCACATAACATAAAATTCACCCATTTGAAATGTACGGTTCAGTGGCTTTTAGTATATTCAGAGTTGTGCAACCATTACCACAATCATTTTTAGAATATTTTCATTATCCCTGAAGGAAACCCTGTGCCCCTTAGCTCTCATGTCCCTGCCCTCCCCCTATCCACCTCTGCTGCTGGCAAACACTAATTTACTTTCTGTCTCTAGACTTGCCTATTTTGCACATTTTATATAAATGAAATCCTATAACACGTGGGCCTTTGTGACTACCTTCTTTCACCTCAGCATCATGTTTTCAAGGTTCATATGTTGTAGCATGCATCAGTACTTTGTCCCTTTTGACACTTGAGCAATATTCCATTGTATGGTTTATACCACATTTTATTTTTTCATTCATCACTTGATGGATATTTGGGTTGTTTCCATTCTTTGGCTATTACGAATAATGCTACTAAGAACAGTCATGTACATATTTTTGTGTGGCCATATGTTTTCATTTCTCTTTTAATATCAATACAAAATTAATTAATATCAATACAAAAATAATACTTTTTGTATCAAAATACTGAATTCTATATTACAATGAATGGATTCCAAAGGAGGACATTATTCTTTGCCACATGGAGATTTCATTCTAAAATACTTACAGTATCAACCTAGTCATTCATTTACTCAGCTACATATATCGAGTGCTTGCTATGTACTAAACATTTACTAACAGCCTAATACAATCCCCCTAATAAAATATTATATGCGAATTCCCAGAAGGAAACAATTTTCATTTGAAAAAATCTATTACAAATACAACCTGACCTCAGACATTTCAACGTAGTTTATTGGCAATTTTTTCCTAACCAGTGGAACTGTAAGGAGTGGAATCGCCAGATCCTATGGCAACTCTAAGCTTTTAAGGAACAGCCAAACTGTTTTCCAAAATGGCTGCACTATTTTACATTTCCGCCAGCAGCATATGAGAGTTCTAATTTTGACACATTGTGGCCAACATTTGTTATTATCTGTGGTTTTGATTATAGCCATCCTGGCAGATGTGAAGTAGTATTTTATTGTGGCTTTGATTTTCATTTCCCAGATGGTAAAGATGTTGAGCATTTTTTTAATGTGTTTTTTAGTCATCTGTATATCTTCTTTGGAGAACTGTCTATTCAGACTGTTTATTTTTTAACTGCGTTTTTGTCTTCTCATTATTGAGCTAACTAACAGAACTTTTATATTACTGGGAGCAACATTGTGCCCAGTTAAAAAATATGTCTCAGCCTCCACTGCTGACAGGTCAATGATATATCAGTGAAAGTCATCGGGTGAAACATCTAGAAAGCCCCTTTTTCCTCCTTCCTTTCCTCTTACTGTCTAAAACAGGAATGTGATGGCTGGAGTTGTAGCAACTACATGGGACCATCAGAGAACCCCAAGATTATAAGTCCCATGCTGAGATGCCAGAACAAATGTAGAGAGCAGCTTAAAAAACACAAAATCTCATGAAGCTGTTATACCAACCCTGAACTGCCTCTCCAGACTTATTTTATAAAAGAGAGAACCCACTAGGTCTGGGGGGAATCTATGTTGTAGCCAAATGCAATTCTTAACTGGTTATAACCAATTGTCGCAAACTTAGTACATTAAAATGACATTCATTATTTCAGTTTCTGTGGATCAGGAATCTAAGAGTGGCTTAGTTGGTTTTCATCCAACTGTTAGCCGGGCCTACAGTCATTCTGAAGGCTTGACTGAAGCCAGAAGGTTTGCCTCCAAGAACGCTCACTGATATGGCTGTTGGCAAGATACTTCCTTGCCATATGGGCTTCTCCATAGGGCCGCCTGAGTGTCTTCACAATATGGCAGCTGCCTTCCTTCAGAGCAAGTGATCCAAGAGAGAAAGAGATCAAGATGGAAGCCACTGAGCCTTCTGTGACTTAGTCACCAAAGTCACATATGACCACTTCCAATTTATTCTATTCTTTATGAGCTAGTCGTTAAATCCAGCCCACCCTAGTGAAGGGGAATTAGGCTTCACCTCTTGAATGGAGAAGTATCAAAGAATTTGTGGACATATTTTAAAACCATACACATATATATTAACTTTGTTTTTTACATCCTGAAAATATTTTCCTGGGTGTCCTATCACTTGGTTTATAGAGTGTCATCTTACAGTAATTTGACATTTGTATGTAGTCTTTACTGCCCATCTCTTCAATAAGGCTTCTGAATTGTGTGTCTGGTTTAGAAAACCCTAGGGGCACCTGGGTGGCTCGGTTGGTTGAGCATCTGACTTCGGCTCAGGTCATGATCTCATAGCTCGTGAGTTCGAGCCCCACTTTGGACTCTGTGATGACAGCTCAGAGCCTGGAGCCTGCTTCAGATTCTGTGTCTCCGTCTCTCTCTGCCCCTAACCCATTTGCATTCTGTTTCTGTCTTTCTCGAAAATAAACAAACATTAAAAAAAACAAAAAACCCTTTCTCCACCCCAAGGTTATGAAAATATTCTCCTGATATTTACATTTTTAAGGCCTTAATTCATCTGCAATAATTTTTGTGTATAGTGTGAGGTAGGGATCTAACATTTTGCCAAAAGTGGAGCCAATTTTCTCAGCATCATTTGTTGAATAATCCCATCTTTACCTACTGATTTGAAATACCATCTTTATCATATATATATATATATATATGTGATATATGTGTTATATTGTGTATATAATGGGTATACATTATATTGTGTATATATACATATGTATATACATACACATGCATACATACATATATACGTATGCATATACATACATGTACATACATATATACATATATACGTGTGTGTATATATATATATACACACAATATATATATATAGTGTACAGTATATTGTTTCCAGACTATTTTCCACTGATCTATATCTATCTCTTTCACTATTTCTGCTCTAGTACCACACTGTCATAACTATTGATATTTCTCTATATGTCATGTATCCTGCTACCTTATTAATTCTAATAAAATACCATGTCTATTGAACAGAGAGAAGTGGAGGAATAATAAATTTTCAGATGTTAAGTTCTTAAAATAGAAAATACAGATTTTATATGTATATATATATAAACTATACATAGTTTATCATATACCATGTGTGTGTGTGTGTGTGTGTGTGTGTGTGTGTGTGTGTGTGTGTGTATGAGGGCCTAGAGCAAGGAGGTAGGATGAAGAGGAAAATTTAACAGTACTCAACAACTAATGGACACAGGGTAGGGAGAAGAGGACTACAGGGTTCCTGAGAAAATAGTATTGACATTGAAAGGAATACAGAGATCTGAATTTGGAGCTGTGGAATGTGATCAGTTTCTTTGGGACTTACTGAGATTGAAAGGATAGTTGAACATCCACATGAAGATGTCCACAGGCCACTAAAGACAGAGCTAAAGCTGAGCCTCAAAATTGGCTCATCTTTCCATTTCACTATGTGTTCCAGGACCCAGTCCACATACTGTCTTTTTTTTTAAGTTCATTTATTTATTTTTCGGCGGTGGGGGGGACAAGCAGGGGAGGGGCAGAGAGAGAGGGGGCAGATGATTTGAAGAGGGCTCTGTGCTGATAGCAGAGATGTGGGGCTCAAACTCACGAGCAGGGAGATCATGACGTGAGCCGAAGTTGGACGCTTAACTGACTGAGCCACCGGGGGTGCCCCTGCAGTCCTGCCTTCTATGACTTAGTCTTCCCATAGTCATGTGATGGCTGCAGGTAGCAATCAAGGACCCGAGTGAAGCCATTCACATTCTGCCAGAGTTCCTTACTACTGCTTTCTCTTAAGAGTAAGGAACCCTCTTTTCCAGAAGCCCCCACTACCCCTGGATTTATTTTTATGTGAAATAACAAATGTCTTTATGAAATGTCCTTTAATACCACTTGGTCAGAGTTTCTGTGACTCAGTGGAAAGCATCTTGATACACTTCTCCTTGCGAACCACTGACACAGAGAAGACTTTCTCTGTATCTGTACCAGTCATAGCTTAAAGCACTTCAGCAAAATAGTGTTGTGTGGGGTGTGTGTGTGTGTGTGTGTGTTTCACATTTTTCAGATTCAAATTATACTCTAGAGACTAAGTAACACCTATAGTTATGATGTGTGGTGTGTTGGTAAATGTCTAACAACAGCTGCTCCAGGGATAACAAAAAGCCTTAATTTTTAGCATTTGCCAATTTCTCTGGTGTAAACACTCCCACCATGGCTGACTTCACAAGGTAAATAACTTCAAGAGCATACATAACAGTAACATTGTTAGGGGCTGAATTTGCTCCCTCATCCACATTTTGAAGTCCTAACTCCCAGTACCTCTGAATGTGACTATGTTTGGAAATAGGCCCTGTAAAGTGATGGTGACATTAAAATGAGAACTTTATTGGGCGCCTGGGTGGCTCAGTCGGTTAAGCATCCAACTTTGGCTCAGGTCATGATCTCAGAGCCCGGAGCCTGCTTCGGATTCTGTGTCTCCCTCTCTCTCTTGGCCCTTCCCCTGCTCATGCTCTGTCTCTCTCTCTCAAAAATAAATAAACTAATTAATTAATTAAAAAAATAAAAAATAAAATGAGACCTTTAGGGTGGGCCCAAATCCAATCTGACTGCTGTGGGTTTAAGAAGACGAAATTTGGGCACAGAGAAAAAGACTGTATGAGAACACGAGAAAGCACCTTTTCTGCGAGAAAGGCCTCAGAAGAAACCAAACCTACTGACACCTTGCTCTTGGACTTCTGGCTCCAAAGACTTGTAAGTACCTTTTAACCTTTTTTAAGAAAAATTCAATTTATTTAGGGGTGCCTGGATGGTTTAGTCGGTAGAGCATGCCACTCTTCATCTTGGGGCTATGAGTTTGAGCCCTCCATTGGGTGTGGAGATTACTTAAAAACTAAAATCTCAGGGCGCATGGGTGGCTCAGTCGGTTAAGCGGCCGACTTCGGCTCAGGTCATGATCTCGCGGTCCGTGAGTTCGAGCCCCGCGTTGGGCTCTGTGCTGACAGCCCGGAGCCTGTTTCAGATTCTGTGTCTCCCTCTCTCTCTGACCCTCCCCTGTTCATGCTCTGTCTCTCCCTGTCTCAAAAATAAATAAAACGTTTAAAAAAATTAAAAAAAAAAACACTAAAATCTCAAAAAAATAAAATAAGACATAATTTATTTAAATTTGTGTCTACGCACTTTTTAAAAACATAATGGCAGCCTTTAACAACTGGCTTAGCTTACGGAATTCATGAAAAACCATCGGCTGTCACAAGCCCCTACAACTGAGTTTCGGCACACCAGCGCGTATCCCGCTGAGTTCCAAATTTCTATTTCCAACCAAGAACTCTTTACTCAGTGCCAGGCTGACATAGCTAACCTCCTACTTCTCCATTTATGTAACTCACAGACATCTCCAACCAAACACATCCCCCGAACAAATCCTGTATCTTCCCCCTACCTCTGCTTTTCTTCAGCGCTCCTTATATCACCATTCAGATGTTCAAAGCAGGAAACTCGGGGTCATCCTTGTCATTATTTTCACCTTCGGTGACACTTTTCCCCACTGGCCTCCCAGTGAACATATCACAGAGTGCGATCCATTCTACCTCCAAATGTATCTTGAATACATCTACTTCTCTCCAGCTGCTGTGACACCTCTCTGACCTTCACTTTTGGGCCCAAGCCACACTTGGACCACATAGCCCTGTCTTCAGTTCTTCCCACCACGAAGCCCCTTCCTCCTTCAGGGCTTTCACTTCTACTCTTTTCTTCTGTGTGGAACTTTTCACCAGCTCCTGCTCATCGTCCAGGCCTCAGAAAGGTCTTTCCTGATCTGGAATCCAAAGTAGGATCCCCTCTTACAGTTCCCTGCCTTTCCTGGATAGCAGTAAACACAATTTGCCTTAATCATCAGGTTTGCGCCAGTCTAGATGTCATCAAGGACTTCTAAGTTGGCTTCTTCCAACTCCAGCAGACCTTGAGTTTCACTCTGCATCCTGCTGCCTGGCACAGTGCATGCCACATAAAAAGTGCTTAATAAATACTGGCTGAATCAGTTTTTTAAAAGTTGTTTTTGTCTTGGGGGGGTGGAAGGGGGTTTGAGAGAGAGAGAGCACGTGCATGCACATGCGCAAGTCGGGGAGGAGCAGAGAGAGAGGTAGAGAAATCCAAGCAGGCTCCATGCTGTCAGCACAGAGACTGATGGGGGCTCAATCTCACCAAATGCGAGATCAGGACCTGTGCTGAAATCAAGAGTCATACCCTTAACCCACTAAGCCACCCTGACTGAATGAATATTAAATGTGCTTTTAAAAAGTAATCAAGGACAGGGGCGCCTGGGTGGCTCAGTCCGGTAAGCATCCTACTTCAGCTCAGGTCACGATCTCACAGTTTGTGGGTTGGAGCCCCGTGTCAGGCTCTGTGCTGACAGCTCAGAGCCTGGAGCCTGCTTTGGATTCTGTGTCTCCCTCTCTCTCTGCCCCTCCCCTGCTCATGCTCTCTCTCTCTCTCTCTCTCTCTCAAAATAAGTACACATTAAAAACGGTTTTTTTGTTTTTTGGGTTTTTTTTTTAAAGTAATCAAGGACAGGGGCGCCTGGGTAGCTCAGTTGGGTAAGCATCCAACTTCAACTCAGGTCATGATCTCATAGTTTGTGGGTCCGAGCCCCACATTGGGCTCTGTGCTGACAGATTAGAGCCTGGTGCCTGCTTTGGATTCTGTCTCTTCCTCTCTGTCTGACCCTCCCCAACTCGCATTCTGTGTCTCTCTCTCTCAAAAATAAAATAAACATTAAAGAAAAGTAATCAAGGACACTCTTCCCTCAGTTTGGATTTGTACTTATAGTTGAAACGTCCTTATCTCCTCAAGGCTTCCACTTTTGAGAATCAGTGAGGAGGAATGAACCAAGGACAAGCCTGGGAGACACCCAATTAGGATTCACTAGAAGGAGGAGCACCTGGGTAGCTCAGTGGGTTAAGCGTCCAACTTCAGCTCAGGTCATGATCTCGTGGTTTGGGGCCGGAGCCCTGCTTCCGGCTCTGTGCTGACAGCTCAGAGCCTGGAGCCTGCCTTGGATTCTGTGTCTCCCTCTTTCTCTGCCCCTTCCCACTTGCAGTCTGTCTCTCTCAAAAATAAATAAACATTAAAAAAGAAAAAGAAAAAAGGATTCACTGGAAGGAGTAGAGGCCCTGAAGGATATAAAGGTGGAAGGAAAATTAGAAAAAGTCAGTATTTTTTAAATTAGCACACATAAACAAAAGGGTGTATTTGGCAAGCAAGACATTTGATGACTGCCCAATCTTGGTGAGGTTTGCAGAGCTGAAGAGGTTGTGGTTATTATAATAGGTGTGCTCCTTTATACTAGTTTCTAACATAACCTGTGTGTCTCCTTGTTCTGATCTCCCTCTTCCAAGGTGAACAAAAAGATTCTCTCCTGTGGAGGGCCCCTAGACGTTACTTACTATCCTGAAGGAAGAGAGATGGAGATGCAAAGGAAAATTTTTTGAGGGATGGAGGAAGTGGGCCCTTTACTTGTAAAGATGTAAACCTCGAATTGGAAACTGGCAGAAGCACCGGTCCCTTCCACTCGCCTCTGAAGCCCTGGACTGGAGCCGCCCCTCAGCGGCCGGCTTAAGAGGCCCTAGCCTTTCAAGCTTCAGGCCCTCGCTTCCGCCCTGGGGCCTTTGTTCCGGCGCAGAACGTTCCAGACGCTCCGGAAGGCTGGTGGCGGGGGCGGGAGCTGCAGTGCCGGGGCGGGCGCTAGCTTGAGGGCCCCTACCTCCGTCGGGGCAGGCAGGTGGGACGCGAGGAGCGCCCGGCAACGGGTGCGGCCGCTGGGGGGCGTGCGAGCCCCCCCGCTCTGGCGGCCCGCCCACGTGACCGCCCACGTGACCGCCGGCGGGCCGGGAGTCAGCGCCCCGCCCTCCGCCGCGGTTACGAAACGAGCGCCCGGGGCGGCAGCGGGGGGCGGGGCGGGGCGGGGCGTCTCGCCCGGGCTTACAGGTTTTCTGCGGTCGCCATTTCGTCGCCGCCCTGGTGTTTTGCGAGTGGCTTCCCGTTTTTAAATCCTTGACGCTGTCGTTTACCAGCCCTGTAGTCTTGGGCGGGTCGCTTAACCTCTCCGAGCCGCGGTTTCCGAATCTGTAAAAATTGGGATATCTTCAGTGTGAGGACTGAATGAAATACGTTGGGGTTTAATCATAGACGCACTTAACGCGAACTTCTTAAATAGGGGGCAGAAGGTTGCCCGCCACCGTTCCGCGCCAGTGTCAGATGGGAGACTAGGCCATGTTTTCTTTGGCTCCAGTTCTCGGCCTCTCCGTGCCTGTATGTTAGGAGGCTGACTGCGACTCCAGTGTTTCGTTTTTAGAACTAGACTCCAGAACAGATGCCTCTTTTCCATATAACACGACCCATGTGAAGGCAATCCAACCACTTTACCAAGGGGTGGTTATGTCCACCTCCGACCTGGCACATAAATAGAACCTCAAGAAATTCACATGAGCGGTCAAGATTCAACAAATTTGTGAAGCCAGGTAGTAGGTCTTCCAAGTTCTTGCGTAACTGCTATAGCGACACCAAAGTAAGTGTGATGAACCTTTAATGAAGACTCAAAGAGCACAAATTTATTCCTGGAAGAAAAGAACCAAATATATGAGCCTAACAATGGCGATACGTGGCAAAAACAAAAAACAAAAAACAAAAACAAAAACACCGAAAAACAAAAACGGGGCGGGGGGGGGGGGGGGAAGCTCTTGGTCTCAAGGCCTAGTTCAACCTCCTGCCAGAGAAGAAGAGAGCTTCAGATGGAAGGATTTCAAAACCAGGCAAGGATGGCCTAACGTTCAGAAACCACTTCATCTTTTAAAACCAGCAAAGCGTTAGTGAGGCTGTGTCTGTGTAGAACAGAGAGTAAAAGCCACCCAGAGCTACTAAAAACAATTGCTGGTCAAATGGCTATCTTTTAGAATATAACCAGGTTGGTATCTTGGGGGTGGGGGGGAATGCCCAACTGCTTTTATATTTCCAAACTAGAAACACAAGGCCCTGGATTGAAAATCATTAATGGCCTTGTGACCACCATTCTCCTCCTCTGTCATGGTGGCAGTGTAGCCCTTTCTTTAATAAAACCAGACGTGTTCTACAGGGATACAGATCCAGTGCCCTAAAGCACAAAGCAAAACCAAACATGAAGCTTGTACTCCAGCAATCACATGCAAACCGCTAGGTGACCGCAGCACTTTCCACAGCTGGGATTTACAGTTCTACATTCTACAAGTCAAGTAAGACCTCATAGAGGAAGACCTTGGCATATCATCTGATGTACCACACTCTTTATGAACGTGCTCCTAGAGTCATCGAAGACTACCTTTCCCAACATCACCGCTGTCCATCAGTTTGCTGACCTAAGCATGATTTTTCAGTCACATCCACGAGGCTGAGATTCCAGACTCTGACTCTCAGAGCCACGAATGCTGACCTTAATCTAAATGTGGTAAGGTTGGAAGAGTTGGACATTCTTCAGTCTTGCCGGTTACAACACTTCTATTGAACAGTCATGGCAACAATCAAGCTTAAAACAGGCCATGCGTGTTGGGAAGAATGTGTTTAGGATTTTAAGGGTTTTCTATTGACAGGGAAGTGAAACACACTGGAGTGCCTGGGTGACTCAGTCGGTTAAGTGTCTGACTCTTGATTTCCATTCAGGTCGTGATTGCACGGTTGTGGACCAAGCCCCACATCGAGCTGTAAACTGATCATGGAGCCTGCTTGGGATTCATTCTCTCTCTCTCTCTTTCTCTCTCTCTCTCTGAAAATAAACATTTAAAATTTTAAAAGGGGCACCTGGGTGGCTCAACTGGTTAAGCATATGACTCTTGATTTCGGCTCAGGTCATGATCTCATGGTCATGGGTTCTAGCCCTGCATTGGACTCCCTGCTGACAGTGTGGAGCCTGCTTGGGATTCTCTCTCCCTCCCTCTCTGCCTTTCCCCTGCTTGCTCTGTCTCTCAAAATAAATGAACTTAAAAAGAAAAAAGTGAAACACATTGTTAAAATGGCCTAACAAGTGGGTCATGTTGGCTTTATGAAAGAAATTGAAGGGGTGCCAGGGTGGCTCAGTCAGTTGAGTGGCCAACTTTGGCTCAGGTCATGATCTCTCAGTTCATGGGTTCAAGCCCTGCATCAGGCTCTGTGCTGACAGCTCAGAGCCTGGACTCTGCTTTGGATTCTGTGTCTCCCTCTCTCTCTGCTGCTCCCCCACTTGCACTCTGTCTCTCTTTCTCTCAAAAAATGAATAAACATTAAGAAAAAATTTTTAAAAGAAATTTAAGAACTTTTTTTATTAAAAATTTTTTTTGAAGTTTATTTTGAGAGAGAGACAAACAGAGAGCACAGGGGAGGGGCAGAGAGAGAGGGAGAGAACCCCAAGGAGGCTCCACGCTAGAACCAGACACGGGGCTTGCACTCACAAACTGAGACAAGAGATCATGATCTGAGCTGAAATCAGGAGTCAGATGCTTAACCAACTGAGCCACACAGTCATCGGTGAAGAACTTCTTGAGAGCCACTGAGAAACGCTAAGAAAAAGCTTGAGGAACTGATACAATCATCCCAGAAGACAAAAATATGATGAACAGGAAGGGATGACCAGATCAAATCATAAGTAGATTGAAGTTGCTGCAAAAATGCTGAAATACCTGATTTAATTTCTGAATAAAATCTCTATGGAGGGAAACTGGAAAATCACATGTGGTTAACATTATATTCCTTATAACTCAGCGATTCTGCATGTAAGTATGCACCCAACAAAAGTGAGTGCCTAGGTCCACTAAAAACTTATACAATACTGTACATAGTAGCTTTATAATAGCTAACAACTGGAAACAAATGGCCATCAAAGGTGGAATAAATTGTGGTATGTCCATAGGATGGATTAATGTATAACAATGAAAATAATGAGTTACCATTTCATGCAACAAGGTAGATGGCTCAGTCATCATGCTGAGAAAAATAAGTCAGACACAAAAGAATAGACATATGAAATTGAACAGGCAAAACAAATCTATACTGATAGAGGTCAAATAAGAGTTACCTTTACAGGTGCAGTGTCAAGGAAAAGGCAAGAAGGAGCCTTCTGGGATGCTAGAAATGTTCTTGATCCTTTTGATGACGGTCATTCAGCATACATAACAATTCATTGAATTTAAGATTACATATCTGGGGCGTCTGGATGGCTCAGTCAGTTAAGCTCAGGTCATGATCTCATGGTTCGTGAGTTCGAGCCCCTGCATCAGGCTCTGTGCTGACAGCTCAGAGCCTGGCACCTGCTTCAGATTCTGTGTCTCCCTCTCTCTCTGCCCCACCCCTGCTTGCACTCATCTCTCTCTGTCTCTGAAAAATGAATAAACTTTACCCAAGGGACACAGGAGTGCTGATGCATAGGGGCACTTGTACCCCAATGTTTATAGCAGCACTCTCAACAATAGCCAAATTATGGAAAGAGCCTAAATGTCCATCAACTGACGAATGGATAAAGAAATTGTGGTTTATATACACAATGGAATACTACATGGTGATGAGAAAGAATGAAATATGGCCTTTTGTAGCAACGTGGATGGAACTGGAGAGTGTTGTGCTAAGTGAAATAAGTCATACAGAGAAAGACAGATACCATATGTTTTCACTCTTATGTGGATCCTGAGAAACTTAACAGAAGTCCATGGGGGAGGGGAAGGAAAAAAAAAGAGGTTAGGGAGGGAGAGAGCCAAAGAATAAGAGACTCTTAAAAACTGAGAACAAACTGAGGGTTGATGGGGGGTGGGAGGGAGGGGAGGGTGGGTGATGGGTATTGAGGAGGGCACCTTTTGGGATGAGCACTGGGTGTTGTATGGAAACCAATTTGACAATAAATTTCATATTTAAAAAAATGAATAAACGTTAAAAAATTTTTTAAAGATTACATATGCTACATTTCAATAAAAAGTAAAAAGATAAAATGTAGCATTATGTAATATTTGAGCTATTATCAATACATTTGAGGGGGGCCTGGGTGGCTCAGTTGGTTGAGCGACCCAGTCTTGATTTTGGCTCAGGTCATGATCCCAGGGCTGTGGGTTGAGCCCAACCTCGGGCTTGGTGCTGAGTGTGGAGCCTGCTTGAGATTTTTCTCTCTCCTTCTGTCCCTCTCCCCCACTTGTGCTCTCTCGTTAAAACACACACACACACACACACACACACACACACCCCAAATGTTTGAGCAGTTCAAGATTCTGGGGTGACAACTGGTGAATACCATGTATTAAACAACGAGCAGCTGAGCAGGTGCACTTCTGAACCTGAACTAGACTCATCATGACCGAGGCTTGCTCTTTGTCCCCTAAGCCTTCAACCACGCAGTTATCACACAGCTCCTGCACTAACATTTATCATAGGCCACTATCCATGGTCATGATGTCATTATTTTTGTCATCACACTGGCAAGATTATCTAGGTTAGGTGGATGACAGGTATTCAGGATCACATCTTTCCTTTTAATATGTTTTCTTCTTTGTCTTCAATTAAAATTATACAATTTTATTCATACATCATTGTAGAATACTGCCACATACTGTGTTTTACACAAAACATACGCTGTATCTAATAGATGGGGTAGGTAAGGGATTTTCAAGGGTAATTTTGACTACGAGACATGATTGTCACCCTATCTCTCCCAACTCTCTATCCCCCCAAAGTGTGAAGCTTGTAGCACAACAGCACCTGACCTACAGAAAATGCCAAGTCAGCCTCTTCAACCTAGACTCCCACCTCCCACATGTGCTCTCTCACCAAAGTTGCTAATGACCAAAAAATTCTTGTGAGTGATCAAGCTTGCATTTTCTGCTCACTGTGTCCTCCTTAACCCTCTTCTCTCTCTACACACTGTCTCTGGGTCCCCTCACTGATTCTCCACAGTTCAGCCTCTGGCTGAAGGCTGCATCACCTCCCAAATTTATATCTCCAGCCTAGGCCTCTTACTACCCTTCAGACCTGCAGTTTTCACATGTGTTCTGAATGGTTCTATCTGGCTGTGGCTCAGGTCGGGCACCTCAAAAACATGTCCTAAAGCGCATTCATCTTCCCCCCACCCCCCTGCCCCGTTCCAATTGCTTTTCTTTCTGCATTAGCGGTACCACTTTCCAACAGTCTTCCAGGCTAGAAACCTCCCTTTCTCTCGCCTCAGCATTTATCAGCCACCAAATCTTGCAGTTTCATCAGTGTTTCTTGAATTCTTTTCTTCCTTATTTCTACTGCCTTATTTCAGGCTCTTGCCACTTGTCACCTGGGCTGCTGTAACCAGTCTCTTTGCTTCTCATCGTATTTCCCTTGACGCCTCCTCTACATTTGCTATGCCAGGGTGGTTTTTCTAATGATTTTTTTTTTTTTTAAATAATCTCTACACCCCATGTGGAGCTTGACCCGAGCCTGAGATTAAGTGTCTCATGGTCTACTGACTGAGCGAGCCAGGCACTCCCAGGAGGGCTTTTCTAAAACGAGTATCTGACCATGTTCCTCTCCTGCTTCCCTCCTATGTGTCTCCCCATTACTGGCCTGTCCAACAAGAGAACGTTTGCATTCTTTAGCTTGATCTACAAGGTCACTGTCATCCATCACTGACTTTTCTAGGCTTGTCTCTCCTGCTTCCTTTCTAGTTGCAGGGACACCAAAGTCTTCCCATCTACTGCTTCTGGCTTTTTTCATGCTGACCCCTCTGTCTGGAGAATGTCTTCTCCATGCAGCACCCCAAACCTAGCCCCCATCCTGCAGAACCATCTCTCAAGCCAATTCCTAGTCATTCTTTAAGATTCAGCCCAGTGTTAACTTCCTCCAGGACACTTGCCTAACTGCTTGATCCTTGGTTAGGAGTTCCATCCTTTTGAGTCCCATAATACTTTCTTTGTATCTCCATAATTTCATCTACTACATGATAAAGTGTTTTATAAATGTCCCTGTAACCTCCTTGGGATTCACTGCTGCATCTTCAGTGCTTAGCACAAATGATTAAATTTGAACCAGAAGCTCCTCTGAGTTTACATATATATAACCTCACTGAATCCTCACAATGCCCTTTGCAGTAGATACCAACAGTATCTCCAACTTACAGAGGAAGAAACAGGCACTGGGGAGGTTAAGTAATTTGCCCAAGGTCATGTTCATACTGGGTTTCAGGTATTCACCCCCAGTTAGCCTGGCTCCACATTTGGCATCTGTCATCACTATATTACATTGCCTTTCTATAGAGTGGACACTCAGTAAGTGTTAACAATAAGAATTATGCTTAGTGACTGCATGAATACGCACCAGGCTCTGTGCTAAGTGCTTTACCTGGACTCTTTCAACTCCACAACGACCCTATGAGGTGACTACTATCATTATTCCCATTTTACATAAGAAAAAACAGGTTTAGAGAAGTTTGGCAACCTCCGCAAGGTCATAGAGCTAATGAGTGACATAGCTTCACTCACAACCAGTCTTAACCACTATATTCCACCATTTGAGACCAACAGCTCAGGAATGGATTGACATCCAAGATGAAGACTAGACCTAGGACACCTACCTCTGAAAACATAGTTCAAAGCCTCAGGCATAAAACAGACTCCCTTACAAGTGGGGCAGAAAGTGACCGGTCCAGAAACAGTGACCCAGAATCAAAAGGACATAGAAATAGATGCCAGCACAACGAAAGCCCCTTCTTGACCCCATGCCCCTCATCTCTAGGGGCTCAGGAGTTGAGCGGCTCAAGCGGCTCAAAGGTCTTGACGATGGCGAACGCACTTCCTGGGATCCCAAAGCGGTGATCCCGTCAGAGTTCATTCTGAGCCTCGACAGTCTGGTGCAGACTCCGTGGCTGCCAAAGAGGGTTAACCACCCAGGAGGGTCTCCATGCGGGGCGGGACCTCGAGGCGGGCGCCAGAGGGTAACCGTCCGGGGATGGGTCCTGGGGGGGCGGGTCCTCGGGGCGGGGCGTGCCCTCCGCAGCAGCGACCCGAGTGGAGTGTAAACCTCCCGCGAGGAGCCCCGCAGCGGGGTGGCCACCGGGCGGGGCGCGACCTGAGGCGGCGACGAGAGGGTTAACCGCCCCGGAGGGCCCCGTGGGGGCGGGGTCTGGGGGCGGGGCGAGGCCGAGGGAGGTGCTGGAGGCGGAAGCGGCCGGCAGTCTGCGCCCTGCGCCGTTCGGCTATCTTCCGCGGGGTTCCTCCTGACGGCCTGTGACTCCCGGCCTGGAAAGCCAAGCGAGGTGCGGGGGCGGTGACGGGGCACGGGGTGGGCAGAAGGGACGACCCCTGGAGAGATCCAAAGGGGGTGAACCCGCGAGAGTCTCGGGAGACCGGGACAGATGGGCGAGGGCAGGGTGATGGGCCTAAGAGCTTTGGGGCGGGGGTGGGGGGCGAAGAGGGAGTGGAGCGGTGGTGGGCAAACATGCATGAAAAGATGAGACGCCTGGGTGAGGGATCCCCGCCAGGATCCCGCCCTTTACACCCTCTTCTCTCCCAAGTCCTCTCCAGGTCAATCCTGAGCCGGAGGATCAACTTTCAGAAGAGAGGCGCCCCAGCAAGATTCGGGGAGTCCTCCAAGCTCCTCACCTCCATGGGCCAGACGGCCCTGGCAGGGGGCGGCAGCAGCACCCCCACCCCACAGACCTTGTACCCTGACCTCTCCTGTCCCGAGGGCTTGGAGGAGCTGCTGTCTGCTCCCCCTCCTGATCTGGGAGCCCAACAGCGCCACGGCTGGAACCCCAAGGACTGCTCGGAGAACATCGAGGTCAAGGAAGGGGGGTTATGCTTCGAGCGGCGGCCCGTGGCCCAGAGCACTGATGGGGCCCGGGGTAAGAAGGGCTACTCGAGGGGCCTGCACGCCTGGGAGATCAGCTGGCCCCGGGAGCAGAGGGGTACCCACGCCGTGGTGGGCGTGGCCACAGCCCTCGCCCCGCTGCAGGTTGACCACTATGCGGCGCTGCTGGGCAGCAACAGCGAGTCGTGGGGCTGGGACATCGGGCGGGGGAAGCTGTACCATCAGAGCAAGGGGTTCGGGGCCCCCCAGTATCCAGCCAGACCTCAGGGTGAGCAGCTGGAGGTGCCGGAGAGGCTGCTGGTGGTACTGGACATGGAGGAGGGAACTCTGGGCTACGCTATTGGGGGCACCTACCTGGGGCCAGCCTTCCGAGGACTGAAGGGCAGGACCCTCTATCCGGCAGTAAGCGCTGTCTGGGGCCAGTGCCAGGTCCGCATCAGCTACCTGGGCGGAAGGAGAGGTGAGGCCTGGGGCAGGTGTGGGGAGAGTGTTCTGTTACTGGTGGCTGTGGTTTGGGATGGAAGCTCATCACTTTACAAGAGCAGAGGGAATAGCCTGACCTGCCTCCAGTGTGGGGAATGGCTAAGGGTCTTCACGCATGTTACCTAATTGTCCCAGCAGCAATAGAGGTGAAAGTGAGGCTTGGGAAAGCAGCTTGCTAGTAAGTGGTGAGTCCTCAGAACAGAGGGAGGCGCTCCAGGGATTAGGGATTCACCGCAGATATCAGCTCCCGGAGCAAGAGGTGCACAGGGTTAAATGGGTGCTGGGTGAGGTGTAGGAAGAGAACTGGCAGTGCCAGACGCCCAGGGTGTGTACCAGATTCCCTGGGTTCTGATCTGTCTGTGCTACTTCCCTCCTCAAACCCCAGTAAGGGGCCTTTGGGGCCCTGGGCACCTGGAAGGAGAACACCAGAAGAGGCAGGGCCCTGGGAGGGGACTTCAGGGGAGGGGCCTCCTCTAGAAGGGGTTGGGGCCAGAGCTTGGGGCTGGTTGAACTGTTCTCTGCAAGTTGCAGAGTACTGCTCCTCCGGTCACCCATGGCCAGCTGTTGTAGAGTGGAGGAGGGAGGGCTCATCAGCCCCAGCTCCAAGGCTTTACGGAATCAAAACCTAGACCAGCTCCACCACTGTCAGAACTTGCCTGGCCTGTTGCTTGGAGGGCCTTAGCTAGAGCTTCACCCCCAGCTGCCCGGGATGTGTGAAGTCTGCAGAGCCTCTCAGCCCCGGGGGGCCTTAGATCTCCCTCTCAACCAAGACTCAGGGCAGGAAAGCAGAAGAGAACTTGGGCAGGACCCCGTAGTTTGAGGAGGTCGGGCCAGTGGCTGCACCCCTACTTACCTTCCCCTCCTTCTCTCTCCCAGCGGAGCCACACTCCCTTCTGCACCTGAGCCGCCTGTGTGTGCGCCACGCCCTGGGGGATACCCGGCTTGGCCAGGTATCTGCTCTGCCCTTGCCCCCTGCCATGAAGCGCTACCTGCTCTACCAGTGACCCCTGAGATACCACAGATTGTGCTGGGGCCTTAAAACCATCCCTCCCCTGGGGAGTGGGGAGGAGGCACCGCTGGTCTAGACCAGCTACTTAAAGCCAGGAGGTGGGGTGGGGGGAGGTGAGGCTGGGCCCCTCCCCCAACCCTAGCTGTGGGGAGCCCTACGGCCCTAGAGCCTTCCCAAGGGGCAGAAGGGGAGGCTATGGCGGCCTGGGCCTGGTGTGCAGGACATTTTTTCAAGTAAAAACAGTAAGAGATGTGCTGTCGTAGAAACCTGTTTGTGTTTTTTTTTTGTTTTGTGCACAAGTGTCCTACGGCTGCCTCAGAAAGGAAAAAGAGGGGATGTGGGCAAGGACAGTGAAGAAGGACACACCACAAGGCTTAGTGCCAGGTGTTTATTTCCCCCACACGTGGGACTGCTCACATATACAACACACACAGGCGTTGGCACCATGGGAGAGAACAGCACCCCTGGCCTCTGAGGGGAGAACAGGACTTTCTCTCAGCCCTTGGCCTCATGGCGGGAGATGGGAGAGGAGGATGGCTTCTCTCTCCTGCCCTCACTGGGGACCGAGCGGGGACCCATGAGCAAATTCCACCCCTTCCACCTCTCAGCCAAGGAGGAGCCACCTTGGTGACCTGTTTAGTTCCAACCACTATAGTCAGTGGAGAAGGGATTGGCCTGGTCCCAACCATTACAGGGTAAGGTGTAAACAGTAAGGAAGAGGTATAGTTTGGCCACGAGGGGGGCAGGTGACACCATCAGAAGCATGTGCGGGGTGGGGATGTGTGTGGGGGATAGGAGCACAGTCACTGGGCTTCTGAGCTACCTAGTCCCTGGCTTAGCTTAGAGGAGGGGAGACGGATGGGCTTATTGTTTGGCATTGATGATATCCACAAACTCAGGCTTGAGGGAAGCCCCGCCCACGAGGAAGCCATCCACATCAGGCTGGCTTGCCAGTTCCTTGCAGGTTGCCCCAGTCACAGAACCTGGGAACGGAGAAGAGAGAGGGAATTGTCAGGGATGGGATAGGAGGGCTGAGTCCACCCCCATCTCAGGCTGGAGCCAAACCCACTTACCTCCATAGATGATACGGGTGCTCTGAGCCACTGCGTCAGAGACATTGGACTTAAGCCATCCCCGGAGCTTTTCATGTACTTCCTGGGCCTAAAACAAGACGCCAGACTAAGTAAGCCTCTTTCTGCCTTTCACTCAAAGGCTAAAAGACCCTGGGCCCCACTGAAGAGAGGCAATGTGGTTTCGGGACAAGAACCCTGAGATCTGGGTCAGAATACCACAGCTCCAATTCCACCCAGGCCCTGGAATAGATGTTCTTGGACAAATCACTCTCCTTCTCTAGGCTTGGCGGGGGGGGGGGGGGGGGGAGGGGGGGGGCTTCATTATTATCATTATTATTTGGGGGAGATTTTATTTTTTAAAGTAATCTCTATACCCAATGTGGGACTTGAACTCATGACCCCGAGATCAGAGAATCAGACGCACTACCGACTGGGCCAGGTAGATACGCTGGGGGCTCCTGTCTTTAAAATGAGGGGTTGGCTCAGGTGATCTCTGTGGCAGTCTAGTCCTACTGAGGCAGGGTAAGATAAGGGCAGAGTTCCTGGGCTTGGTTACCTGTTGGGGTGTTGCAGTCTTGCCAGTACCAATGGCCCACACAGGCTCATAGGCCAGGACAACCTTGCTCCAGTCCTTGACATTATCTGTGGGACAGAGATCACAGATGGAAGGGTGAACGGGAAGGAGCTATCCAGCCCACAGCCCAGGGAATGATGAATGATGGTGGCCTAATGCCCCCTGGTGGCTGTTGGAGGAACTCCAAGTGGCATCTATACCATCCAGGCAGGAACAGAAGTGGTATGGATGATGCAAGGGTTCTAACCTTCCTCCTTCCTTTCCTGTATCAGCATGGGATGGGGATCAAATTAGGCTGCAGGGCATCTCACCCCACCTTCTGTGCCTCCATAGCCCTGTCCAGGCTCAAAGGTCCCTTTCTACTGAGTTACCTGCGATGACCTTGGTTTGCTCGAAAACGACCTTCTCAGTGATGCCAGCTTCCCTCTCATCTAGCTTCTCCCCGATGCAAGCGATTACTCCAAGTCCCTCCGCCAGGGCGTGGGCCACTTTCTGTCCAATCAGCTGTTGAGTAACAGATTTGGTGAGACGCCCCTCTTGGAATAAGGAATCTCGTACCTCCTCTCCTGATTACTAACCTCGTCAGACTCCCCAAAGACATGCCTTCTCTCCGAGTGCCCCAGGACTACCCACGTGGCTCCACAGTCTTTGATCATGCCAGGGCTAAAGGAAGAGACAGAAAGCCATGCTTCAGCAGAGAGCCCACCCTTTGGCTTTCCCCTCAATGAGGAAAGTGAGGGCAGAGCCCCCACACACCCCTCTCCTGCCTGCATCTCACCTGATCTCCCCAGTAAAGGCTCCATTAGTCACTTTGTAGCAGTTCTGCGCAGCCACAGCAATCTTGGGATCTAGCTTCTGCCTGGCAAAGTCGATGTAGGCGGTGGGGGGTGCACAAACCACTTCTGGAGAGAAGACAGCACAAGGGGATGAAGTCATAAGGAAGCCATTCTCCAGACTTCCATCTTGGGTTTTGGAGTCCCCTCACCTGATTTCTTAGTTCTGCTTTCCACTCCTTTTCATCCCGGCAGGATAACCTTTGTCCACTTGCCAGCCCAAGCTGGGCCTGTACCCAACTCCTTGAGGCTTCCAGGTGTCCCTGGGAGGCCATGGCCCTTGCCCTGCCCTCTGCTCTTTAACAGCTGTGGTTCTGATTTCCCCAGGCTATTCTGGGCCTGGGCACCTCCTAGACTCAGCATTCTCTTGGAGCCAACCACGCCTCCCTTCTAAAATAGCCCATCCTTACCACCCCCAGGCAAGGATTTTTAGCAAAAGCAGAAGCAGCCAACTCCTGGGTTTGCACTGGGGTCTTTGGGGAATAAACCAGGGCCCGTTTTGATGAGGCCCGTGGTTCTGTGATTCAGGTGAGTGGGAGGGTAAAGACTCTGCCCGTGGGTGGCAGTGAGATGACTAGCTCATAGAGAGGCCTTGTGCTTTCCCGTTTCCGGCCTGGAGAAAACTGTAGGATAGCTCCTCATTCCCAAATGGCCCATCTTGTTTGGCACCTGCTCAGCCCCTTCGTCGGAAGGCAGCAGTCATCCTGGCTGCCGAGGGCAAAGGATAGAGCGTGTAGTTCAGCAGGCCGCAGCCGCTAGTCTGGGGGACTCGGCCCGCCCAGTGAGGAGCGGGGAGGAGTCGTGGGCTACGTGCGGCGGCGCACGGAGCAGACGGTCGAGGGGGCAGGTAGCTGGAACCCTGCACGCAGGCTCAGCCTCCTCCCCCACACTCTATGGCTGTCACCAGCCTCCTGCGATCGTCCGCAGGGGCTCCGCTCCTATCCCCGGCTCCTGTTGGGTGCAGCCCAAGCCCGCGCCCCGGGGCCATCTTCCTTCCGGTGACCCAAGAAATCCTTTCCCGCCCCGCGGTCGGAGGGCACCATTAAATGTGGCCCCACCTTTTTTCCTCCGACACACCCCCGGTACTGCGGCTGCAGGGTCGAAGTCCGGAACCCCCAGTAGCCCTTATCCTCACCCCTGCATCCAGGTCCACGCGGACACCCGGCTAACCGAGCTCGGGAGAGAGCGCTGCCACGCCCGACCTTCCCCACACCCCGGCCACGGCCCCGGCCCCGGCCCCGATCCCGACCCCGACCCCGACCCGGCGAGGGCTTACCGGTGTCGGCCGGCACCTTGGCCGCGTTCAGAGTGGTGATGAGTTCCCCCAGGTTTTTCTTCCGCCCATTCATCTTCCAGTTCCCCCCGACGAAGAACTTCCTGGAGGGCGCCATGGCGCTGAAACTGACACACTGAAGGTCAGTATCACCGCGCAGCCGCTGCCACTGCCCGCTTATATAGAAGGCCGTGAGGCAGAACTCCGCCTTCTCCCCGCCCTCGGCCATGGTTAGCCCGGCCCCCAGTCTGGAAATCCTTCCCGCCGCCGCCGCCACCACCTCCCTCCCGCCGCCGGTGTTGCAATGTTCTGACGTTGCCCCAGTTATTGTAGCAACGTTCCAGGGGCGTCCGGGGGCTCAGTGGCTTCAGCATCCATTGCGTGACTTTTGGGAGAAGGCGAGAACCTGCACTCAGAAGAGCCCCCGCTTCACGACTATAGTCTCCCAGAGGGCCAGAGGTGGCCTGAGATCACATTGCTCGCTGGACGGAGGGAGCTGTGAGGGACACCTCTCCAACTCTGAGAAAAAGCCCTCCCTTCCCCTGTCAGAGGGGGAAGGACCGCCCACATTGGCTAAAAAACTGGGCCGCTAAGAGGGAAGCAGTTCAGAACCCCCCCACCCCTCCTCCTCCGGGTGTCCCACTCCCTGCTCCAGCTGGCCAACCCAACACACCGCAGGGCCTAGCGGATCTGGGACACTTGGGAAATACCCACTTGGGCCCCCTCCCAGGGAGACTGCCGGAAGGAAAGCAGGGCTCTTCACCCCTCATCTTTGCTCTGACAGCCCCCACCCCTCCGCTGTCTTCTTTTGCCCCAGTGCTCACTTCACCTCGTCTCACACCCAATTTCCCAAGAGCTCTAGAACTAGTGAAAAGTTGAGAACTGCCAACGGAGGCGGCAAGGGGCAGAAGAGTATGCGTGGGGTGGGGGTGGGGGGGAACCTGGCAGACCCACTCACCTGCTAATCTCCCTTAAGGTATCAAACAGGACACAACGTAGCCGTTGTACTTTTATTCACATCGTGTATTTTGGCATTTTCCAGAGAAGGGCAGGGAAGAGACAGGGTGGGGGAAAGACAGGCGGGAGGACGAGGGGGATCCCCATTTCCCTCCCAGCCCTCCTTGCCTGACCACACAGGGAGCAAACACAAAGGAGGAGGGGAGGCACAGACGCCCCCTCCTGTGGAAGAGGCTGCACAAAGCTACACCCACGCGCACACACAAACAAGCCCCCCTCCACACCAGGGGCCGGCAGGATTACACAGAGAAGCAGAGCACTGTGGGTTCAAGGGGTGGGGGAAAGCAACAAAGTCTCCTCACTGACAGGTGGCCAGCCCCTCCCATCCCCTTCCTGCCCTATCCCCAAAGTCTCTGGAGTGTCCCCCGCTTTGCCTGGCCATTCTCCTATGGCCTCTAGCTTCTTCCCTGCTGCTGAGGACAAAAAGAAAAAAGGGAACAGAGCAGGGGTGGGGCTGACGTCCATTCCTCAGCCCCTGTCCCGCATGCCAGATGGTCTGTCCCCTGTCCTCAGTGGTAAGGGGTCAGGGCAGGCTCTTAGCTGGCCACTCTCTGGTAGAAGTAGATGTAGCCCAGGTCCTTGGGCGGCTTCTCAGAGGCACACACTTTCTGGTCATTGTAGATCACCCATCTGGGGAAGCAGGGGAGGGGGGAGAAGGATGAACAGACAGGGCATCCACTCTGCATCAGCTTAGTCTCTGACATAGCCCCTGGTCTTGGTGCTGCTGATTCTGGAGCACAGGTTCCCAACATTCTCAGCCTGGGCCCCCACAACCTACAGTCTAGCTGCTACCTGCCTGAAGGGGGCATCTGGTTCTCATTCCCTACTCCGAGCCTTCAAATCCTCCAGTATCTCTACAGCCACCCCCACCCAGTCCTGCCAGGCCCCCGTCAGGTCCGCAAACTTTTTCTGTAAAGGGCTGCACAGTAAATAGTTTAGGTTTTGGAGGTCATCCGGTCTCTGACACAATGACTCAACTCTCCTGTTGCAGCATGAAAACAGCCACAAATGATACATATGTGAGTTAAGTGCGGTTATGTTCATTAAAACTTTATTTCTGGGGCTCCTGGGTGGTTCAGTCAGTTAAGCGTCTGACTCTTGATTTCGGCTCGGGTCATGATCTCACAGTTCATGAGTTGGAGTCCCGTGTCCAGCTCTGCACTGACAGCACAGAGCCTGCTTGGGATTCTCTCTCTCCCTCTCTCTCTGCCCCTCCCCCCTGCTCATGCACACACACTCTCTCTCTCTCTCTCTCAAAAATAAAACTTAAAAATAAAAATAAACCCTTTATTTACAAAAGCAGGTGGCCAGATGCAGCACTTGGGCCGTAGTTTGCCGATCCCTGCTGTCAAACATTCTAAAAATGTGTGGTGTATCTGTGCCCCCCACCCAGCAGGCCTTTGTCTTCTCCTGCAAATATCCTAAGGGCTCCAAGGATGCTCCCACTCATTCTCACCACCGCTCCCCAGTTTGGAAGGTACACGGCCAGCCCCTCACCTGCCTTCCTTCTTGATGTGGCAGACATAGTGACCACACATGGTAGAGGTGCCCATGTGGCTGATGAAGGCAAAGAGCTGATACTCTAGAGAAGGGGGGTGCAGAGAAGACACTGAGAGGAATCCTCGAGCGACATCCAAAGGTACATCCAACAGCTCAAACTCAGGACGCAAGTTTCAGGGAAGGTGGGGCATGTACTGAGTCACAAGTCTGTCTCCGACTCCCAGAATCCCCCCTTCAGAAGCCATGTCAGCAGAAAGAAGCTTCTGCCCTCCCCCCCCGCCCCCCGCCCCCACCGGAGGCAGAGCTGCCTTGGAATGAGGATCTGGTAGCTGACTGGCTAGATTCCACTGGCCTGTTTCCCAAGGACACTCACTTCCAGGGCCATCCCGGACTTTAGGTCCCACTGGTACAGACTCGGAGATGGAGTCAGCAGCCGAGCGGCCCTCCGAGATGTCCATGGCGGCTTCCGCATCCAGGTCATCAATGTGACTGAAGATCCAGTCCACAGCCCTTTCTAAACTATTGTTCTTGGAGAGGAGGGAAGCATTGCTCTTTCCAACAAGTTCAGGGTAAGAAAAGCACCAGTGAACGGCTCAGCTCCTTCACCACGGCCACCAAAGGGTGGTGCCTCAGCCCTGGCCGTACCACACCGGTTGCCCTCGGTCTTGTTGACAAAAGATGGAACCTCACCCACACCCCCTTCTTCCCCACAGGCCCCCCAGTCCTCAGCCGGGAGACAGCCCATACCGTGGCCCGAAGAGCTTTCAGGGCCTGGTCCCGGGAGAAGCCCATGGAGACGATGGTGCTCACGCAGTCTTCCGGCGGGGGGTCAGCTGCCGCACTGGTGGAGCCAGGTCCGCTGGAGCCAGGCAGGATGAGGGGGTTTGCGAAATCTGCGGGGGTTGAAGGGGTTGAAGTGTGTGGGGGAGGACGGTGGCCCTGTTCCGCCCTGCTACCCACCCCCGCCTACCTGGATCGTCCATGTGTGACATGACCCAGTTCATGGCGGCCTCAGCCCCACTGTTGCCTGTGTAGTAGACGGCTTTGCGGCAGGCGTCCATAGGGAAGCCCATCTCCACCAGCTGGATAATGACGGACTCGTCCAACATGGGTGCTGTTGGGGGCAGAAGCAAGGCCACGGTGACCCGACTCCTTGGGCCACGATCTGCTCCTCCTCCCTCCCACAGTGCAGTCCCCCGGCCCTCTCCCAACCACCACCCCCCCCCCACCCCCCGTTCCATGCATTTTTCTTCCATGGGGTGGCACCTTACTCCAGAACCTAAATGACAGCATGACATAACGCGGGTCCAGCAGTACTGAAGATACACAACTAAGGCTAAAGATCTCCCATGGAGATCTTGCCGTTTCTCACAGAATGGGCCCTGTTTCTGGAGTATGATGCCTCGCCCCATCCCCAAGCAATGAGGTAACGAAGTAGAGAGGCAGTTAGCCAGTGCTGCTGCCGTCCACACAAACAATGTGGCTGGGAGCGCTCTACTCGGTCCTCACATCCATCAAAAGAGGGCAGGGGAAATTGGAAAGGGAGGACAGGAGAAAATACGAAGGACAGGGTCAAGGGGAGGCAGGCAGAGAAGACCCACATCGGCAAAGGAGAGAGACAGGCAGGAAGAAGAGTCACTAACATGTCGGAGAGGAGAAGTGAGGGGAGCAGAAGGAGTCTTCGTCTTCGTTGCCATAGAAACCAAGGCTACCTTTGGGCTCATCCGGAGTGACCAGGGGTGGGGCAATGTCAGGCAGCTCCTCCTCTCCAGGCTGCAGCCCTATACCCCTCAACTGGGAGATGTCTAGTTCCTCGGGCATCTCAATGGACACATCTGTAATTGGCATGGCAGGAAAAGGGTCACTTCAGCAGCTCCCTGGGACCCTCCCTGAAAAAGCACTTTGGGAATCTCAAAGCCCTGCCGCATACCTTGGCCCTGCTCTGTAATAAGTTGCTGCTCAGAGCAGCACAAGTCTTAGGGGTCCTGGTATAATACAATGGTGGGCCTGGGAATCCGGAGACCTGGATTCTAGTCCTAGATCTACCACACATAAGCTATGGACAAGGATGGGGGCTTCCCACATGTACAACAGGAAGACTTCCTACCTCTGCAGGCTCAACTGATCTAAGGAAATGAAGTTCAATTAGCAGCTCTCCAAGTTGGCAGGGGCTGTAGGACTCATGAGAACTGTTTCAAGATTATCTAAATGACAACATCTTCCCAAGTGTAAACGTAAAACTACGAAAATCGCTTTGAGTTGGAAATCACTGCTATGCCAATCAAGTGCTTTCACAGTTTTAGTCTACGCTTTTCAAACGTGCCTTATCTTGAAACATTTAGGGTAATGTTTTCCTCCTTCAGAGGAAAGTTGGAGAAACACTCGTTTATACACGTTAAGGTCCCTTCCTTTTCTAGCATTTTCTGCTTCACCTCCCTCATTCGTCCCAGCCACCATACCCAGTTTCTTGGGCACCCAGTCCAAACCGAAGGTGAACTTCTTGATCTGGATGACCAGGTAGTCAGGGAAAGAGGCAAATCGTGTGGTCCTGGGGAAGAGAGAATGTCCTAGTACCCAAAGAATCCCAAAGTCCTCCTCTCCTGAAACCCCCACCCTGAGGTTCAGCCTCTCCCCGGTAGAAGCCCTGATCCCCAGAAGATACTCCACATTCTTATCTTGCCCTTGGCAGGCATCAGAGCATCTGCAGACAAGGAGCAGCAGAAGCCAGGGGCCTGTCAAAGGGTAGGGGGTGGGGGTGGGGTGGGGGTGGGAATGGCTGAAATCCCTTGGAACCAAAGCACTCCTTCAGATCCCAAGATTATGCTCATGACACAATTAGGCCCAAACTAAGTCCATTTGCTAGAAACCCAAATTCTGTCCACAACGGACACTACGTGCTTTCGCCCTGACTGAGTGGACAAAGGGTGCACTAAATTGTGACCCCATACCACAAGAGAAGAGGGAATCTCCGGCAGGGGCAGGACAAGGTAATACGGTCCATCGTCCGAGTCTACTCCTGCCAGCGCCTCTTGATTCCCTCGGGGGCCAGATTACCAGCCCCAACTGATGCTAGCCCTGAGAATCCAACCACAAAGGGACAGAAGGATGGGAGAGAGGCAGACAGAGTCTTTGGGGATTACCCTGACATTGGCCCGAAACCTTGGGCGCAGACCAACAAGACTTACTTGACGGCTACCGATTTGGCCTGCAGGGCGGTGCTCCAAAAGTCGTCCACCTGCTCGGGGGCCCCATAGGCCTCCAGGCAGGAGCTGAAGGGCACCTGGGCCCGAACCAGTTCTGGTAGTGGCAGCTTCTCCTCTTCGGCTTGCCGCTTCTTTTCCTCATACTCCAGAAGCTCCTCTGGGGACAGAATTGACAGGTGAACCCTTCAGACGGCACTGCCTCTTTCCCTCCTTAGCCCTGCCAGACTGGCTCTCTGTCCGTGACTACTTGGGCTCCTCCACTCTCCCCAAATCCACCTGACACACATCCACAAACGATCTTGCCTCTCTTCCCCAACACAGCTCTGACAAGCAAAGGTGATCCTACCTCCCCGAGATGCCCCAGCTTCGGCCCTCCAGCTGGGGGAGCAGGGCATACTGTGGGCTCCACTCCCATTAAGGGGCCCAAGCACTCCTACACCCTGGAGCCCCACTGCACCCAGGCCTCACTGAGGGCAACCTGCCTTTGTTAAGGGCCGCGTCCATGGGCACAGGCAGCTGCATGATGTAGTCCACTCGCTGGGTGTACTTCACCTTCTCTGTGGCCAGGCACTTGATCTTTTCCTCCACCAAGAAGCGGAACACTTCGTTAGGATTTTCAGAGCTCCGGCAATTCCTCTATGGGAAAGAGGCAGGGTGGGGAGGTCTGGGCGGCCAGGGAACGAGATGGGGGCCTGAAAGGGTCACTAGGGGCTCAGGGAGAGAGAGAGAGGAGCAGAAGGGAGTCTACCACTAGGATGCTCTCGGGACTCAAGAGTAGAACCCTTCCCTAATTAGCTCCCCCTCTCCGACTCTGGCGTCTTCATGGCACTGGGAGATTGCGGTGGAACATGCTGGCATTTTTCTTTATAAGCAATAGGCATCTCCCTATCAGTTTCTTGGGTGCATCCTTCATTAGGCTGCAAGCCCATCCAGTGTAAGGATCACTGCTTGGCATTACTGTCCTCCCCAGGGGCAACCGCTACTCACAGGGAAGGCCCAGTGCATGCCCGCCGCCGGGTTCCAGGGGTGGGGCTGGTGGGGGCTGACAGGAAAGAATGAGCAGGAGGCAGAAGGGAGAGAACCACGGGCAGATGGAGGGAGCGTGGAGTGCCCTGCCTTGCCATCTTCCCGGCCCTTACCTCCACCATGTTGATGAGGTGAAGAAAGAACTCCTGGGCATCCTGCTGCCGGTTGGTGGAGAACTCGGGGTGACCCTTGCCAATGAGGGCCTTGAACATCCGAGGGGCAATGCCATCTTGAACTTCCTAGGCACAGCCAGGGCAGCGATTCAGCTGGGGCTCAAGTAGGCCACCAAGGGGC
Organism: Acinonyx jubatus; assembly: GCF_027475565.1. Lineage (NCBI taxonomy): Eukaryota > Metazoa > Chordata > Mammalia > Carnivora > Felidae > Acinonyx > Acinonyx jubatus. The sequence goes on along the minus strand of NC_069387.1, from coordinate 40,963,177 downwards.
CTTCTTTAGACATCTCCCAGACCTCAGTTTCCCCATAATTCCAGAGCCTGAAAGGGATAGAGTCCCAGACTCACCTTTTGTTCTGGCACCTGCTCCCCATCGCCTGACTCCGGTGCTGGCTTGGAATATTCTCCCGAGAGAAGGCCATGGCCCAGTTTGGCCCTGCATTGACATCCAAGAGAACCACTTAAGCTTCAGTCAACTGTTGATCGTCTGACATCTATCTTGCCTTTTCCTCCCCAACTCAACCCCGGCATATAGACCTCAGACAACTCTCTAGAATGTGAAAAACCTGAGATTCCCCAGGAACCCAACTCAGGGCAGACAGCATGGCCAGAGGCAAACGTCCTGAACTGCTGCCCACTCCAGGTGGTCATGGAGGAGAACGAAGGCATACAGGCTGCGAGGCTGTACACAGGACTTGGCTACATACACCTGGGTGCTGAAGTCCTGGGTAGGGTCCGTCGGGGCATTCTGGAAGATCTTCTCCAGCTTGTCCACATACCTAAGAACCAAGAGAAGGATAATTGGAGGTGCTCTGGCATGGGTTCCAAGGAAAAGGGGACTATTATCCATTAGATCGGGGGAACAAGCAACCTTCAGAGTAGGGAGTCATGTGGTTAAAACACAGGAGTCCATTTCTTTCCAGCAACCTGCCCTTCCTCCCCTTCTCAACTAAGCCAGCATGCAGTGTACCCTGATGCATTTTTTCCCCCCGGCCTCCTCCCCAGGAGTGAGCCAGAGGAAGGGAGAAAGTTGCCTGGAACAGAACGTGTCACCACATTGCTAAGTTTTCACATGTGCATCAAGTCCTTCTCAATTAGAAAGCAGGCTCATTTATGCTCAGAATCTGCCGTTTTGGTACCTTAGTGACCCAAGCCCTCCCCTCCCCCAAGTGCTACATGTCCATGTCAGGTACTCATCTGATGTCACTGGCCTCAAGTAAAGACCACCACCTCACCCTTGAGTAGTCAGGAAGCCAGGGAGAGCCCCAGGATTCGGTGTTCTGCTCCCAGTGGGGCTTGTGTGGCCGGGTGACAGTGGGGTGGCTCTAGAACTAATGGGACAGCGCCAGCCACAGTATAACAGGAACAAAGACGGAGCTAGCACACAGAGGTACTGAAGGTGGCTGAAGGAGGAGTGTGCCTAGAGGCTGGCGTCCAGGAGGAGAGCTGCGGGGTCATGGGTACAGGGCCAAGGGGCCAGTCATGGGGAGAGGGCGCCACTCACTTCCTCTGGAAGTCGGGGATGCTGAAGAGGACCTGGACCACGGAGTTGAGGTAGCAGCTGTTACCCAGGTTCCGGATGCCCGTGTAGCCAGGCCCAAACAGGGGCTTCAGTGGCACACTCGACTCCTGGATCAGCTCCCATTCGCCAATCCGCTGGTTCATATCTATCTCCAACTCAGTCATGGTCTTGTCCGTCTGCAAGGGAAGGGATGCTTCAGACAGGGCGAGACACTCAGCCCTGAATTTTTTACACTGATCCTTCACAGGGTCCGGGACGCTACCCTGCTGGAGCTCAGAATGTGTTCAATTATGGCCTCTAACATGGGAGACGCACTAGCTATTTCCAGTCCAAGTTCCAGAAGGCCTTGAGCGATCATCCCGGAGGCGGTTTAGTGGTCAGGCCTCTGCCTGGGGGAGAGGAAGAAATGAATGCAAGTCCTTCCACTTGAAGTGTTTTTTCCATTCCGAAGCTGCCCCTTCTCACCCTTCAGGTCTCCGCTCCAGGTCTTCCTGCCATAAGCTACTGCAGCACCCTCTCTGTCTCTTTCACAGCGCCCTTCGGTTTGTGTTCATTCACTCATGTGCCTGAGCATGTGATTAATATCTGCATTTCCATCTAGAGTGTAAGTCCCTGAAAGGCCACACCTGTCTTATTCACGCAGTGACTAGCACAGAGCAAGTACTCAGTAGTGGTCGATGAACGAATAATGGATTCTAGAAACCTTTTCAAAGGAAGCCCACATGTGTCGGGGACCGGGATAACCGTGGCAGCTCGCTCCAATGCGCTGCTTCAGCCTCAGGCAAGACAGGGCCTGGCGGGCAGGGACGAGAAGAGTCTGAAGCTGCAAGGGGTCTCACCTTCTGCATCTTCAGCATGTCGATGCCGAAGTGGGACAGGTGCTCAGCCAGGTTGGGGTCCAGGACCATGTCATCCTCATCATAGGAGTACACATCTAGGGCAGGAGGCAGGGGTATCGTCAGAAGCGGTGGCTCTGGCCTGACCACCAGTCCCACTCCTTGCCCCGGGTTTGGGGGGAGGGGGGTGGTGGAGCGCTGGTGGGACAGAAGGATGAGCCTGTAAGGGTAACCCTCTTGGCTCCCCTGACTATTGGTGAGGTCACAAGCCCTTCTGAGACTGGCGGTCAGGGAAGACGGGGTGAAAAGAGGCCAAGGGCTGGCGTTACTTGGGGGTCCACCCCCAGGATAAGGTGCTGGGGTCAGATGGTTTGGGAAGGATACTCACTACACAGATTATCTTGGTAACCTCTAAGGAGGGGGACTCGTATTTGGGGGGTTTAGCTGAAGCTCTAGTCTCATCTGCAACATTCTCATTGTTAATCAAGAGGAGGTATTCCCGTGCTCCCCGAGTAACGGTTAAAGCCCACTCTAGCGTGGAGGCGGCTGGAGGAGGGGAGGGAGTACCGGCTCCGTCAGGTGTGATGGTGCCCAGCTTGACAGCCAGCGGGTAGTTGGTCTCTCTGTAGTGTTCCACGGCGTGGTTGTTGCCCCCACTGCCATCGAAGTAGCGGCGGCCACAGAGAATGGAGCCGTCTGTCAGGTTGAGCCACAGGTTCTCTCTCATGTCACACTTGGAACACTTCCAGCCGCTAACCAGGGAGAAGAAAATATGCTGAACTATGGGGCGGGGGGTATATGGGATTGGCCTCTCCATTGTGAGAGCTCTCTCTGCTCCTCTCCTCTGGACGGCCCCTGGCTGAGTTCATCTCCCTCAGCGCCCCCCGCCTTAGCCTGCTCCCGATGCTCTCTCCCACCAGATCCCCCAGGAGAGTGGCCTCTTTACCCCTGCTCTGGGGGTGGTGCCCCAAGGTGGAGGGGCCAGGCCTCACCAGGGAGGGATTCGAGCAGGGTTGTCCAGCTGCTTGAGGTTGAAGGCATGCTTAGACACCTGCCGTACTTCCCCATCCCAGGCCTGCACCTCCTGCTTGCGGGAGGCCGAGTCGGCTGACAGTAGGGCCTCCACCGCACTGGTCACCTGGGGGAAGCAGAGGGTCAGAGACGGGACCCAACCCCCCGCCCTCTAGTCCCTCTAGCCCCTCAGTCTCCAGCTTTCTCAGTGCTTGCCCAAGACGTCACTGCTCTGGACCTGCCTGCCCCAGAGTCCCCGGCAGGGCAGGAAGGCATTCGTACCCGGTCTCTGACAATGTCAGGCAGTCCCCCCAACCCATCTCGGGCAATCTCCAGGTAATCCGGCAAAATAACAATCTTCACATCCTCATCATATTCATACTTCTCCTCGCTGAGGTCAAACCCGCCTTCAACACCTGGTGAGGCAGGGAAGAAGGAGGAGGGTAGGACAGCCACCATGGGTAAATGTCCCTCCTCCCAAACGGCATCTCGTTTTGTCCCCTCCAGAGCTCTAGGGCCACTGGTCAGGCCCATTCTTTGGGGGCCTTTCGAGTGCCTCTGAGGCCAGAAAAGACCAGCTCGGGAAGAACAGGGCTGAAATGGTGCTCACCAATAGCCAGCCGGGTGGGCTTCTTTCGGGGGGGGTCTCCAGTGCCTGTCGTGGTGTCCTCCTCTTTCTGCAACGAGGCAGGAAGGGCAGGATCAGCAGTGAGTGCCAGGGAAGGGACAAATGGGGAAGATGGACAGGACAGGGTGGGTTAATCTCAGAAGGGAGTGAAGCTAAATAAAACATGTGTGCTGAGTTTTAATGATACCAACAGAAACAGGCGAGAGGGGGAAATGCAGCCTTTGGGAGGTCAGAACAGAAGAGACAGATTCAAAATGAAGACCAGTGGGATGTGCCTGAAAGTCCCGGGCCTTGCCCCAGCTCCATGCCTACCGGGCGCCGGGTCCTCCGGAGGTGCAGGTAGACGCGCTGGCCCGTCTTGTTGAAATGTCTCTCCACATACTGTTTCCCAAAGCCCAGGAATGTGTTCATGCAGATGTAGAGGCCACCCTCAGACTCCTGCAGTGCAACAGGTAGGGGAGGAGACACAGGGAGGATGAAGCCTGGCTAGGTGGGGAAACCAAGACCTGGGGTCAGAAACTGGTTTCCACAAGAAAGGCTCTGTTCTCTACCACCATGTGGCTGTTGGCAAGTCATTTAGCCTTTTGGGACCTGGTACATGGCTAAGATTCTCCCCATTCTCCTATGACTTTGATACCAACCAACAAGGACACCAGGAGCTAAGCAACACCTGTCAGTCACCATTCCTCTTTCTTCTCGCTCCTTCTTTGGGCTTTGGAGCCTTCCAATCAATTGCAGAGAACTCCCTTTACAAGGCCAATGGGAATCAAATACCATGGACTTCCAGGGCCAGTGCTTACATTCAGAGGGAAAAAGGGTCCTTTCCCGGGAGAGGAAAGACCTGCATGTCAGACACTGAACCTACTCCCCACACACGACAAACCCTGCCTGATCTCCAGGATTCAGAAAACTTTCCAGACTGGAGGAGCAAAGATTCTAGCACCTGAACAATACACCCAGCTCCTGAGCCTGCCAGGAAGACCAGACTTCTCCTTTACAACATCCTAGTAGGTCGTCAAATCCTGGTCCATGCTGAGTCCTCTCCCTCCTCTCCTGCTAAAGCCTGGAGCCAGGCTAACAGTGCCTTGTCTGGGGCTCACTGTTATACCTGGACCTGGTTCGGCAGGGACACGAAGACCAGCATTCTCCAGCCGCTGCCCTGCTGCCTCCCCTCTGACCAATAACTAAATCCCGCACTGAAGTCCATCAACTGCCAACCTCAAAGCCAATCCCTCTCTAGAATAATCTAGCAATACCTGCTGAGACAACTCAAACACATATAACGCAGGGAGAAAACAGGGAGAGAAGGGTCCACCCTAAATCACAGCTAAGGAGGGAGGATGAGCTTCTTGAACACTGAGCAAGTCTCCCAGTGTCTTTGTGAATAGTGATGGATAAGGTAGAGGAGGTAACTGGAGAAAACAACAGTCTTCCTTCAGATCCAAGCAACGACAGGCATCTTCTTCCTCAAATAAATGCCTCAGTGGCCTTGAAAAATTCTCTGCTGCGATATGAAAAATAGGGCACCGTCTAAGGCAGTTCTTGGTCCCATAGATTGCTCTGTACCACTCCCTAGAACAGTGTGGATTACAATGTTCATGGGCAAATGGAGCATTTTTCATCACAGGGGTCAAACAGGCTTTCTACCATGAATTGAATTTGAAGATAATCAAACATGCTGGAAGTTGGTCAGGAAAGCAACAAGGCCACATTGGAGATCTCTTGACTTGGGATAAAAGAAGCAAAGTATAATAAGCTTACAAAAACACCACTTGGATTATTCGAAGCAGTTACTAAGGAGAGGCAGACAGGAGTGTGAAGAGGGAGCCACTGACTTCTACCATCTGTTGGTAATTAAGAGAAACCTGTCTCTCCTGAGAAAGACAGGACCAAGCCATGCATTTGATGAACTAGATGGCATGCAGGAGCTCTGCAGTAACCAAACTCCTCTGCTGGAAATAAAAATGCTGGGTTTCCCCCAGCCTTGGGAGCCCTGGAGCTCTGCTCTGAGCAGTCAGTCCTCTTTTGGCTCTGCCAAAGCCAGACTCCAGAGAAGCAGCACATTGTCTGAGGCCCAGATCAAAGCCTAGCAAACCAGCAAACCACAAATCACAGTGATGATCCTGAACTGGGCCTTAGATCATGCTGCTATACTCAGCACTGGCGATGCATTAATGAAGCCTTTCCACTCTGACTTGCAGTTTTCCCTGCCACGAGCTGGTCTGGCTGAACACCCTGGGCAGGGCCCAGCGACCGCTTGACGGGAGGGGTGGTAAGGGGGGCGGATCCCAACCAGGCTGCTGTTGCCTTCTCAGCTCAGGCTCTGGCCAGGCCAAAGGCTAGTCTCTGCTTGACGGTGACACAGGAAGGCAGAACTGCAGGAAGGGAGGTTCCGGATGGAGCCTACAAAACGTGAAGCATGGTGTGGGTGGAGGCTTTGTCTAACTAGTCAAGAGTGGGAGCGGGATGGGAAAAGGGTCTTAGTATCCTCCACGAAAGACACCATCTCCCTGGGAATACTTTTAAAAGGGTTCCCTGTGCTCTCTGTGATGGGCGGGAAAAGGGGGGCTGCGGCCTTAGTTCACCTCAAAGGAGAAACGACTAGAGCTTTCCTCCCTTCTTTCCTCTCCTCCCTACCACCAATGACCCACCTCCCCGCCCCCTGTCCACATTAACCATGGGTGGAGTCTAAGTTGGCCTTTCTCAGAACCGCCCTTCTTCATGGTCACTTCCAGACTACTAGGCGCCCAGGAACTGCAATCTCCACCCTCCAACCCAAACCCCGGCCCAGAACAGTGCAGGGTCGCCCCATCCCTCCCACACGAGACTACAAAACCCGGAGAGCCGCGCGCGGCAGGCAAGGCCAACTCCCAGGCTTCCGCAGGGGTCCACTTGGGGGATGTAGTCCAGCGAGCGGGATGCGCCTCTACCTTGGAACGGCAATGAGGGGAGTGAGCGACTACGATCCCCACAATGCTACACGAGACGGGGAACGGGTGGGGCGGGCGCGGAGGCTTCCGGGAGCGGTAGTCACACGACAGCGCCAGCTAATTAAAAGCAACGGCAGGGAGGAGCGTAGGAGACTACAAGTCCCATGGTGCATCGCAGGGAGGCGGTAGCCCAAGCCTTGCAGGCCCCGGCAGAATGACCAGGGCGATGGAAGGAAGTCGTGCTCGCTGCGGGCGTGGGGAATGGGCTTACCGGTGTGTCGAAGGAGAAGGCGCACTCGTCTTTGTGGACCCGGTCTCCAGCCTTAGGAACCCGGATCGTCGGTAATACTGACAGCAGCGCCTCCTCACTCAGCTCCGCCATGACACCGGCAGCAGCTCCTCCACACACAGCGGCTCCCACCGTTCCCAGTCCCCCACCCCCTAGCCTGGCCGTCCAATGAGCACTACTCGTTAGGTGCATGCGCTAAAAGGAGGACGCGCGAGAATGGCAGTTGGACGCAGCCTGCCTACTAGTGCTCCGCCCTCTGCCCTACTCTTGAGTAACGCCAATGAAAAGCGCTTCTAATGCAACCGATGGTCGGAAGAACCAATCCCACTCTTCCAGGGCAGAGCGCATGTAGAGCAGCGAGGTGGGTCCGAGAGTTTTGGACGCTTGTACTCTGGGACCCCTACAGTCCTTTCGCGTGCCTTCTATCAGAGCAGAAACTGACGGTTGTTTAAACCAATCAATCCCGGAAACTTTCCTGGGTCTTGTCCAATCGGAAAATAGAAGGGCAGTTGTAGTCTTTTTATTTGAAAAGGGGCTGTCCAATGAGGCGGAGTTTGAGAGGGTTAGTGTCGAGTGATTGATAACTCCGTCGACCAATACGGATTACCATCTCGCCTGAGAAAAACCTTCATAACTACAGCGCCAGCCAGATATGTACATAATAGCGTCATAATTCATGATTCTATTTTTTAAATAAAATCATTTGGTTCTGAAACTGGAGGTCTGAAAACCGAAGACTGGCACTCCTCAGAGTCTCACGATGGACAACTCGCAGCCGGTGGCGGAACAAAAGTCGCGTATTCAGGGAGGTGTCACCCCTGAGCAAGCCAGGCCGCTGCTCATTGGCCCCACTGTCCTCATGACAGACGTCCTCCGAGCCCAATGGCCTCCTCACAGGAGGCGGGTCTCATATAGGGGGCCTATTGGCGTCTGCGTCGGCTCAACCAATAGAATCAAGGCAGGGGGCGTGGCGGGAGGTTTGAAACTCGGCGTCGGGAGTTGAGGCTCGAGCTTCTGTGCATCCCAAAGAGGAATTGGGGCCCGGTAAGTGATTGGAATAAATTAATAGAGGGCCCAGCAGTCTCGCAAGGAGCTGGCTTGTCAGCTGCAACAGTCGTTTCCACAGAGGCCTCTGGCCCAGCGGCGGGGAGGTTCCTGAGCTGGGAGCAGGGAAGATCGGGTGGTCTGGAGGCAAGAAGACATCGGACGCGGTCGCGGTAATGGCTGAGACCTGAGTCATTTCTCACAGGCGTCCCCTCCTCGCCCCGGGCCGGGCCCCGCCCCGCCCCACCTTCTTTCTCCTGGTTGAGATGGGCTCAGCCAAGAGCTCCCCGGTCACTCCGGCGCGGCCTCCTCCGCACAACAAGCTTCTGGCTCGAGTGGCGGACCCCCGTTCACCTAGTGCCGGCATCTTGCGCACTCCCATCCAGGTACTCTGGGGCGGAGGGGCGGGGGCAGAGTCTGAATTCTTGGGCCTCTGCCTAACCTGATTCTGAGAAAGCCCTCACACCCTCCTCCTCCCTCTAATTTGACACCTTATTTTCCACTTTCTTAATCCGGTTGGGGTAGGCTGAATGCCTGAGGGCCCTGGCAATACCTGCCTGGAATATCAACCTGGGGCTAGAGACCTGGGAGGGAAGAAGAGTCGGGGTCCAGACTTGTTTTAGCTTTTGGTTCTGCCAGGTGGAGAGCTCTCCACAGTCAACCCTACCAGCAGGGGAGCAGTTGGAGTGTCCTAATGAGGCCCAAGACTCAGATCCCCGCTCTCCTACCCTTGGCATTGCACGGACACCTATGAAGACCAGCAGCGGAGGTAAATGGTGGGCCCAGGGAATTTTGGTAAGGCTGTCACCTAGCACCCTTGGGTTGGGCCAATGAAGCCATTTTCCCAGAGCTCCTGCTCAAAGGAGCCTCCATTCTTTTGATTGAGCCAATCTCACTCTTCTCTCAACATTTTCTCCCTCGATTTCTCTCTTCCCAATCAATCCCTCACCCACTAGAGCATGAGTCCTAAAGTTCCTATATGTATTCTTCTTGCTGAATGATTTGTATCATAGGGTCACTATCTCACTTGACTTCTGTTTAGAGCCCCCAAGCCCACTGGCGAAACAGCTGAATGAAGTCTTTGAGAAAGAAGCCTCCAAATTGAATCGTCCTCCAGAGCTTGTTCTGCCCCTAGAGGCAACTTCACCTTCCGAATTGAACTTGCCTCTGGGCACCCAGTTTTCCCTTGAGGACCGGCTGCCACTCTGGAGCCAGACTGAGCTCCCCTCCAAGCAGGTGTCCTCCAAGGAGGAAGCAGGACAGCCCTCACAACCCCCCACGGCCAGCCAGGGCTCAGACAAGCCCTTAAGAGACCCTGAGACTCCCCGATCTTCAGGTACAGAACCTAAGGGCAAGGATAGGGAAGAGAAATTGGGATAGTGTCCACGGATGAGTGTAGGAGGAATAAACTGTAAACCCCTAATTTGGGTTTTGGCTTTAACTCCTTACCCACCCTAGGTTCTAAGCACAATAGACGGAAAGGAAATGGCAAGGTACTAGGGAGATCTCCCCTCACCATCCTACAGGATGACAACTCCCCCGGAACTCTGACACCACGACAGGTAAAAGGAGAGAGGGTGAAAGCTGTTACTAGGAACCCCAGGATAGAGAGGTAGAGGGTGGGAGTCCTTTCTACCCAATCTTCCCTGTCCTGAACAACCCCCCTCCCTCCTCCAACTCACACACTGCTTTTGGCAGGGTAAGCGGCCTCCTCCCCTGAGTGAAAATGCTAGGGCACTAAAGGAAGGGGCCATTCTGGGAACTGGACGACTTCTGGAAACCGGAGGCCGAGTGTGGGAGCAGGGCCAGGACCAGGACAAGGAAAATCAGCACTTTCCAAACTTGGTGGAGAACTAGCCGTGCGTGGCCCCAGCACCGGGTTCACCAGGGGCCTGGTGAATGTTGTGTCCTCACAGCCCCTTCTTTCCCTGGGAGACTGGAAAGGCTCGTTGTCTTCCACTCCCCGTAAACTACCAACTCGGGGGACCGAGCACTTTCTTAGGCTTTATTTGTGTCTTGTGTGTTTCTTGTATATTAAAGAAAGTGATTTTAAATTATGCTTTTAAGTGTTATGCCTAAACCTTGTGCTGGGCTTCTGTATGTAGAAAAGCAGCCTGAGAAACTTGTGTTCCCTGTCCTCCAGGCCTCTTCTATACACTTCCCTTAAATCCTAGTGTTCCCCCCGGGGCTCTGTCCTTGGCCTTTTCCTCTTGCTCTCTCTAGGTGTTCACTTCTAGGGATTTAGGTATCACTTTCTTATATTCTAGTAACTTCCGGATCTCTCTAACCCTGACCTTTATCCAAGTGCCCCAGGCACTTCACAGGTAGTTTGTCTACAGTTGAATTTGTAATCCGCCCTCCCTGCCCCTGCCGCCCCCAAAGCTATTCTTCATCCCCTGCTCTCTATCCCTGTAAATAACCGCATTATCCACCCAGTTGCCCAAACCTGAACCTTGGCCATTATCTTGAATCCTTCCCTCTTAACATCCCATATCCTGGCACTTGGCACTCAATCCTGGTGATTCTGTATTCTTTAACCTCTTCCCCATCCTTTTCCCTGCCCCTGTCCTATGGCTCTTGCATTTCTTGCCACTGCCTTGTTTCTCTCCAGTCTCGACTCTCACCTTTTCATCAACCTACACCGCTGCTAGGGCAACCTTTCTTTTTCTTTTTTTTCTTTTAGTTTTCTTTTTTCTTTTAAGTGGTATTTATTTATTTTGAGAGACAGACAGAGCGTGAGCAGGGGAGGGGCAGAGGGAGGGAGAGAGGGAGAATCCCAAGCAGGCTCCTCGCTGTCAGCACAGAGCCTGATGTGGGCCTCAAACTCACGAAATGTGAGATCACCACCTGAGCTGAAATCAGGAGTCGACCGCTTAACCGACTGAGCCACCCAGGCGCCTGAGGGGTGACCTTTCTGACAAGCACGTGACCGTGAAACTACTCTGCTCAAAACTCTTCAGTTGTTCCCCATTGCCCTTAGGATAAAGTCTACACCCTAGCCTGGCATTCAGGGTCTTTTATAACCCCATTGCTTCTCAATATAACCTTCCTGTAGAGACGCACCATAGGCAGGTTGTAGTCAACTATTGTGTGTATGCTCCCCCAGCCACCTGGTGAGCACCTTCTCCACCTGACCTGTCTCAGGCCTTCTCTGTGAGGCTTGGGCTTCTGCCTCCACCCTACTCTGCCCACAAGCTGTCTGGTACCCAACCTTCATCCCTGCACCTATAATGCTTTATTACTTGAGTTAGACCTGCATCTTTTTGGAACAGAAGTGGGGCAGAAGCCAGACATCCCAGGCCTGTACACTTTATTGCAGGTGCTTTAGGAGAGAAATAAAGAAGGTAGAAAAGGGAGAGATCATGAAGGAGACAAGGGACAGGATCTTAGTGGTGCCAGAACCATAGTCACAGGGCTGAGTGCTCTCTGCCACCCAGATCTGGATAAAGGTAGTCCGCTCTGGGGGGAGGAATTCTAGGGCCTGGGGCCTCAGACTGGAAGCCTGTTAGGCTTGCCAAGGGCTGGGGAGGGGTCAGTTGTCCTTGCTTTTTAAGGGAGAAGCTGCAGGACCGTGGAGAGGGGAGACCATGGGAGGAGATGGGGCAGTTCTTTGCCCCCGTGTCCCTGATAATGCCTCCCAAAGGCAGACTCCCCATTTTTCCCCACCGCCCTCAAGGGACAAAGCTGGGTGGGAATGGCAGCTACGGTATAGAAGAGAAAACTTAAAGAAACCTTAGAAAAAAATTGGGCAGGGGAGGGGCAGCTGTGTCTTCGTGGCCTTTTACCTCCCCTCCTCCAGCCTCCTTAGTTCCAGACTTTGAGGAAGCTGTCCCAGGAGCCAGTGGCCACAGCCATCCCGTCAGCTGTGACCCCCAGGCAGCTGACCCTGTTGTCGTGGCCAGAGAGGACGCCTGAGAAAGAGGGAGAGGAGTCAGCCTGCTTTGGCAGACAGTTCATGTGCACATGTAGGAATTCTAGGTTAGACTGGCCATGGACTCTGAGCCCCTGGTGGGGACTGAAAGAGGATTAGCCCTAAGGGGCAGGATTCCTCTCGAGGCCAATGTCTGTGGAGGGTGGGCGGGGTGCGGGGCAGGGAGGGACAGGAGAAGGCTGGCAGTGTCAGTGTGCTGTGAAAAAAGCCAGGGGCACCTTGATGGGCCCTAGAAAATGGGGAGGTAGCTCTTTAGTCTCATTACTATGTTTCCAAATAAAGAGACTGAGGCCCAGAGAGAAGTGACTTGCCTGAGGGCCCTGAGAGCCTAAGGGACAGAATTCAGATTTGGATCCTGACCCTCTGGCCAGTGTTGTTTTCATTCAGCACGTGGCCTCTCCCAAGAGAAGAAGCCACCCCATCTGATTCAACTTCAGACCAGGGTGGTCCTAGATAAAGCCCCTAGGTTGGGGTCAGGGCCCTCAGGTCACTCTAGACCTCCTTGATGGGGCTTCTTGCAGTTTCCTGAGATTGCCCTTTCCTTCAGTGGATGCCCCTGAAACTGCAGAGGCCTTGGAAATCCAGAAGTGACTGGACATTCAAGGTCCACAGGTCTGGGGTGACACAGAAGCTCCTTTCACGGGAAGCAGCTATCTCATTAGGTGGTGGAGAAGGGCCACTAGAGAAGATGGCCCTAGATTGGGAGCCAAGGGGGACTAGATTCTAGGAATAGAGCTCAGAGTCATCCAGGAATTAGGGAACAGTGGTGAGAGGGTCCCAAGGAAGGAAGCTAGTAGGAAGGTCCTTCCAGCTGAGGTGGCAGAAGTGTGGGGGGGCGGGGGCAGCCCTTACCCACACGCTCGCCCTTCATGGAGTCCCAGATGTTGCAGTTGAAGTCATCATAGCCTGCGAAGAGCAGGCGGCCGCTGAGGGAGAAGGCCACGGATGTGATGCCACAGATGATGCTCTCGTGGGAGTAGGCAGTCAGCTCCTGATCTGCCCGCAGGTCAAACAGGCGGCAGGAGGCGTCGTCTGAGCCTGTGCAGATGGCCTCTCCGTTGGGGAAGAACTGAGGGTACAGGTGGCAAGGGGGTCAGGACTCAGACCTGGGCAGCCCGCTACCTCTCCTGCTCTCTCCCTGGCTCCTGCCCTGGTGCCTCCAGAACAGCCTCTCTGCCTATCCGTCCCCCAGCGCTCTTCACCGCTGACATTTATCCCACGCCAGCCACATGCCAGTGGCTCCCCTACACCCTTCACCTGCCCCTCACTACAGCGCGGCAGGCAGGCTTTATTTCCACATTGTAGGCGAGAGCCTGAGGCTGAGGGAGAGCGGGCAGCTTGCCCAGGGTCACATGGCTAGAAGGGCGGCGGCTGTCCCAGACTCTAGGCTCCAGGCTGGATCAGAGCGTGGAAGTACGGGGCCAAGTGCAAATGCATGACCTGAATCTCATCACGATGAAATGTCAGATAAACTCAAATGGACGGAAAGCCTAAAGAAAACTGGTTTGTACTCTTCAAAAATGTCAACGTCACGAAAGACAAAAGTAGAAAAAAGGTTCCAGTTTAAAGGTAACTGAAAAGATATGGCAAGGAAATGCAATACACGTCCCTGGACAGAAACAAAACAAAGCCAAACCCTTGCTATTATTTTTGAGATAACTGGTGAAATTTGAATATAGACGATAGACTATATCGTGTCAATGTTAAATCTGATTTTAAGAATTATACTGTGGCTACAGAAGAAAATGGCCTTGTTTTTAGGAAACATGCACTGAAGTATTTAAGGGGTAAAGAGTCATGATAATCTGCAACTTGCTCTCAAAAGACCGAGGGGAAAAAACTAATAAAATGTATCTGTAGCCACATCTAGGTGTATGTGTCTGTCTGTCTTTCCATGCTTCCCTCCCTCCCTCTATGGAGAGAGAATGATAGAGCAAATGTGGTAAAATGTTAGCAGTGAATCCTGGTGAAGGGTAGATGGGAACTTTTTTGGTTACTCTGGAAACTTTTCTGTAAGGTGAACTTATGCCAAAGAGGAAAGTTAAAAAAGAAAGGGGTAGGGAGCTTGGGCCGGGATGAAGGATGCATGTGCTGGGTGTGGTGAGGGGTTCCCGGGAGCTGGGGTGCAGAGCGGGGCTCACGCAGATGGCGTTGATGTCCGACTCATGGCCAGTGAATGTCTGCCGACAGGTTCCCTCCCGCACGTCCCAGAGCTTGGCGCTGGCATCACAGGCCCCCGAAATGAAGAGTTTGAAGTCAGGAGAGACGGCCAGACTCATGCAGTCCCCTGTGTGTCCCACAAACACAGTCTTCTGCTGCCCAGTCTCAATGTCCCACAGAGCACTGCCGGAGGAGAGGAAGCTGTCACACTGTCACAGAAAGGCCAGGACAGAGCTGCGCCCCAAGCCCCGGCACCCACGGTGTTCTGTCCTCACCAAGTTGTGTCCCCGGAGCTGGTCACAATGTTGTTGTCGTCCAGGAAGCGGCAGCAAGACAGATAACCTGGGGGTGGTCAAGACAGCGCCCTGGCTGCAGGCCCACAGCACCCTGGTGCTGGGGCTTCCCTGGGCTTCTCGCAACAGGGACTGGAAGAGAGGGTCTCCCACTTACCTGTGTGAGCAGACAGCTCCCGGCTGACCTTGACATTGCCCTCACGGGATTTGAGGCTGTAGATGGAGCACATGTTGTCCAGCCCCCCACATGCCACAAAGTTCCCTGACGGGGCATAGGCACAGGTCATAACCCAGGAGGAGCGCAGGGGGATGGCATGCACCTGTGGGAGGGTGGACAGAGGCAGGACCTGAGCAGAGCTCCCAGGTGGGGAGGGGCAGGGGAGGGTAGGCACAACGAATGCCCCAAAGGAAGGACAGGGGGATGGAGGGGTGGGGGGCAGCTACCTTATTGGTGGTATAGGTGTCCCACACAATCAGCTTCCCGTCTTGCGAGGCACTTACGAGCAGCCTGGGCAGAGAGCACCCCATGTCACCCAAGCCTCTCCTTCCTGCCTCCCCACCCCCGACCTCTGGGTGCCTCTCAAGTCTCACTTGGAGTCAGTAGCCCAGTGCATGGCATAGATCTTGGCCAGGTGTCCCCTTAACGTCCGCCTTGTCCGCATCTGGACTCTCCCCACGACCTCTAGGCCAGACACCAGCTGTAGAAAAGGGGGCACTAGAAATCAGGGTGAGTAGAACACCTACCTAGATGTCAGTGTCGTAACCACTGATCTGCACAAGTTTCTGTTCTGTGCCAGGCTCTGGGTCAGGCCTCCAGCCTTAGAGAAATAAGTCTCTGCCTTGGAGTGGCTTCAATTGATGTGGGAGAGACCATGCATGGCTAGCGGCACGTCACTAGGTGTTTGACAAGCACCTCTCCAGTGTGGGATGGGGGAGGAGGAGACAAGAGAGAATGATTTCTGTCATGTAAATAGTCCCACCTTGACCAGTTTCAAGCTGCCAGTGTGAAGTCACCAAACACGGACTTGGGAAGAGACGCACACATTCGCGGTCCCAAGCCACTGGGAGCTGGGTCCCATACAACACCTGCAACATGGTTATCTCTTTCCCTGGGCACCCAGGGCAGCCCCATGACCCTGAACGGCACCTCCTGAAATTTGTGGTCCTATGTCTCTTAAATTCTATCCAGCTTCTAGACTTAGGCTCAGGCTCGAGTCAGTGGCCTTGACCTGTCATTTACTTGCTTTGGTATCTTGG
This sequence comes from Acinonyx jubatus, assembly GCF_027475565.1. Lineage (NCBI taxonomy): Eukaryota > Metazoa > Chordata > Mammalia > Carnivora > Felidae > Acinonyx > Acinonyx jubatus. The sequence goes on along the minus strand of NC_069387.1, from coordinate 40,947,550 downwards.
GCAAGTTACTCGCCCTCTCTGATCCTGTTTCCTCGTCTGCAAAATGAGGTTTGTAGCATCAACTCATGGTGTCATCGTGAAAATTAAACGCAGTTACGTATCTAAGCAACTTAGCCCAGTGTTTGGCTCACGGCAAGTGTTCAGTAAATGTTCCCTCTTACTATTAACATATTTAACCCAATATAAGGTGCCACCAACTCCAAGAAGCACCAGGCCTCTAGGTATCACTGAGAAAGAAAACATGTTGCCCATTATAAATGTAAGGCATCATCTATTTTTGGACGCATCTTGATCTCAGAGATGTCACAATGTGAAAAGATGTGCCCTTAGAATTGGTGAAGGACACGATTAGAAAACTAGTAACTGGACTATAAGGGCTTTGTGATTTGCAAAGCACCGTCCCTCTCCTCATCCTCACCACCCTGTGAGAGCATGTGATCATTCTTGTGTTATGGGTGAGGACAGGGACATCATCTGCATTCTTAGCTTCCAGTAAGGGGCTGGCCCACAGCAGATCTCACTAAATGTTTGTTGAATGAATTAATCAATGTGGTTCCTCATTCTAGGGACACGCTGTACTAAAGCTTGGGCACCAGGGAGCTTCCCTCCCCTCCCCGGCCGTGCCCTCCGGCCCTGCCTTAGGGGGTAGGACAGGAGGTCTCACCTCTGCCAGAGTAATGTCAGCACAGGCTTTCCGGGCATCCTGGGGAGGGGGCAGGTGGAGAAGCAGACATCAGGGGAGCATCAACACAAGGTGAGGGTAGTGGGTGCATGGGCCTCTGAGGTAGGTGGGCTTCGGGGCTCTAGGGTTTGGGGGACATCTCAAATTTGAGATCCACGTTCAGAAAGTCTCTGGCCACTTCCAGGTCAGGGGTGTCTAAGGTGTCACTCAAGAGTAAATCCAGCCCCCTTCCCCCCCCCCCCCATCCACACTCCCTCGTGTCCCAGTTCCATGTTTTCTGGGGTCCCCCTGTGGAAGGGCTCTGGGGTTACGGCAATCTGCTTCTTGAGCTGCTCCGCTTCCTGCCTCAGCTGCTCCATTTCCCCCATGGCTGACAGGTTGAGGGGTAGCTCCGGCTCCTGTCGGGAACAAGGGGTAAGCGTAGGGGGGGGGGGTCCCCACCAGGCCACGTTTCTGTCCTCTCCCCCGCACCTGACTCAGGGGCTGGAACCCACTACAAGAAATTGAGAGACGACTGGGTGGCCTGCACCACCGCCCCACCAGCCCCTTCACGTTTGGAGCCCTGCACAGCCAAGCCCAGCCCTGCCCGAGCCCTCCCTGCAGCCCCCAGCCCCAGACAGCCGAGCCAGGCCAGCCCCCTCTTACTTGGACTCTGACTGGACCTCTCCCAGGTTTCCAGGCGCTTCCTCACTCCCTCAGCTGCGACGCCAACCCGTCACCTGCCCCGGCTCTGCTGCCAGAGGAGCTGGCCTGGCCTGGCCCCAACTCTGGGGGGAGGGGGGGTCAGGGGGAGCACTGACAGAGAAGGGTAGGGCAACGACAACGACGACGTCAGGCAAATGAAATCAGCTGGCAACGGTGTGGGGAGAGGGCAGGAAGGGAGGTGTGCGGCTTCCAGAGAGACTTGGGCCCAGCCTGGGGCGGTGGGTAGGTGGGAACAGGGATGTGGGGCTATAGAGAGGAGCAGCCCCTCACAAGCCCTGGAGGGAAGAGGGGCTGAGGGGTGCTTCCTGGGCCAGTCTCCCTGTAGGCAGAGATAAGAGCATCAGGCCCCATGGGATTAGAGCAAAGCTGTGAGGATTAAAGTTTGGGGTTTGGGAGGGGGGCAGAAGAGCAGAAGCAACCACAGCTCTAGCCCCCCCACCCCCCACCCCGCCAGGCCCTTGCCCCCACCAACGCTGATGATCGTGGCAGTCAGGGCCTGCCTAGCAACCAGTCCAGGAGCCAGAATAGGAGGGTGAGAGGTGGCTCATCGTCAATGCCCAAGATTTTGACTCTTAGTTCAGAGTTGTGGGGAAGGGGGGTAAGAGGGTTACGGTGAATATGGGGAGGGTGCAGGCAGGAGCTGAGATTAGAAGGGACTGATCTGGATAATCCTTCTTCTCAACAAACCCCAACCAGCTGCCCCTGGGTCTGATCCTGGGGGGTGGGGAAAGGCACAGGGGATCCAGAGAGGAAGATGGACGGGCCTGTCCCTGCTTTGAGTGGACCAAGGGTGGGAAGCAGGGAGCAACCCCGACCCCGCTCCCATCTGGGGTTTGGCCCACTCCTTGCCCCCATGACTCACGGAGTCCTGCTGGGGCTGTGAAGGCTGGAACCAGAGGGATCAGGCTGCCCTATGTCTCGGTCAAGCTCAGAGAGGGAAGACGGGGCTTAGAGTTGGAGGCCCAAGGAGCAGCTGTCAGGGGTTTAGGTCCATTTGCATGCGGGGAGCAGGTGGCCGAGATTTCCCTGACAAATCACAGGCTTTGAGTGGCCCCGCCTCTGGGAGGCCCAAAGACACCTGTCTCCTCCCAGGCCAGCCACAGCCACTCCCCTCTGCAGACACCAGAGAAACTGTGATACACTCCATCGGGCCCTGGCTGAGGGATCTTCAGCTCTTTATTACAGGCTGGGACAGGGCACTGGGGCTATCCTCCCTCTCATCCTCCACAATGGAAGCAGTCGGGTCCTATCCCTGCCATTTCTTTCCAGGGAGGCATAGTGTCCTCGGTCTGTCCTAGGGCTGGAGGTCCATCAGCCAGGCCTCGTGAGCTCTAGGCTCGTCTGTGCACTGTCCTCTGAGTCCAGGGCTGGACAGCCCTCGTGATCCCCAAGGGAGTAGGGGTGCAGGGACAGAGAGCTCGCTGTTCTGCTCTCATCACATGGGGGCTTCTCGTGGGTCCTGGCATCAAGGTGGCCCTTCACAAGTCAAGTGGCCACCTCCCCACGGAGCTGGCTCAGTCCCTCACAGCTCCTCTCGGACCCGGGGTGGTTTCCCAACTCTGTCCTGGACCCGCTGAAGCCTGCGGCTGGGGGGTTCTGGGGAAGGGTCTCTGCTTGGCGTTTCTTCCTCTTCCTCCTCCTCCTCCTCTTCCTCCTCTGGCTCCTTCAGTAGCTCTTTGGCTTCTGTCCACTCCTAGGGAGTGGGGAGGAGAGTCTGGCCCAATCCCCTGCATCGCCTTGCCCCAAGGACCCTCCCTGGGGCATCTCAGCCCCTGCCCCTCATCCTTCACACACCAGGAGGGCCATCCCTTCCTGCTCCCACTCCTCCTCACCTGCTCCCTGTGCTCAGGTGCCCAGGTGTGCCACAGTGCCAGGGCGCAGCGCCGTCCCCGCGTCACAGCCCACACACCGTGGGGATTCTCTCCACCGGAGCTGAAGGCCACGAGGCGTCCACAGCGAGGACGAACCTGAGCCTGGGGGGTGAGGGCAGGTTCAGCTCCAGGGATAGGTGCTCTCAGAGAACTTGGCCCCGACTGCCTAGAGCAGGATGGGGGCAGGGGCACAAAATGTTCAGCTCTCCTACCCATCACTTCCCATTCCTGAATTCAGGGCCTATCTTGGGGGAAATGAGAAATCGGCCTCAACCTGAGGAGCACAAGTGCCAGACCAAGGCTAGAGGAGTTGGGAGCTAAAGAAAAGGGGCCTCCATGGAGGGCCTCCTGCCAGTCCCTTCCCAACCCCTGCCCAACCCTTTGGACCCAGGGTGATGCAATCTGAGGGTGCGAATGCAGTACCAGACTCTGGGTACTGGGGATAAGGATCTTGGGGACATTTTTCCACTTCAAGGAGGCCTTGGATTATCAGTAGCTGGCATTAGCGGAGAAGAAGCTAAGTGGGTAAAATGGAGGAATAAATGATGAAAACTCACTGCCCCTCTCCTTCTGCCCAATTCTAGCCCCTGGTTTATGCCTGGAATAGGGTTGGGGGTCCTGTGCTTTACCCACTCTACCTAAGGAGGTGAGGCAAACACTGAAGGCAGGGTGTGGAGGGGCCACTCGAGATCCCCTGAGGAGGGGTAATCAACCTCTAAGAGAGCCCCTGAACACAGACCAGTGGTGGAAAGGGCTGGGGAGGCCAGGAAAGGAAAGGGCTAAGGTGACCCCAGGCCATTTCCCTGCATTTGCCTCTGGGAACCTTCTGTTTTGAATCCTGAGTCCACAGCTGGGCTCCCTGTGACACCCCCACACCCCCTACCCTGCTTACTGTGACCGTGAGGGCGTTAGGCTCTGTGAAGAACAGGTCCCCACCATGGAAGTCATCATTGAGGTAGAGGAGCCCACTGGAAAGGGAAGGAGACAGCAGGCAGTGAGACCCCCAACCCAGGCCCGCCTGCCTGACCCCTGGGGGTGGGGGGCGCCCACCTATAGTCACGATAGGTGTAGGCCGGGGGCTCCCTCCAGCACTCCCCAGTGTCGGGGTCCAGCACACAATTGTCTGCGTGCACCGGGTGACTCAGGTCCATGCGCTGCTCTTGCTCTCCTGGGAAGCAAAGGGGCCTGGTGAACACCCCTGGGGCCCATCCACTGCCATCCACACCCACCCTGAGGCTTCGGGGGATCACTGCCGGGCCGAGCAGCCAGGCCCTCACCGGGGCAGGGGAGTCAGAAAACCCACAGAGTGCGGGGGCTGCTGAGGGTGTACAGTGCCCAACAGGGGCTCGAGGTTGGGGAGGAACAGCTGGGGTTCTTGGCGATTACCTTCTATGGCACTCCGGCACACCAGGTGGGTGAAGGAAAGATGCAGGGGCCGCTCCGGGGAAAAGTAGGCCTGTGTCAACGTCCGGACGCGCTCGCTCACCTCCAGAAGCAGCTTAGCCCCCTGACTGCCCACGGCCCCGGCCCGGGCCAGCTGCAAGCGGAGAAAGGAAGGGCGGGAAAGGAGGGGACCATGGAAGGACAGCCCAGACCCAGCCCCTGCCCTACTTCCATTGCTCTCCACCCACGGGTTTGGAGTCTCAGCAACCGGCTCTGTCCATCAGCCCAAACTGCCCCTTCCATTGGCTCTGTGACCATAACCCAGGTCCCTACGTCTCAGAACGCCTACCCCACCCCCAACTCTAGGCAGAGGACTCGGGTACTCTCGGTCTCTGGAGAGCCCTTCCACAGGAGAGGCCCAGGCCCGGGTTCCCAGCCTCCTGCGTACCCTCTTCTCCGGTTCTGGGCTTCAGACCAGGGCAGGGGGGCTTCCTCTCACCTGTGCAGCCTTGAGCACTGTGAGCCCCTCAAAGCGTTCGTGGGGGGTGTGAGGGGAGCGGCGGCCACGATAGCCAGACCTGGCTCCAGCCTCAGCAGCATCCTGTGGAGGGAGAGAGTCGGCTGTGGAGTCACACTCCCTGGGTCCCAGGCTATCTCCCACCTCACTGCCCACAGGGATACAAGACCTTCCTCCAATCCTCCCGCTTCCTGCAAGAAGCTAGAAGCCCCCAAGGTTCTCTGGTGGCCCCCCTCCCTGAGCTGCTGCCCTTCACGCAGAATGACTATCTTCATGTCTGTATTGTCACTCTCTGGTAAAGATATGGAATCCCACTCACCGGGGCTTCTATGCCCAGAACGCTGGAGAGCTTCCTACAGTGGGGAAGGGGCCTCTGAGAGGCTAAGGGCTGTTGGAGAAGCGGGGCAGGAAGGGCTTGAGCATTCACTCCTGATGAGCTAATAATACAGGAGTCTCTCCAGAAACAAGGCCCTAGCAGGAGGTTTGATAGTCAGGCAAGGTCCCAACCAGCTCAAGGTGGGGAGACAGCAGGTCTCTGACCTTTTCCCACCTGACACACTCTTGGAGAACGTGAGGACCCTTGATGCTGAGTCCCAATTACCCAACCACCTATGCGAGTCTCATTACCTGGGGGTCTCCCGGTATTTGGATGTCCTTTTCCTGACACCTATTCTTTTGGTTGCTTTTTGAAACCACTACCTGTAACCCTGCATATAAACTCCATGGTCACCCAAGCCATCTAACCTTCTCTCCTTGTATTTATTCATTCAGCAAATTTGTACTGAGTGCTTACTATATGTCAGGCACTGTTCTAGGCACTGAGTACACAACTGTGAACATGAAAAGGTCCCTGCTCTCATGCAGTTCATATGTTGAGATAATAAATGAATAAACAAGCCAGATCAATTCAGATGGTGACAAGTGGTATAAAGAAAAAAACGGAGGCATCTATGTGGCCCAGTTGGTTAAGCGTCAGCTTTGGCTCAGGTCACAATCTCATAGTTTGTGAGTTCAAGCCCTGTGTTGGGCTCTGTGCTGACAGCTCAGAGCCTGAAGCCTGCTTCCGATTCTGTGACTCTCTCTCTCTCTGCCCCTCCTCTGTGCATGCTCTGTCTCTCTCTCCCTCAAAAATAAAATAAACATTAAAAAATTAAAAAAAAAAAAAAGAAAGAAAAGAAAATTAAAACGGGGTTTCATCCTTGAGAGTACCCAGGCAGTGGTTAGGGGACAGCTAATTGATGAGGTGACATCCAAATTGAAAGCAAATGGTATGGGGCGCCTGGGTGGCTCAGTCAGTTGAGCGTCCGACTTCAGCTCAGGTCGCGATCTCACGGTTCGTGAGTTCGAGCCCCACGTCAGGCTCTGGGCTGATGGCTCAGAGCCTGGAGCCTGCTTCCGATTCTGTGTCTCCCTCTCTCTCTGCCCCTCCTCCATTCATGCTCTGTCTCTCTCTGTCTCAAAAATAAATAAACATTAAAAAAAAATTAAAAAAAAAAAAAGCAAATGGTATGAAGGAGCCACTTCAACATGTGAGAGAGAAAATGTTCCAGGCTGCAGAAATAGTAAGTGCAAAGGTCCTGAGGCCTGAATGAATATAGTGTGATGAAGGAACAGAAAGAAAGCCTGATACCTGGGAGTTATCCCTGACTCTATCCTTTAGTCCTGAACTTCTCTATCTTTGACTTTCTAAATATTTTCTCATCTGTCCCCTCTCTCCATTTCCTTGCAATGAATATCTAACCTAAGGCAGTGGCATGCTTGCATCACCCCAGAAGCCTCTCCCCTTACTTTCCTCGCCCACTGCATTCTCCACAGTGCCACTAGAGGGATCTACCAATTCTGCAGGATGGTGACTCAGGACCCTGCTCCTGCCTGAGGGATGGGAACGTAAAAGTCAACCCCTCCTTAAATTCTCCAATAAGCTGTCCACCACCTACAAACTCCCTGGTAGGGTACAGGAGGCCCTTCGCCATCTCTTCTGTACCTCCACCTTTGGGTTCTCTCCCCTGGACCTCTTCTGGATGATCCACAGCCTGATGATAATAGCGATAATAGATAATAGATAGATAATAGATAATGGCTAACCCTAAGCACTTTTTATATTCTTCTAATACCTTTACCATGTACTACCTCACAACAACCTTAAAAGAACCACTGCCTTTATCCCTGTTTTACAGCTCAAGAAACTAGGCTCAGAGAAATTAAAATACACTGCGTGAGCTCACCCAGGTAATCACTGTCCCATGCTCTTAACTCCCGTGCTCTACTGCACTTGCCAGAGTACCCCCTGTCCTTCTCCCTTCCAGCCTGGCTTTCTTCCCCTTCTCTGCTTGTTAACTCATCCTTAAGACTGAGCTCAAATGCCAGCCCACCTCCCTCCGCCCAGTAAGCCTTCTGTGACTTTGCATTTTGGTGCTTCTGTTTGGATGGGTACATGTAGCAAACTTACCCCTTGCTCTAATTATGTGTCTCTGTGTCTGATTCTTTCTCTATGCAGTGAGGTCCTGAAGGCAGGTCCACGTTCATCTACCTCCCCCTGTAACCCAGTAGTTCTGAGTGCACAGCAGATACTCAGTGAGTGTGTGTGGAAGGCACACTGAGACTCAACCTGGTGAATATGGTTCATTCAACCCAAACGAGCAGGGGATACAATGGATGGAAGAAGACGCCTGTGCGTCTGCTAAGCTATCAGCCAAGCCGATAATTAAACTCTCGGCTAATCAAGGAATCCTCGCCTGCACACTCACCCTTTTTTGTCCCTTCGTGGTTTTTGTTTTGTTCTTCCTATCAATTTCTAGCAAAATTCCTTTGTAAAGAGTGTCCACCCACCCCACCTCAGCTAAGAGGAAGGGAACTTGTCCACAGCGGCGAGGTAGTGGCAGGCGCAGGGCCCCTGGAGAACCAGAGATGGCACAACAGGGGGCAGGCTGGGTGTGCTGAGCCTGAGGTCCCTAACTAGCCAACAGTGCCTACTCACAGGTCTTCTTACCTTGGCCAGCTGCAGCAGCAGCCCACACTCAGCTGGGGTGAGCAGCCCGTCCAACACGGCCCGTTCTGACCCATTCAGCTGTCTTGCATCCTGGGTCAGGGTGACTCCCTCCAGGAGGAGGACATCTGCAGGGGAAGAAACAGGACAGAGAGCGTTGAGCGCCCCCTGGGGGCAGACCCAGAGGTAGCTGGCGGCCCCCGGGCCCTCTCAGCTCCTGCTTCCTGCTCTCCTGGGAACTTACCCTTCCAGTGGGTCAAGGGCTTTGGCTGTGGCGGCTCATGGTCCCAAGGCCTCTTCTCTTGATCCTCTCTCAGGGGTGAGAGACATACTCAGTGGATGCACAGGCCAATCCAGACCTTCCAGGACCCCTCCCTCACCTTCCAGCTCAGGCCAGGCCACTCCCACCACAGGGCATCTCCTACCTGAGCTTTTCTCTAAGTGCCTCTGGGATGACAGCTGCTGGGGTCCAGGAATCCTGGGACAGTTAGGAAAAGCACCATCACCCACCACATCCAGCCTGAACCCCTGACATTAGACTCTGAACTTTCAGAGAGGAAGGTAGAGGTGAGAAAAGCCCCAGACTCATTGTCAGGAGCCCTGGGTGCTGGGCCAAACTCTGTAACAGCAACAACTGCTTACATAGAACTATTTGTCAGGTGCTGTTCTAACAACTTTATACACAAAAGTGGACTACATGAAACTTTATTGTTTAATGTCCACAAGTCTTATGAAACACCTTTTATTAAAAAAATTTTTTTTAACATTTATTCGTTTTTGAGAGAGCGAGCGAGAGAGAGAGACAAAACGTGAACAGGGGAGGGGCAGAGAGAGAGGGAGACACAGAATCCGAAGCAGGCTCCAGGCTCTAAGCTGTCAGCAAAGCCCAACACAGGGCCCGAACTCACAAACCGTGAGATCATGACCCAAGCCAAAGTCAGATGCTCAACTGACTGAGCCACCCTGGTGCTCCAATTTTATGACACACCTTGTCTTAATGTGCCCATTTTACAGTTGAACACTCTAAGGAGTGTCTAGGTGGCTCAGCCAGTTAAGTGTCCCGACTCCTGATTTCAGCTCAGGTCATGATCTCACAGTTCTTGAGTTTGAGCCCCACATTGGGCTCTGCACTGACAGTGTGGAGCCTGTTTGGGATTCTCTCTGCCCCTCCCCTGCTCATGGGCTCTCTCTCTCTCTCTCTCTCTCTCTCTCTCTGTCTGTCTCTCTGTCTCTCTCAAAATAAATAATAAAACTTAAAAAAAAAAAAAAAAAGACAGGGGCACCTGGGTGGCTCAGTCAGTTGAGTGTCCAACTTCAGCTCAGGCCACAATCTTGAGGTTCATGGGTTTGAGCCCTGAGTCGGGCTCTGTGCTGACAGCTCAGAGCCTGGAGCTTGCTTCAGATTCTGTGTCTCCCTCTCTCTCTGCCCCTCCCCTGCTCATGCTCTGTGTCTGTCTCTCTGTCTCTCTCTCAAAAATAAACAAACATTAAAAAAAAAAAAAAAGACTCTAAGACACAGAGAGGTAGAGTAACATGCCCAAGATCACACAGCTAGTCGGTGACAGAGTTGAGACTCAAACTAGCTTTAGAGGGGCACCTAGTGGCTCAGTCAGCAAAGCATGTGACTTTTGATCTTGGGGTCATGAGGTCCAGCCCCATGTTGGGTGTGGAGCCTTCTTAAAATCCATCCATCCATCCCTCCATACATACTAAACTAGCTTTAGAGGCTATGCTTTGAACCAGAGGATCTCAAACAAGGAGATTTTGCCCCACAGGGGACATTTGGCAATGTCTGGAAACATTTTTGATGGTCATGACTCAGAGAGTGCTATTGACATCTATTGGGTAGAGGCCAGGGGAGCTGTTGAACATTCTACAATGCCTAGGAAAGCCCCCTTCTGCTCCCCTACAAAGAATTATCAAGTCAAAAAAGTCAATGGTGCCAAGAAGGTTGAGAAAACCTGCTTTATGCTATCATCCTAGCAATGAACAAAACTCTGCCCTTTCGTTTCCTCGTATGACTACAATAAAAAGAATAGTAACGAAAGCAGCAACAACAGAACTTTCTCTAATTTCTAGCTAGTGCTATGGTTTCAAGAGTCCCATGAGACAGGTGTGATGTTCCCATTTTACAGGTAAGGAAATTGAGGCTGAGGCGAGTGAGGCTCCAGAGCTTGTTTATGGCAGAGAAGAGACCAACACCTAGGCCTGCATGACCCCAAAGCTGCCCTCTACTACAGGTACCTGCCTCTGTCCCTGAAAAACTGGGAATGCAGACTCCTCTCCAAGCCTCCCAGGGAGGGTGGGAAACAAATGGAGGGCATCACTGTTCTCCTCCTCCTGGGGGTGCACTGAAGGGTAGGATGGAGAGAAGGGGAGATACTCACAGGATCCTTGAAGCTGGTCCCCAGGTGCTCCATGGCGTAGTAGAGCTGTCTCTTCTCCCCCAAGGATCGAAGGATGAATTGCCGGATGTCCTGAGGCAGGGTGGGAAGCAGGGAGAAGGGGGTGAGACAAGGAGAGTGGGGCAGGGAAGTTAAGGCTGGAGGATGGTGGGGGGAGGAGTGTGTGTGTGTGCGCGCGCATCTGTGTGCGCGCACAGGAGGACACATAAGGCAGGGGCAAGGAGTGGTGAAGTTCAGGGAAGGGGGATGGTTGGCACGTGGACTCGGGAAGGAGAGTCTGAAGTGGGGGGCAGGGAGTGGAGACAAGTCTGATGAGGATCTGGGGTTGCCTGTAGTGCCAGATGGGGAGACAGAGTCCGGGTGACTCCGCAGGTATATTTGATTTTGGGTTACCTCAGAGAGTAAGGATGGAGCAGGGGGTTACCTCTCTTGGCCCGAGGCCAGGTCTCGGCTCTCCCAGCTGGGCCTGATACTGGTTCAGAGCCTTCTTGGCAGCCTCATCTTCCGGGTAGAAGAGCAGGACACTCAGGACATTTTCCATAGCCTGGGACAGATTCCCCACTGGAGACAGAGCAAGAGGGTGGGGGCGGGGCCCAGAGACTTAGAAGGGCAGTAATCCCTGGGCAGAGGCAGAGAAGACGGGGAGACAGAGGCCGAGCCAAAGAAGGTGGTCTCCCAATGCCAAACAACTCCAGAGCCCCCATTCCCCCTGGCAGGCACACTCATCCATTGCTTCTTTCCAAAGCTTACTCAAACATACCTGTGCTGTACAGGCAGAGTTCAAAGGGGAGGAAGAGAGGAGAGATTAAAGGAAGGTGAGAAGCAGCAAGGGCAGAAGGAGCCCTGTGACCCATCTCCCAAGCTTTCCACAACGGCGCCAAAGGAGAGCAAACGAGAGTTCTCCTGAAGTGATGGTCCCCACGGAGCCCTGACCGACTAGAGATCCAGAGACAGATGGGAGGGATGCAGAGATGGGGCTCAGGATACCATCAGAGGCAAAGCTTCACTTCCCCTGTTTCCAACCCCAGTCACCCTTCCCCAACTGACCCTGAGCATGGGCCTCGTGCAGCCGCCTCAGCTGGCTGGGAAGGAAGTCAGGGACAGGGAAGCTGCGGCCAGGACGTGTGGCTGTGTCCCCCACACAGCGCTGCCGGCACTGTAGGACCCGAATCCAGTGCCCTGCAGAGGACACAGGTGAACCATTCAGCTTCTGATGCCTCTCTCCGTGGCACCACAAACCCCCAGCTCCTTACCTGCAATGGTCTCATAGAGGCCCCCCTGGCCTCCAGTCCCTTCCTCCTCCTCTTCCTCCCTTTGCTGCTCCTCAGGCCCCTCGCAGCCAGCCCGGCAGCTCTCCACCTGGGCCAGGCTCTCCTGCAGGGCCTCCTCTAGCCGGGGCAGTGCCAGTCCTGCTTCCTGACGCCCCAGTAGCTCCAGGCCATCGTCATAGGCTGCCTGTTGGGGAGGGGGGTGGGCGGTCACCCGAGATCCTGGGGCAGGGTGCCAAACAAGATTGGGGGGTAGAAAGAAGGGGCGGGGCGTTGGTCTCATTTGGGACATGGACTCCCGACCCCACTTCACCTTGGGGAATATAGGGTGGGTCTCAGGATCGGAATGGTAGAACACGGGACTTGAGTGATCCTCAGGAAGAAAGCTAAGTCCCAGAGAGGGACTCTCCATCCAGGGTTACTGAGGACACGCATCTCCTGACACCTGAGCTACACAGGTCAGAGCCCAGTGAGCCCCATGGACCCAGCCAGTCAAAGGGTCTCACCCAGTATGGGGGAGTCTCCAGGTCCCGGAAGCTCTGGGGCCGCACCCTAGACATACGTCTGTACTTGGCCATGTCCTCCCGCATCTGGAGGTGTGTTGGGTTTGCTACAAAGAAGGTGTGTGCTGCGGCGGCTGCCAGGTCCAGCTTCTTCAGCTGAGAAGTGGGAAGGATGAGGAAGTTAGTGCCCTCAGGTATTGGGGTCAGACCTCTCTCTCTGCCCCCTCACTGGCCTTCCCATTCCACACGCACAGCAGGAACTGCCCCGAGACCATCTGGAAGACTTGTCCATCTCTCAACCTCCAGACCCCCTAGAAACCAGTATTCTGGGGAAGTTCAGGAGTTCGGTTGCTAAGGAAAGAGGGGTTTCAAGACTTTGGAGCGGGTGCGATATGGGCAGAGGGACCTCAGGGCCTCAGTTTGGGAGATAAGGTACAAGTGATGGCTAAGTGCGGTAGGGACGTGGGGGAGACCTGAGCGGCCAGTAAAACCCGCAGGTCTCTAGGACCCTGAGCTGAGGTGTGTGGGACCAGCGCCCCCCTCTCCCCAGCCACGTAGGCATTAGCTACTGAACTAGTAGCTGCGGCCCGCCCCCCAGACGTCCGGCCTCACCGCTCCTCAGCTTTGCCCCTGCCAGGCAAAGGCTCACACTCTACGCACCGCCCCCCCCGCCAATACTTCCAGTCCAACGGTGGGGTTTCCCCCCATCCCCTCCGCTTCGCTCCTAGGAAGAGGCTGCTATCACCCCACGTAGGTCTCAGGAAGACCTAACATTTCAGGCCCCTTCTCTCCGTCTCCGATCTATTTCCACCCTGTCTCAGGAACCCACCCAGCCCCGCTCCAACTTTGCTCCCACTCTCCCTTAGGCTGTCCCTCGGCGACCGCAACAGGTACTTGACGTGGTTTTCATGGGACCTGCTCAAAAGGAGAGGTCCGTTGACCGCCCTCCCCCCCAGCCCCACCCGGAGTCCCGGGCGCCGGCTTTCCGCCCTCTCCTGGCGAGCTCCAAGTAGCAGCGCAGCGCGGGTCGGGGCAGGACCCGGAAAGGGCCCGGGCGGCTCCCGCACCTGGTAGTAGGCCCTCTGCAGGTAGTTGTAGGGCTCCCGGCGGCGGAAGGCGTCCCGGAGCGCGCTCCCCACGCGGAGCCGCGCCGCGCCCCCGGGGCCCAGCCTCTGCACCCCGCACTGGGTCAGGCACTCGGCCCGTCGGAGCGCGGCGCGAAGCAGCAGCCGCTCCCAGGCCCCCTGCGCCGGGCCGGGCCCGGAGTCCGGGGCGTCGAGCAGCACGGCGGGGAGTGCGGCCCCCGGTTCGGCCGCACAGCGCGCCCCGCAGTCCCGCCGCGCGCGGCCCAGGGCCGCCTGGCTCCGCAGCGCCTCCCGCAGCAGCGCCACGGCCGGCGCCCAAGCCCCGGCCGCGTAGGCGCGCAGCCCGTCCGCGTAGAGCAAGTCCGGGGCCTGGGGGGGCGCACCCGGGGACAGCCGGGCCAGGCCTGGGGGCTCGGGCGACCCCGGCGGAGGCAGCAGCAGCAGTAGCAGCAGCAACCGGAGGAGCCGGAGCATGGTGCCGGAGGCGCCGGCCGGCTGCCGAAGCGGAATGCGGGAGCCCAGAGGGAGAGAGAGGATAGGGGGATGGGAGAGGGAGGGGAAAGGAAGGAGAGAGGGAGAGGAGGGAGGAGAGGAAGAGAGAAGGAATGAGCGCGGCCAAGGAGTGCTGATGGAGCCCAGATTCAACCCATATTGGCCACTATGAGAGCCAGAGAAGTCAGGAAGCCTGGCAGCGAGTGGAGAAAGCAGTCTTTAAGACGAAGAGTAGTGTGGGAGGCCGAGAAACAGGCGGGCCGTGAAGAGCAGATGGCAAAGGGCTGGAACTGGAGCGGGACCGGTGCTTTGGAAAACAGCATGGTGAGCCTCTTAGGACCCTCGACTCCAACCCTGAGGCCCACGGGGTGAATGTAGCTACCGCAGCTGTGTTCCCCTCCACTCTGTGCCCCGCCCACCCCCGCCCACACACTGTTGAGTCCAGGACGAGGAGTGTGGAAGCCTCCCATACACCTACCCACACACACTTTTGGAAAAAGACCTTTAAAATGCAACATGGGATGCAGGCCTGTGATACCAAGTCAGGCCCAAATCCTTTCCTGCCCAGAAAGTGAGGCCTTAGGTGGATCTGGGGTTAGAGGAGAGCTGGAGCATGGCAGATGGAATCACACCCTGAAACCACCTTCCACCAATCTGAACAAAGATCCTTCACGCCCCAAACCAGCACACTCAAGTGTCCCCCCATGCCCAGCACAAGATGCTCTTATATGCCCGTCCCTGTGGATGTCTTCATGTTTGAGTTTGTCCTTCTCTGGGTGTATTTCTGTGCCTCTGTCCACAGCCCCTGCTCTATTTTGTCCTCGCTGAGCCATTCCACCGCCCAGCCTCCAATCATATCCTTTACCACTCTAGTACAATGGACACCAAGGTTTCCATGGCAACACTTCAGGCTTTAATACAATTTGCTAAGGATGATGGAAGGTGAGTAGGACATCTCTGGTCATCGAGATAGGAGACAGCGGGGGCTCCGGGCCCCAGATCCAGCGCCCATCTCCCCGGAGTCTGGAGGCAGCTGCCCTAGGCTCAGGGCCAGAACAGGTGATACTCAGGGCCCCTCATCTGAGTCCTGCAGGCCCACTTGGGCTCACAGCGTCAGCTGGGGGAAAATGGGATTACCTGGGCCCCAGGATCCTCCCCAAGGTCTTGCACTCCCCTCACCTCCTGTCAGGGAGCAGCGTCTCCCTGCACTTAAGCCCAAAGGAAGTCCAGCGGGTCTGCTGTCAGGGGACCCAAGGGAAAGCCTGCGGGGTGAGAGGCCCAGGGGCCTGGGCCGGCGAGGAGAGGGCCCCGGTGAAGCAGTTGGAGAAGGCAGAGGTGTCTCATCAATGAAGGTGGTGATCTCTTCCCGGAAGAAGCCAGGACCCCGTGGGGGTCCCCCACCTGACCCCAACATCCCACCCTCCAGGAACTGGCGAAGGCTGGCCAGCCCCCCACCTTCAGCTTCCTCCTCATCCTCCTCATCCTCCAGCCTTTGTCTTCGTCCCAGGTACTCAGGAGGGCCCCCCAGGGCTCGGCTCTGGGCTGGGAGGACCCGGATGTCATCAGAGGATGACCACTTATGTAGGATGGAGCCTGGTGCCCGAGGTGTAGAGAAGATGTTGGTCTCATCATGGGACAGACGGCGGGACAGGGGTACCTGGGGAGAGGAGCAAGTAGACCCAGAGGGGCTATAGGGACAAAGGGGGTAAAGGCAAGAACCTAAGTGGGGATGCTGCAAGATGGCTTCACCCCCTTAAACTTTTGCAAAACATCCTCTGGGGGCTGCTGGGTGGCTCAGTCGGTTAAGCGTTAGACTCTTGATTTCAGCTCAGTCTTGATCTCCGGGTTTGTGAGTTGGAGCCACGCATCCGGCTCTGCGCTGACAGTGTGCAGTCTACTTGGGATTTTGGGATTCTCTCTCTGCCTGTCTCTCTGCCCCTCCCCTGCTCTCTCTCAAAAATAAACTTAAAAAAAAAAAAATCCTCTGACGGGCAAACCTGGTTCTGAGAGGTCTGAAGGGAAGCCTCTCTTGCCACACTTTTCTTTCACCTACCCCTTAGGTGCCCTGCAGGCCAGGGCTAGGGAATGGGGAGTCAGGATGGCTCTCAGAGACTGGACACAAGAAGAACGGGGATACCCAGAATAGGAGGTTCATTCCCTAGTCCCATACCTGTAAGTAGTGGACCCTCTCAAGAGGGGGAAACAGCATGTGCCTTCCAGGCAACAGCTTCACCTGGGTGGGGTCCCTGCCCCCTGGTCCTGTGGCACCATTAGCATCAAAACGAACTTTGCACACTCGGCCATCTGCATAGTCATCACAGCCGCCATCTAGGAGAGAAAAGGGGCAGAGTGGTTACAGGCAGGGAATACCCACTCCCCTCCTCTCCCCCCCTTAAAACTTCCTGCCCCCTTTTTAAGCTCCCCAGAGAATCCTTCTGTTCACACTAGTCTGTAAGCTCCAAGAGGAAAAGCAGGAGCGTCTAACATCTGTTGCATTCAGTGCTTAGTCCCTAGTGCTTCATACATACAGACGTATTTATTGAAACAGTTACAAGCCCACCCCCAACAACTGTCCCTGTAGCTGGGGGTGTGTCTCAGGGAGGCTAACCTCCCCTTAATTCCACAGCCTTCCTTTATGGTTGTGTTAGGACTCTGGCCTGTTTCTCAGGCACTCTTCCTGGAGAGTGGAGGCAAAGCTGGGTAGTGTGGGCTTCCAGGGGGGAACCGACGCCCAGTGGAGGGAGCTCCCAGTACAGAAGGAAGCAATGGGCGGGCGTACATCGGGTTGCGTGATTAGGGAAAAGGGAGCCTGGAGTCAGCCCAAGGGTGGCGCGGGTTCCGTCCAGCAGGGGGCACTCAAGGGTAGCCCATCCCCACACGGAGAAGGGCTGGTAGAAATGGGCAGAAGAGGGAGTCCAAGCCCCCGGGAAAGCCAAAGCCCGGTCCCTCCTCTGACCGTCGTCGCCATCCTCCTCCGACATGATGGCCACGCACTGCTCCCACACAGTGCGCACGTCGGCACGGTAGCGCTCGCAGGACCAGATGAAGGAGGGCAGCAGCAGCGTCTGCGCCATGGAGCACCACAGCACAGCCAGCACCATCCACGGCGGAGCCGAGTCCGACTTAAGGGAGAAGAAGCTCACCACCTAGCGGGAGGATGGGGAATGGCGCGGGGTCACGACCCAGAGCTCAGAGGTCCCACTTGACCCCAGATCCAATATCCTAGTGCAGTGGGTGGACAAGAAGGAAAGGATGGCCCGGTTCACAGAGGATCGTGACAGAGGCAAAGTTGGAGGTGGAATGGGATGAACAGAGGGGAAGGGACTGATTCAGAGGAAGATCAGGGGCAAGTAGTGAAGATAAAGCCCCCGAGGGGTTGGGGGAGAAGCAGAGGTGGTAGAGAAAACTTGAACACAGAGAGAAATTCAGGAAGAGGGACTAGATGGGGATGCAAAAAGCTGGGGTGGTGGGGTGAGCTCTCTGGGGTTTCCACCCAGAGTGCTGAGAGGCCCTGTGGTAACCGGAGAGTGGCAGGGAATGGAGAATGGAGGTCCAGGGGCTGAAGCAGGGAGACACAGGGTACATGGTGGAGCTGGAAGATAGGTGGAGGCAGTAAAGGACGGATGACAGGGTTGAGCAGCAGCAACCGGGAAACAGATGATGAGGCTGGGGGTGACGGGAACCAGGAGACGGATGACAGAGGTGGGGGGCTCACAAATGTAGCAGGGGTGGGCAAAAAAAAGGAAGGTGGACGGCGGAGCTGCTGTATGGCTGATGACTTCGAGGTCAGGTGGTTGTGCTGGGGCCTGGATATTAGGGATAGCAGGTGGGGGACCCCAATCTCACCAAGATGGGCACCCCTGTGAGTGAGTCATAGAGAAAGACGATGGCGCTGACCAAGTTGGTGACCTGCAGGGATGTCTTGGCCGACTCAGAGCCGTCCAGCGAGGACCGCCGCTTGCCTCTGGCATCCTCCACCACAATGGCTGGCACCTCAAAAGCTGGCCGGGTACCCAACCCCCCTGGCCCACCCCCCTTGGCCCCACCCCCAACCCCCGCTCTCCGGGCCAGCCGAGCCCTCCGGGGCCGGGCCCACAATGTCTGGTAGAAGGTGATGGCCACACAGACCAGCCCCATGACAATGCCCCCAAGGAGCAAGAGGCTGAAGCAGACGCCAAAGCCCAGGCCAATCTTGGAGACTATGAACTGGCAGCCACGGGCGTAGTACCGCTCGCCATTGTTGTGCCAGCCGATGGAGGGCAGCGTGGAGAGGATGAAGCTGACCATCCAGATGCCCATGACAGCATGCAGCGCCTGCTTCTTGGCGTTGCTGAGGCGGTAGTTGACGGGCCAGCGCACCATCCACATGCGATGGTAGGAGAGCGAGGCGACTGTGAAGCAGGTGGCCAGGGCCAGTGTGTAGTAGGTGGACACAAAGACCTTGCAGATGCTCTCGTTCCAGTCATAGTCAGAAGAAGCCTGCCGCCGTAGCTGCACCACGGCGAAGGTGGTGAGGGGCACAGCCGCCATGAGTATGTGTGTGCCCGCCAGGAAGCAGAGCAGTAACTCCAGCGGCTTGTGCTTTTGCTGCTTGGCCGAGATGCTGAGGATGATCCAGGCATTGGCCAGCAGTGCCAGGAGCCCACAGGCCAGCCAGGACAATGCGTTTGAGCGCAGGGAGGCCTCCTCTGCCCCTGCCCCGCCCCGAGCCATCCTATCCTCGGTCCCCCCACCCCCCCTTGAACTCCTGGGGGTGGGGGCTAGGTCTCACCCTGGAGCCCCACTCACACACACACCCATTATGCGTACAATCCTTGCCCTGTAGTGAAGCAGGCCACGGCTAAGCCTACCTTCCTGCTCAGCATTGCATGACCGACCCAGCTAAAGTCAGGTGTGGAGGGCAGGGGAGGAGACTGAGGGTCAGCAGAGGTGATCCTCAGCCTCCATACCGGGTGGGGCCCTTCCTGAAGTATCCCTGTAATTGAGGGGAAGGGGGAGGGGGAGGAGGAGCGGGAGGAGCAAGCTGACTGCTTTCCCAACTATGAGGCTGGCTGAGGAGCTCTGGTCCCCATGCCAGGACTTCCAGTTCTCTTCTTCCTCTGGTTCTTGACCAGCCTGGGATCTTCTGGGCACCCCAAGGGGTGTGGGGGTAAGGCTCAGCCACCTGGACAAACTGCAAGGGAGAAATGACATGTGGTGGGGGGGAGGGCAAAGGTAGGGCTTGGGCTGGTCTCCAGCTGACTTCCTGTGCCCCCTTCTCTGGAAAATATACGCAAACAACCTATTACTAGGGGTCATAGGGTCATTCAGAACATTCTCCTGCCTTAAACCAGATGGCCAATCACATAGCCCACACAGGTAAGAGCCCTGCTTTCCAGACCTTCAGGGAAAGAAGATATTCTGACCTCCTGTCTCCTACCCTTTTTCAGCCCTTTTTCCTCCCTCTGTCATTCCCTGGTCCCTTCTTATACCCTCTGCTCAGTAGTATTCAATCCCTATTTTCATGTCCCTGAATCTCTCTTCAGGGCTACTGATGGCAGATACATGACTTGTTTCTTCTTGAGGGTTCATGGTAAACTGGGATATGTGTGCTAATACAGCTCCTCCCCGATGCTCCAGCTCCTGGGCCCAGGGCTCTTGGTGCTCAGCCCCATTTCCCCCAAGCCTGCATGATCCCCCTCTAGCTCACTAGGGACCTGGGAAGATGGGAGAAAGGAAGCCAGGGACTGAGGGGGGGGGGCCTAGGGAACCCGAAGGCGGGGAAACCGCTGACATCAGAAGCATCCAGAAATGGAAAGATGGGGAACTAGGGGGAAGGAGGAGAGTTTGAGCAGAAGAGAAAGAAGGGGCAAAGTGATAGTATCTGAAAATAGAAGGAAAACCCCAGAGACCCTTCACAAGAAGGCTTATGAGGGAAGAGGGGTTGCATGGAACGAGGGAGCAGGAAATAGGAAAAAGCCCAATGTTGAATAAGGTGCAGCATCCCACTGGTAGACCTCCACTCCTTCCTCCCATGCCCCAGCCTCAGTTTCCCTCTGATGGGAAGGAGGATAGTCCTGAATTTCCTGAAGCTGAGCTTCAGTGAGCCCTTGGGAGGAGACTAAGAGGAAATCAGATGAAACCCTGAACAGAGTGGAGGCAAGAAGGATGAGCTAATGGCTTTGGGGGCAAATAGGGGTAAAAATGGGGCACAGAAGTGAGAGGGTCTACTTCCTGTGGAAGAATCTCAGATCCTAGCCCTCCCTGAGAGGTCCTAGTCCGCCCCCCACCTTTGTTCCCTCCCGAGCCCAGTATACCCTAGTTGCCATGGCAATGGCCAGCCAGAGGGAGGTGGAAGGAATTGGTCAGAAGCGCTCCCCCCCCCCACTACTCTCCCTTACAGCCTGGCACCCCTTCCCAACTACCCTCACCCAGGCCCAGCGGGTGGGTTTAGGAAAAAAGAGATGGGGAGTCAGAGAGGGAGGGAGGGAGGAAGGATGTGAAGGACAGAGAGGAGGTGAAGGACAGAGAAAGATCAGAGGAAGGTGGGAGGGAGGATCTGGGGGACTCCACCGCTGTCAGGGGTCCCTCGCCCTTCGGGGTGAAGGGGTAAGGTCAGGCGACTCCTCCCTCCTGCCACCCACCGTGTTCTCCAGGGCAGTGACAGCAGGTGGCTGGGGAGGAGGGGCCGGCCGGAGGGGAGAGAAGGCGGCTGGGGGGAGGAGAGGAGGGGGCCGCGGGGGACAGGGCAGGGGTCGTCTTACCTCTGGCTGCGCCCGGCACTGCCATGGAGACCGCACTCCCGACGCGGCTCGCCCGGGCTCCCGCCGCCCGCCGGCTCCAGCTCGCCCGCCCTCCTCCTTCCCTCCCTCCTTCCCTCCGGGCCTCCCTCCCCCTCCTCGGTCCCAGCCTCCCGGGCTCGGTCCGCCGCTCACTCAGTCTCTGCCCCCCCAGATCTGTCCAAGCCCCCCTCTCCCGGAGGCATGCCGCCCGTGAGCCCCGAGTCCGGGTCCGGCAGGGAAGCGGCTCGGGGGGCGCGGGGGCGAGTGCGGGGCGGGGAACTGGACGGCGGTGACTTGGAGGGGGAGGGGCAAGGAAGGCGCCGGCAGGGAGGGGGCGAGGACGCTGGCGGGGAACCGGCTTCATTGGTGAGACGGTTCGTGTCCTGCCCCCACCCCACCCCGGTTTTCCGCACGAACACAGGCTCAGAGAGGCAGCTGGTGGTGTTCGGGGACTGAGGAGCTGGCTGTTCGGGCGGAGGAAGCGTGTGTCACTGTGTGTATCCGTGAGGGCTGCGCCCTGGGTGTAGCTCAGTGGGGTATGTGCTGGAGGCTGTGATGGAGCTGGGGCTGCTGGGGGCGGGGCTGGTGGACACAGGTCTAAAAGAATATATCCACCCCCCCCCACCTCCCCCCACACACATACCGCTTCCTTCTCCTGGAACACAAACTCACACTTCTGTTAGGGATGCACACCATTAGCATGCACACATTACAGTTTCTCTTGGTCCTTTTTTCCCACCACGCACATGCATGTGTAGAGCACACACAACCCCTGCGGCCTCTCCCTCTCAGTACATCACACGCACAGGATTACAAGGTCTTGGCCTCCTGCACACACAATGCCCTATGGGGTGGGCAGGTGGGTGATGGGCCTCCAGAGAATTTTTCCCTGGGGCGGGGGGGGGGGGGGGGGGGACTTCATCTCCTTTCCCTGGAAGCCTGGCACCTCTCCTCTGGGTCTGTCTGATCCCAAAGATTGGGAGATCCAGGTAGGTCCCCAGAGACGAGTCTGTCTGTGGCTGTCTGTCTGTCTGTCTGTCTGTCTGTCTCTCTCACACACACACATACACACAAAGAAGAACATCTTCTTTACAGTAAGTTTATTGTATTTTTCTGTCAGCTCAGGGAGGCAGGGGCGGGAGCAGGCAGGGATACGAAGCAAGCAGTGGGGAGCCTTGGTGTCAACTTGGTGTCCTCCCTGGAAGGGGCAAGCTGGAAAGAGAAGACAAGGGAAAGGGGGTAGGGACTGACACAGGTGGTGAGAAAGGGAAGGAAGGAAAGGCAGAGGAGGCTGAGGGTTCCTGAGAGAGATGGTTCAAGAAGAGGAGGAAAAATACTTGTAACCCCAATTTTCCTGCTTCCTGAATGGTTTGGAGGAAGGATGAAGGAAAGTGCAGGGCAGGGGGACTGAACCCTTCCACGAGGTCCTCTCAGAGTATTCTCTCTCCAGCCAGCTCCTCGCCCCCTCCCCCTGGCAAAGCTCACCTTCCAGAAGGTTCCGCAACAGGGTGAGTGGTAGGTCACTGGGCACTGTCTCCCACAGGGCCTGTGTTCCCAGCCTGTGCTCTGATTAGGAGAACTGCCAGCTTTTGTCCTCTGGTAACAGGATTCTGCCACCAGCAGGTGACAGAGAGGGATTTTAGGCAGGGAGGCCCTCTTCTGTGTTTCTGAACTCTCTGAGGCAGACCCTGAGTGGGGTGGTGTGCTTTTATGAATCCAAAGGTGGGTACTGGGCATCAGTGACTAACCAGATGCAGAGATTTGCGTGGTGTTTGTGTCTGTGTTCAGGAAACAGCCACGGAACTAGGGGTTAAGAGACCTGCGCTAGTCCTGACTCTGGCACGTACTAGCTGTGTGACCTTGGGCAATCATCTGACCTCTCTGAGTTCCATTTCCGGTCTATAAGCTGGAGATGCTAATCTTGGTCCTGTCAGTACTAGCTCCGTAAGAGTTTCATAAGGTTTAAACAGACAAAGGATGTGAGACTGGCTCATAAACTGAGACATACTGCTTGGGTGATAAAGGAATTGTGTCTGTACACAAGGGTGGGCTATGTACATGGGTTTGTGTCCAGCGGTGCCTGTTTGTGCACAGGTCAGGATGTGAGTCCGTGCCCTGCCAAAACAGAGTGAGGAAGCGGGGAGAATGGAGCAGTGGACACTAGCAGTCAGGAGGCTTTTGATCTGGATGTGCCCTTGACTGGCTGTGTGATCTCGGGCTAGTGCCTGTCCCCTCTGGTCCCAAGGTCCTGTCCAATAAAATGGCAGCCCTATGCTTCATGCTTCAGATACCCACCTTTGCCCTCCATGCCAGGTACGGCTGGTCCCATGTGGTTCCCTGGGCCCAGGAGGCAATGGGGGAGGGAGCTGGGAAGAAATCATGGATCAGGGCTAGGCTTGATGCAAAGGAAATGGGGAGGAAATGGTGTAAGCCTCTGCAAGAGGAGAGCCAATGGCCAAGCGTGGACAAAGAGAGCAGGAGACGGCCGGAAATGTTGGGGTCTGCTACATTCATCTGGTCCGCAGGCCCAGGAGCCCAGCAGGAAACGCAAGGGGAGACAGCTGGCGAGGCTGCACTGCAAGTGGGAAGCTCCCCGGTCCTGTGCCTCAAATGGGATTACATGTCTTCTGTAACCGGCTGGAAGAAAAAAGAAGAGCAAGTTTATTCCTCCCCAACTCCTTTGCCTCCTCGCAGCTCCGCGTCTCCCATACTGCACTTTCCCTTCGTGCAGTGGTGGCCTCTGGGCCACAGCTGCAGGGCCATATCCAGAAATATCCCAGGCCCTCGGCCCCTTCTCCTCTGCCCTCCTCCTTCTTCCTGCTTCCTACCCCCGCCCCCCCCCCCCGCCCCTCAGACATCCCCTTGTGCCCTTCTTTCTTCATCCATCACCTCCCTTTAACCCCCCTCCCCTTCCCCTGTATCCCTCCTCTCTTTCTTCTTTCCCACTCCTGCCCTCCTCTTCCCCTTCCCACTCTCCCCGGCCCCCTCAACCCATTTCCTTACTGGGAGCACTGGCAGGTTTTCTTCTCACTGAGGAGTCTCTTGATATGAGACATCCGCGCTGCCTGGCGCTGTCCAGGAAGAAGGAGAGGAGTCATGAGGGTCCCAGGCCTCCAGAAGGGAGGTGCCCCTTGGAGGCAGGAATGGGGAGAGCTGGGAGAGGAGAAGCAGTTACTGTGGCTGAGGCCATCTGTCCCAGAATTAACCCTTTGCTCTTTCCAGTCTCTCCCTCTGCATGGGATCTGGGACAGGGCCCAGTCGCCCGGCGAGGGAACTCCGGTGCGCGGGCGGAGAGAGCCAGAGCACGAGTGTGTCGCATATACAGGAGATCCTTGTTGCTGTAAAGGTCTCCGGTGCTCACATGCCCTGTGGGAAGTGAAAGGGGGTTCTGGGGAGGCTCACTCACCCTGCGGTGCCAGCACTTAACACAGCAGTAGACCCAGAGCCCAGTGAAAAGCACGAGGCCTAGGACCCCGCCCAGCACGATGGTCAAGAGATTTGTCCAGGTCCTGGTGAGCACAGGAGGCAAAACTGAAGAGAGAAAGATGTGTTCAGCTCACTGCCCGCTGTCAGGGGGCCGGGCATTCTGGAGGGCCCTAGGAAGGCCTCACCGCCCAGTTACGCTTGGGTCTCATCCTTGGGCTGGGAGAGCAGGATAGGGTTTGCAGGGCTCTCGTGACCCACCAGGGCTGAAGGGGAAAGGCTGGGGAAGGGGCCTTAAGGGTTGAAAACCATACAGGACACCCTGGGGACTAGAAGCAGCGGTTTCAGGCTGTATATAGTGCATGCGTGTGTACGTGTGTCCATGTGTCCGTGTGTCAGGAAGGAGGCAGGGCGGGGACTCTTGGTCAGGTGGGCCCTATTCCGGGGCTGTAGAGCTTAGGGAAGTGGGAACTTGTGGGACTCCAGGTAAGAACCTCACCTTGCCTTCCGTCCTGGCCCCTGTGTGTCCAGGCAGCGTGAGAATAACCCACCTGTCTCAGAGGGATTGGGGCGCTGGGACTCTGGGTGGTGTCCACCAACCCCGGGGAAGGTCCCACAGATGAAGAGAGAGGGGCTTGGGGTTAGGCCATGGAACCTGGATCCTCACTCACCCTCGGCCTTGGATGCCAGCAAGACTTTGTCCTTGTGACTCAGTAGACATTGCCATGTTCCCACCTCGGCGTCCTCCACCCTTACCATCTTCTGCTGCTTTGAGACCTTGGCAGCCTGTCCTTCGAGTTTCAAGCTCAGCGTCAGCTCAGGGGAGGTGGGTCCCAGCACCTCACAGGTCAAATTGTTCCCAGACTGAGTCACTGCAGAGGGACAAGACCCTGAGGCTGGGAGCCTGGACCTCTGAGTTCCTGGCACCTCCTTGCTCTAAGGGGATTCGGTGGAACAATCAAAACACTTTACATGGCTACTCTTCCTTGAGCCTCTCAGAGCACATTTTCATGCGGTTGTATAAAGCAAACACAGCTTTTGAGGCCGAGGGTCTTGGATTTGGATCCCAACCCCACTGCTTGCTGTGTCCTGCAGTCACCTGACAACCAAGCCTCAGACAACAGTTAAATACACAATAAATTCACAGACACATGTAAAGCGCTGGAGTGGGTCTGGCGTGTACTAAGCAGCAAGTATTAGCCGTGATTATTTGTGGAGTTACGATGATGGGGGAGATAAGGAAGCAATGAGCTCAGCGGGTAGCCTGACACTACCCTCATCACGATCACCCTAAGAGCAGATTTTGTTATCTTCATTAGAAGAAAGAGGCCCACAGAGGCAGGGAGCTCAGTCAGGATCATAGAGGGTTGGCTGAAGGCAGAATTAGAACCCTGGTTCTCAGCTCATGCCCTTTGGGGATTCTCAGCAGATCCCACCCCAGGCCAGCTCATGGAGGTCAAGGAAGGACATGGGGACTCCAGGCTCAGTTTGAAACCAGAAGACCCTGGATCAGCTCTGTCGGGCCACCGGGCCTGTCCTGCTGGGCCTCACCCCTCCACCTTCGGCCCCTCCCCTCTGCTGCTCGGCCTAACTCCTCACCTCTCATCACCACGAGTTTTACTTCCTGCTGCAACTGTCCCTTGTCAAGGACCAGGGTCAGGTTTCCAGAACCGGCATAACGAGACAAAACGTTGGGCAGGGTAAAGCGGAGCGGGAGTGAGTCCATCATCTGGAGTTTGGAGTACTGGTCAACCTCTTTCACAGATAGCTTCTTGTTCTTCAAGGTGAAGGAGATCCAGAGCAGGGAGGAGGGAGCCCCCTCTGCCTTCCACCTCAGCTTCCCCATCAGGTTTTCATCTTCGAAGTTGAGCGGGAAGGAAAACTCCACCTGCTCCCCTTCTTTCGCATAGACCGTGTTAGAGACCTTCCGGAAAGCTGGAGGTGGGAAGAGAGAGAAGCTGGGTCAGGAGATAGGAAGATGAGGGTGTATGGGGTAGGGAGGGCATGTGGTGGGGGCAGCAAAGAGATGGAAGGGGGCCGAGTGAGTTCAAACACTTAGGTTGCTATTTCTGGCCCTTAAATTCCCATCTACCTCTCCAAATCTCTCTAGTCTCTCCACCCCAGCAGATTCCCAAGGCAGCACCTCTGCCCCCTGGAAGCCCTCGTAGAACAGCCCAGTCACAGGGTCCGCTCTGTTCTCAGGATCCCTGGAGCACAGGGGATGTTTGGCATGTGCTACTTAGGTGTATAATTCATCAGCCTTCGTAAGATAAGAGCAAATGCCCGACTAGGGCTTACTATGTGCCATGCACTGTTCTAAGTGCATTACATGAATCAATTCTCGCTGTAACACTACAAGGGAGGTATTATCACAGCGAGCATCATCTCTGAAACCAAGGCACAGAGAGGTTCAGTAACTGGCCCAAGGTCCCCCGGTGAGGTCAGAGCCAGGACTTAAGTCAGTCTGTGCACTTAGCCACCACATTACACTCCCTTGTGTCACATAAGTACAGAGGGCAGGATCTGGGGTGGGACTTGCCTTCTGGGCTCTTGGTACCCGGCATCACCCAACCAGGGTGCCTGGCTCACGATTTAAATTTTTTTTTAATGTTTATTCATTTTTGAGAAAGAGAGAAAGAGAAACATACATGAGTGGGAGGGCAGAGAGAGACAGAGACACAGAAACTGAAGCCGGCTTCAGGCTCCAAGCTGTCAGCACAGAGCCCAATGCTGGGGTTCATATGGGGGTGGGGGGGGGGCAGATCTGAGATCATGACCTGAGCCAAAGACAGAGGCTTAACTGACTGAGCCACCCAGGTGTCCCCCACCTCCCCCGCCGGCTCACGATTTAAAGGAGCAATGTAGAATTTCATCAGGGCTGGATTGCTGGTGTTAGGGTCCCTAAGTAAGTGGATTTACAACTTAGTGGGACTGGGGAGCTGAGACAACAAAGGAAACAGATGCCCTTAACGTTGTTCCTCCTTTGGGGCCTCCTCCAGGGGATTTGGAGTCCCTCACATCCTTACATCCCCTGTCCCTTTCCTTCTTCCATGCCCACCGCCCTGAGGGGTGGCTATTAATCAGCCCCTTGAGGAAGAGAGGGTCCAGTGTATCCCTCAGGACATATTCAGCTCTGTGGGGGGGGGGGGGGAGGAAAGGGGGAGGAGGGGCTGGCCCTAGCCTCCCTCTGTTCCCCAGCAGCCGACCCAGGAGCAGAGCAGTGAGAGCGTGGGGAGGATCTGCCTGCCACTGAGGCAGAGGGGAGACGGCAGGGGAGAGGAGCCCCTCTTACCCAGCACCAAGATGTTTGTGTTGAACACCAGTGTCTTCTGGCTCTGGGAGACAGTGCATGTGCAGGTGCCACTCTCCTGCAACTCCAGCTGGGACAGTGAGAGGCTGTGGACCCCACTCTTGCTTTTATTCCCTGGACCTTTCCATTGCACCGAAGGGTTACTACCGGAGGGGCTCTCCAAGGTCAGGGTCAGGCTCTGCCCTTGCAGCAGGTGGATGTTGGTGCTGGTGCTGCTGCTGGTGCTGCTGCTGCTGCTGCTGCCGCTGGGGTCCACCTTGGCAGTCACTGTGGAAAGGAGCAGGCCACCTGTGTCACATACACACTATCCCCAAGGGGAGGGAAGAAACCAGGAACCAAGAGTGTCTCTCCATCACCCCTGCTGACACCTGTGGGTCCATCCCCACCCCCACCCACCCAAGGCAGAGTTTCCTCCTTCTCTTCCTCTCCCTCCCTTTCTTCTGTTGCCTCTCTCCCTCCTTCCTCTGCCCCCTGCCCCTTCCCCCCCCCCCCCCCCCCGCCTCTAGGTTTCTTCCTCTCCCATCGCCTGACCCAAGGCCTGAGGAGGATTTGAGGAGATGTGGTGGCCAGCCTGACCTGTCTCTAGGCTGTTGAGGTACCACTAGCTCAGGGCCTGGTTTGGGGGCACTAATGGGAGTCAGGGAGGGAGGCAGCCTGGCTAGGTGGTATCCCCGTGTACTCACAGCCGAACACCAGCAGTTCCACCTCTCTTTTCTTGTCCTCCACTTCACAGGTGTAAATCCCTGAGTCTGCGATTTGAAGGCTCTTGATGACCAGAGGAAAGGATCCTTGGTCCCACAGGATTTTTTTGCATTCAAAGCGAGTTTTCAGCTTGGAGGAGCCTGGGAGCAGAAGCCACGTGGAGGAGGTTGGGGTACCCTGAAGACACGACATCGCCGGAGAGGGCAATGCCCACAGCCTTTCTGATCTCAGTCGCTAACTTTCTGCAGAATCTGTCCCTAATCCGAAAACCCCAGACTGGAGAGGAGGTCCCATCAACATTCACTTAATTGGCCAGGACAATGTCTCACTAATCCAAAATAAAACGAGACCCTTATTTCAAGACCACCAACTCCTACATGCCAAGTACTTTCCACGCATCATCACAAGTGATCTTCACAATGATTCCAAGAAGTAGGTACTGTTTGGCTTGTTTTGTAGATAAGGGAACAGAGGCTCAGACTCTTACTTTACACATTGCTGGCAGGAACATAAACCAGTACAATTTCTTCGGAGGGTAATTTATAACATCTACCCGAATTATAAATGCACATACAAAGAAATAACTGTCCACCAGGAAAGAATAGGTTAAGTAAATAATTCACCCATTCAGTGGAATGCTGTACAAGAAGGAAGCTCTTTCATGGTTAAGAAAGGAATAATAAATAGTTAAGACACGTCATTAACTAAATCGAGCAAGATATTGAACAGGCTACCATTTGTTTAAAAAGGAGGGAGAAATCTGTCTATCGATATCTATTTCTCTATCATCTGCCTTGTATAGGAACAAATATTTCTAGAAATAAATGTAAGAAAATGGTAACCTTGGTTGCCCCTGGGGAGAAGAAGTGAATATCTGTGAGACAGGTGTGGGAGGAGGGCTTTACACTTTTCTACCTTTGTTTTTTTTTTTTTTTAAGTTTAATTATTTATTTTGAGAGAGAGAGAGAGCCAGGGAGGGGGGAAGAGAGAGAGAATCCCAAGCAGGCTCCATGCTGTCAGGGCAGAGCCCCGACTCGAGGCTCGATCTCATGAGCATGAGATCATGACCTGAGCCAAGATCAAGAGTTGGATGCTCAACCAACTGAGCCACCCAGGCACCCCACTGTTTTCTACCTTTTAAATTTGACTTCAACAAGTAGCAGAGACAGGATTAAAATCTGGGCCTGTTGGGTATACTATACAGTACTGTCTCTGGAAAGTTCCCCAGACAGAGACAAGTGGCCTCCTCCGGTCTCTTCTTTCAGTATCCAACAACCACCGCCATGAGGAAGTTCTTCTAAAGAGAAGAACTAATCACTTTCTGGGTGTGGCTCCAGAATTCCTGTAATGGACGGCTGTAAAGGCTAATCTTACATAGAAAATGCAGTTTTTACTTAGAATACATGTTTAGAGGGATGGGGCAAAGGTGGCTGAGAAAAAAAAAAAAAACCCTACCCTCAATGCCTTGGGCTCTACTTCTGTCTCCCTGAGCAGTCACGGGCCCTCTCCCTGTTTCTACCTGGTGTGCGAGACTGGGTGTCACACTGGCCTCTTGGCCCCTTCCCCACTGCTCAGTCTTTTCCTCTTTGGGAGACCTTTCCGGTTGAGCTGTAACCCTGGGCTCTCCCTCAGCATTCCCCCAACCCCCTTGCCCTTGATGCTTTGGGAGTTCCTTACCTCTGGCTCTTTCCCTGGATCTGCACTTGGCTTAGTTCTCCAGGAGCTGTGAAATCCTGCTCCATTCCATTCACAGTTTACCAAGCTTCTTGGAGGAGTGCTCCCCTCTGGTTCTGCCCCCTTTTCCACCTTTTTTGTTCCCTCCTCCTATGTAAGCACCATTTCCTTTTCTTCCTCTTGGGCTCCTCTTCTGACATCTGCATTTAGGGGTTACCCCAGATCCTCTTCCCCATTCCTACAGATGTTCTAAATTCCAGGGCACCCCCTGTCAGTGCTGCGGCTGACTCCCAAATTGATATTCCCAGCCCCAACCTCTCTCCTCAGTTCTGGACCCACATTTCCAGTGACTCAAGGGATAACGTTATTTGAAAATCTTGCCATCACCCAAACTCACTTGGTTGAAAATGAAGTGTGTCACCCTTTCCCTAAAATAACGCTTCCTCCTTGCTCTCCTTTTCCTCTTCTGGGCCCTGTCATGGCCCTGTTACTTGTGCAGGATGTCACATATTTTGTTTTTTTGTTTGTCGTTTTTAATTTGAGAGAGACACAGAGCATGGGCAAGTAGGGAAGGAGGCAGAGGAGAAAGAGAATCTTAAGCAGGCTCCACACTCAGCATGGAGCCTGATGTGGGGCTCAATCTCATGACCATGAGATCATGACCTGAGCTGAAATCAAGAGTCTGACGCTCATGAGGCTCAACTGACTGAGCCACTCAGGTGCCACAGGATGTCACGTGCTTTGAAAAGGAGATCACAAGGTGGTGTGGAAGGTCTAAGAGTACGGGTGAGTCTGGAATACGTCGTGGAGAAGACCTGTGTTGCACCAAATCTTAAAAGAATAGGCAGCAGGCCAGAACGAAGATGAGGAATGAGCATATCCAGGAAGTGGAAATGCTCCAGGAAAGTGGTAGAGGCAACCACCTCAAAGCAGTGAGGAAAACCCCCAGGTGTCCAGGTTTCCAGGGGGAAGCTGTGGGAAGTGGTGCCGAGGTGGTGGATGTCTGGCAGAGCATCCTGGGCCTGGTCCAGTGGACTAGGGAGCAACAGGTAAAAGGCATTGCTTTGGAAGTCACTACTGAAGTGGGTGGAAGAAAACCAAAGTAGGAGGGACTGGGAGCAGAGAGAATTGCCAGGAAGCTTCCACTGTAATCCAGGTGGGAGTTCTGTGGCCTTGGCTAATGATGGTGCCATTCTCATGGGAACAAAGATTGTTAAATAACAAAAATTCAACCGAGTGAATTGTAGGGATCTTACTGGCTTCATAATCCAGCCATGCAGGGGGCAGCATCCCATCTAGCAAGTGGAAGGGAGCTCCCAAGGGCTACAGAAAAAGAAAGGTTTTTAAAGGTAGAAAGGAGTGCTCGCTTCGGCAGCACATATATTAAAGGTAGAAAGGAAGTGGAAAAAAAGGAAATTATTAGGGAAGAATCCATTGTTTTAGGCAAGATCGCCTTTCCTAAGGAAAGCAGAAGGGGTGCCTCAGTAAATATCCTGGTGTTGACAAGGAAATTCCCATGTTGACTGGTTAAAGGTTACATTTCTAGGGGGTTGAAACGGCAGTTAGGTTAGGTATTAAGTCTTGGTTTACTGACCAGGGGTCTTAACCTAAGTGACACCATTTTGGGCCTGTGGTTCTCACTTTCACAAGATGAAACAGAAAAACACTTTCAAAGGAAGGAATCACCATCATGGGTGACTGATGGGAAACCAGAGATTGAAGAAGAGAAAAATAACCTCTGACTCTCTGGTTCAGAAATTGGGGAGGTCAGGAGAGTGAAACTGCCCTTGTCAGAGATCAGGAAGTTGGGAAGGGGAACAGTTCTGGAGGAAAATCAAATCCTAGGAACAGAACAAAAGCACTCACACAAAAGACAGGAATTTTTAGAAAGGAGCACCTTGTTTCAACCCCAGAGGCAATCAAAGAAATGCAAATGAAAACAACAGTGATATATTTTTCAACTGTCAAATTAGCAAAGAAAAAAAAGCATTAAATACTACTACTCAGTTCTGGCAACATGCAAAAAGCACACAGTTAACTGGACTTAGTGTAAACAGCTGGAACCTTTCTGGAAGCAATCTTACAGTATATGCCATCCATTATTAAAAGTTTATATCTTTAATCTCATTTCTAGAGCATTATCCTTAAAACAATAATTTAAAAATGCAAACTAGGGGCGCCTGGGTGGCTCGGTCAGTTGAGTGTTGAACTCTTGATTTTGGTTCATGTCATGATCTCACAATTGTGAGATCCAGCCCTGTGTTGGGCTCTGAGCTCGGTGTGGAGCCTACTTAAGATTCTCTCTCTCACCCTCTGCCCCGCCCCCCTCTCCCCCCAAAATAAAACTTAAAAAATAAAATAAAATAGCAAACCAAAATGTAGATACAAAAAAATAGTGTCAATAGGGTACAACATTAGACCAAAAGATAATGGCTGTATATTAGAGTATATTAATTTGATGGAATATTAGGTTAGCACCAAAATAACTAAAATAATTTATTTTTCTTTCTTCCTATTTAACCCATCCTCTCCACCCACTTCTGCTCTGGTAACCATCAGTTTATTCTCCATAATTAAGAGTCTGTTTCTTGATTTCTCTCTCTCTCTCTCTCTCTCTCTTATTTTTTCCTTTTGCTTGTTTATTTTGCTTATTAAATTCCACACATGAGGGAAATCATATGGCATTTGTCTTTCTCTGATTTATTTCACTTAGCATTATACTCTCTAGCTCCATCCATGTTGTTGCAAATGGTAAGATTTCATTCTTTTTTTATGGCTGAATAATATTCCATTGTATGTATATACCACATCTTTATCCACTCATCTGTTGATCAATGAATCACTTGGGCTGCTTCCATATCCTGCTATTGTAAATAATGCTGCTATAAGCATTGGGGTACATGTATCCCTTTGAATTAGTGTTCTTGTATTCTTTGGTTAAATACCTAGTAGTGCAATTACCAGATCGTAGGGTAGTTCTATTTTTAATTTTTTCAGGAACCTCCATATTGTTTTCCACAGTGGCTTCACTAGTTTGCATTCCCACCAACAGTGCAAGAGGGGTCCTTTTTCTCCACATCCTCGCCAACAGGAAACTGTTGTTTCTTGTGTTTTTGATGTTTGACTTAGCCATTCTGATGTGTGTGAAATGATATTGCATTGTAGTTTTGATTTGCACTGATTTGCATTTCCCTGATGATGACTGATACTGAGCATCTTTTTTTTTCTCCCTTTTTTTCTTCCCTCCCACTTCCACCTGGCTGCTAACGGAGTATCTTTTCATGTGTGTGTTGACTATATCTGTCTTCTTTGGAGAAATGTTTGTTCATGTCTCTTGCTCAATTTTCAACTGGGCTATTTGGTTTTTGGGTGTTGAGTGGTATATATGTATTCTTTATATATTTAGGATACTAACCATTTATGAGTATGTCATTTGCAAATATCTTCTCCCATTCAATAGATTGCTTTTTACTTTTATTGATTGTTTCCTTCACCATGCAGAAGCTTTTTATTTTGATGTAATCCCAATAGTTTATTTTTGCTTTTATTTCCCTTTCCTCAGGAGACATATTTAGAAAGAAGTTGCCACAGCTGATGTCAAAGAAATTACTGCCTATGTTCTCCTCTAGGATTTTTATGGTTTCAGGTCTCACATTTAGATTTTTTTTTTTAATTTTTAAAGTTTATTTATTTTTGAGAGAGAGAGAGTGTGAGCAGGAGAGTGGCAGAGAGAGAGAGAGAGAGAGAGAGAGAGAAAGAATCTGAAGCAGCCTCCAGG
This sequence comes from Acinonyx jubatus, assembly GCF_027475565.1. NCBI lineage: Eukaryota > Metazoa > Chordata > Mammalia > Carnivora > Felidae > Acinonyx > Acinonyx jubatus. The sequence goes on along the minus strand of NC_069387.1, from coordinate 40,914,005 downwards.
CTCCAAGCTGTCAGCACAGAGCCCAACGGGCTCAGACTCATGAACGGTGTGATCATGACCTGAGCTGAAGTCGGATGTTTAACCAACTGAGCCACCTAGGCGCCCTAGTATTGAGTTTTGAGAGTTGTTTACATATTCTAGATACAAGTCCTTTGTTGAATAGGTAGTTTGCATATATTTTCTTACATTTTATAAGTTGTCTTTTCCTCTTCTTAATAGACTTTTGCAGAGCAAAGTTTTTAATTTTGATGAAGATCAATTTGTACATTTTTCCTTTTATAGATCATGCTTCTGGTATCAAGTTTAAGAACTCTTTGCCTAGTCTAGATCCTGAAAATTCTCTCATATATGTTATACTTTTATACTTCACATTGAAGTTCATAGTCCAGTTTGAGTTAGGAGTTGTTGTGGGGTTTTTTTTTTTTTTGTACTTTTTAAATGTTTATTTATTTTTGAGGGGGAGGAGGGGCAGAGAGAGAGAGACACATACACAGAATCCAAAGCATCAGCGCAGAGCCCAATGCAGGGCTCAAGCTCATGAACCAAGAGATCATGCCCTGAGCCAAAGGCAGACCTTTAACTGACGGAGCCACCCAGCAGCCCCTTGAGTTAGTTTTTATTTATTTATTTTATTTTATTTATTTTATTTTTTTAATTTGTTTTTTCTAACGTTTATTTATTTTTGAGACAGAGCATGAACGGGGGAGGGTCAGAGAGAGAGTGGGACACAGAATCTGAAACAGGCTCCAGGCTCTGAGCTGTCAGCACCGAGCCCGACGAGGGGCTTGAACTCACAGACTGTGAGATCATGACCTGAGCCGAAGTCAGACGCTTAACCGACTGAGCCACCCAGGCGCCCCAAGAGTTAGTTTTTAAATAAGGTGTGAAACTTAGGTCAAGGGTTGTTGTTGCCAATGGTGGTATTGTTTTTACTTATGGATGTTCAATTATTCTAACACCATTTGTTGAAAAGGCTATCTTTCCTTCAATGAATTGCTTTTGCACCTTTGTAAAAAAATTTTTTTTGTTGTGCATATTTGCAAGGATCTATATCTGGGTTCTCTATTTTGTTCCATTGATCTATGTGTCTACCCCTCCCCCAATACCACACAATTTTCATTACTCTAGTTATATAATAAGTCTGAAAGCAGATAGACTGATTTTCCATACTTTATTCTCCTTTTTCAAAATTGCTTTAGCTCTTTGAGTTCCTTGGCTTTCCATATAAAGTTTTGAATAATCTTATTTACATCTACAAAAAATCTTGTTGGGACTTTGATAGGAATTGTGTTAAGCCTGTATATCAATTTGGGGAGAATTGACTTTCCAATGTTGAATCTTCTGATTATAAACATGGATGTCTTTCCACTTATTTAAATCTTTGACTTGTTTCATCAGTGTTGTTTAGTGCATGTCCTGTGCATGTTTGTTACATTTACATAAGTATTTTTTTAGCATTTGTAAATGCCATAGTACTTTTAATTTCTGTATGCACACATTCATTGCTAGTATATAGGAAAGTAACGGATTTTTGTATGTTTCGCTTATATTCTGTAACCTTACTAAACTCACATATTGGTTCTAAGAGGGTTTTTTTTTAATATAGATTCTTTACGATTTTCTACATAAATAATGACGTCATTTGCAAATAGGAACAGTTTCATTTCTTCTTTTTTAATCAGTATTTCTTTTATTTCCTTTTCTTGCCTTATTGTCCTGGCTAGGGATTGCAGTACTATGTTGAATATGGGTAGTAGAGCAGACATCTCTGCCCTATTTCTGATCTTAAGGGAAAGTATTCAGTCTGTCATTATTAAATAAAATGTTAGTTGTAAGATTTTTTTTAGATGATTTTTAAATGTTCTCTCAATTTAGTATACTTTTATTTTTCTCTTGAGACTTCACTGTTGACCCACAAAAGCTGTTGTTTTCAAGTATTTGGCGATTTTCCTGTTACATTTCTGTTATGGATTTCTGGCTTGATTCCATGTGGTCAGAGAACACACTGCACAATTTCAATTCTTTTAAATTTGTTGAGGTGTATTTTATTGGCTCAAATATGGACCATCTTGGTATATGTTCTGTGGACCTTTGAAAAAGATATGCATTCTGCTGCTGTAGGGTGGAGTGTTCTAAAAATGTCAATGAGATCCTGTTGATTGATGATGTTGCTGAGTTCTTCTATACCCCTGCTGATTTTCTGTGGAGCTGTTTTGTCAGTTGTTGGGAGAAGGGTGCTGAAGACTCCAACTACCGATGTGGATTTGTCTATTTCTCCTTTTGGTTCTATCAGAATTCCTTCACATATTTTGCAGATCTGCTGTTTGGTGCATACCAATTTAGGATTATTATGTCTTCTTGAGGAATTGACATTGCCATTATTATATAATGTTCTTCATTGACTCTAATAGTTTTATTGATCTGACATTGACTTTATCCAATATTAATATATTGATTCTTGCTTTCCTTTGCTTAATGCTTGCATGGCATACCCTTTCTCCATCCTGTTACAGTCAACACGCCTGTGTCATTATTTTTTGAAGTGAGCTTCTTTCTTCCTTTTTTTTTAATTTTAAAAAGAGAAAGAGAGTGTGAGTGGGGGAGAGGGGAAGAGGGAGAAAGAGAGAAGATCTTAAGCATGCTCCACACTGAGCATGGAGCCTGACACAGGGTTTGATCCCACGACCCTGGGATCATGATCTGAGCCAAACCAAGAGTCAGACGCTCAACTGACTAAGTCATCCAGGTGCCCCTGATGTGAATTTCCTATAGACAACATATTGTTGGGTTTTGCTTTTTAATCTACTGTGTCAACCAGTCAACCTGTTTTTTGATTAGTATATTTGGACCATTTACATTTAATGTAATTATTAAAAGTTAGGGCTTAAGTCTGCTTGTTCTGTTTTTTGTTTTCTTTTTCCTGTCTTCCTATGGGTTACTTAAACATCTTTTTTTTTTAAAGATTTATTTTTATTTAAGTAATCTCTACACCCAGCATGGGGCTTGAACTCTTGACCCTGAGATCAAGAGTCACATGCTCTTCTGACTTAGCCAGGCAGGCACCCCTTGAATGTCTTTCTGTAACACATTTTCTTAGAAAAGTTTTAGTTTTACAAAAATATTGTGAAAATGATAGACTTTCCATGTACTCTATACCTAATGTCTCCTATTATTGCCTTACATTAGTATAGAACATTTGTTATAATACATCAGTATCAACACATTTTTATTAACTAGCCCATACTCTACTCAGATTTCCTTAGTTTTTATCTAATGTCCCCTTTTCACCCCAAGATCCCATCTAGGAGACCATATTACATTCAGTTATCATATCTCCTTTGGCTCTCCTTGGCTGTAACAGTTTCTCAGACTTTCCTTGTTTTGGATGATCTTGACATTTTTTGAGGAGTACTGGTCAGTTATTTTATAAAATGTCCCTCTATTGGGGGGATTTGTCCAATGTTTCTCTCTCTCTTTTTTTTAAGTTTATTTATTTTGAGAGAGTGAGAGAGAGCATGGGAGGGGCAGAGAGAGGGAGAGAGAGAATCCCAAGCAGGCTCTGCACTGTCAGCACAGAGCCCTATGTGAGAAACACAAACTGTGAGATCATGATCATAGCTGAAATCAAGAGTCAGATGCCCAACCGACTGAGCCACCCAGGTGCCCCTCCAATGTTTTTCTCTTAGTTAGACTGGGTTTATGGGTTTGGGGGAGGAAGATCACAGAGATAAAGTTCCATTTTCATTACATGTCAAGGATACATACCATCCATGACTTACGACTGTCGATTTTGATCACCTGACTGAGGTAGCGTTCTTCAGGTTTCTCCACTGTAAAGTTATTCTTGCCCCCTTTTCCATACTATACTCTTTAGAAATTAATAACTATGCACAGCTCACACTTAAAGAGTGAGGAGTTAATGCTCCACATCCTTGAGAGCAGATTGTTTACCTGAATTATTTAGAATTCTTCTACATGGGAGATTTGTCTCTTTCCCCCATTTATTTATTTAGTCAATCAATTATTTTATCAGTATGGGCTCATAGGTATTTATTTTATACTTGGGGATGTAAACATTTTATTTATTTATTTATTTTGAGAGAGAGAGAGAGAGAGAGTGAAGGAGAGGCAGAGAGAGGGGGAGTGAGAGAGGGAGAGAATCCCAAACAGGTTCTACAATGTCGTCACAGAGCCAGACGCAGGGCTCAAACTCATGAACTGTGAGATCATGACCTGAGCCAAAACCAAGAATCAGATGCTTAATTGACTGAGCTACCCAGGAGTCCCTGGGATGTAAATATTTTTAAATATGTTTTAGAATCCATTTTAATTTATCTGTGGTAGTTTTGAGTGTATCTCTTTGTATACTTTTAGTGATTAATCTAGGTATTACATTATATGTATATATAACCTATCACTTAGTCTACTTGTGTTATAATTTTACCTTATGTCCCTTTACGTCTTTTTAACATCCCCATTTATAATTAGTTATCTTAAATATTTCTCCTACATACATTTAGAAACACATAGATAATGTTATAATTTTTGTTTCAAATGTCAAACATAACTTAGAAAACTCAAGAGGAAAAGGAAAGCCAAATATATTTATCCATATATTTGTTTACTTTGTTCTTTCTTCTTGATATTCTAAGATTCCTTCTTCATTATTTCCTTTCTGTTTAAAGAACTTCCTTGAGCCATTCTTTCACGGTAGGTCTGCTGGCAACAAATTCTTAGTTTTCTTTCATCTGAAAGCGTCCTGACTTCTTCATTCCTGAAGGATGGTATAGAATTCTGGGTTTACTGTTCTCTTCTTTTAGTATTTGAATAATATCACATCACTTCCTGTAGACTTGCATGGTTTCTGATGAGAACTCTGTTGCCATTTAAACTGTTACCTTGTAGGTAAGGTAGTCAATCTTCTCTGGTTGTTTTGAAGACTTTTTTTCTTTTGTCTTTAGTTTTCACAAATTTCATTGTGATGCGTTTTGATATGGAATTCCTTTGGTTAATCCTGATTAAGGTTTGCTCAGCTTCTTGAATCAATAGGCTAACATCTTACCAAATTTATGGCATTTTAAGCCATTACTTTTTTTCAGCCATTATTTTTTAAGTATTTTTTCAGTTCCATTTTCTTTTTCCTCTCATTCTGGGACTACACTGACACAAATACTAGATTTTTTGTTATAGTTCCACAGGTCCCTAGGCTTGGTTCTTTTTTTTTTTTTTTTTAGTCTATTTTCTGTCACTCAGATTGCACAATTTCTGTTATTCTGTCTTGTAGTTCCCTGATTCTTTCCTTTGTCCTTTTCATTTTTCTGTTGGATCTATCTGCTGATCTTTATACTTTGGTTATTATATTTTTCAGTTCAAAATTTCCATTTGTTCTTCTTTTATCTTTTATTTCTTTGCTGAGTCTTTCCATTTTGTTCATTTGTTTCAAGTATATTTGTAATTGCTTGCTGAAGGATTTATTTTATTGTGACTGTTTTAAAATCTTTGCCAGATAATTCTAATATTTTTGTCATCTCATTGTGTGGGCATGCATTGATTCTCTTTTTCATCCAGTTTGAGATATTACTGGTTCTTGGCATCATGAATGATTTTTTAAATAACTTTCTTTTTTTAAGTTGTTGGGTTTTTTTTAAATCTCTATACCCAACATGGGACTGGAACCTGTGACCCTCAGATCAAGAGTTACATTGTTCTCCAACTGAGCCAGCCAGGTGCCCCTGATGAATGATTTTTTATTGGAACCTAGGCATCTGAATGTTATATTATGAGAATTTGGATCTTCTTTAAACCTTCTATTTTAACTGGCTTTCTTTGACATCACTCTGACAAGGGAAGAGCATGGTGCCACCTTACTGCTGGCAGGTGGAGATAGAAATCTGGGTTCCCCTCTCATCCTCTATTGCCACTAGAGAGGGGTGCTCCTTATCACTGGACAGGGTAGAAGTTCCAGCTCCCACAAGGTGTCCATCAACCCTGTGTTAGTGCCTTTGTTATTGCTGGGTAATGATGAAAGCCCTGACTCTCCACTAAACCTCTTCTGACAACCACCCAGCAAGGAGGGGTGCCTCATGACTGCGGGTGGAGGTGGAAATCCAGGCTCCTTATGTGATCTTTACTGACAATGCAGGGGGGTTAGGACCCTTTCCACTGGCTGGTGCCTCATTATAGCCTCAAGAGGGTGGAAGTTTAGGCTCTTCACTCAGCTTTTTCTGGCATGGGAAAGGGTGGGGCCCTTCTTCTGGTGTTTGACAGGAGTAGAGCAGTTATTGTCTATTACTTTGTCTTGCTAGTTTGCTCCTTTCCTGGTCCTTTGGCTAGAGAGAGGAGGCTTTTGTTGATGCTTATTTTTGTCTGTGTCCGTTGAGGCTTCTAGGTTGCTGGCTTCTTTAGCTCCAAGACTGGGATATACAAGGCAAAAGAAAATTCCCCACCATGTTGATCCTTGGGCCCCTGGGTCCCTACCAGTCTGCCCTCTTCTCTACATGTTTCAGAGTCTTCTTATGTTAGCTCTATAGGTAATGTCCAGGGTTTCCTGTTGTACTTAGTGTATTTAGCAAAAAGTATGTTACTAGGGACTGAATTGTGTTCCCCCCAAATTCAGATGTTGTAGCTCTAATACTCAATGTGATGGTATTTGGAGATGGGGCCTTTGAAAGGTAATTAGATTTAGATGAGGTCATGAAGATGGGGCCCTCATGATGGGATTTGTGCTAAGAGGAGACACCAGAGAGCTTGCTTCCTGTGTCTCTGCCATGTGAGGACACAGCAAGACGCCACCCCCTGTAGGCCAGGAAGACAGTTCTCTCCAGAACCCAACTGTGTTGACGCCCTAATCTTGAACTTCCAGCCTACAGTACTGTGAAAACAAAAATGTCCACTGTTTGACTACCTAGTTTATTATTTTGTTGTATATTTTGTTATATATATTATATTTGTTATATATTTTGTTATGGCAGCCTAAGCAGACTAATACATATGTCTACTCTATTTTCCTGAAAGCCCTAATTTTTTTAATTACCTGAATAACTTTCCACCATTGTACCATAGTTCAATTCTTTCCTCATTAATGGATATTCGGGTTGAATTTTATTCTTTCATGTTATAAGCAATGCTTATGACAACATTCTTGTGCAGAGATCATGAAATATTCACAATTTTATCTCTGCCAAGTAAATTTTACAGAGTAGCTAGTACTTCATGGAAGAGTTTATAACTTTGTATTTACTAAACATTGGCAGATGACTTTAAAAATTTTTTAATGTTTATTTTTGAGAGAGAGAGAGACAGACAGAGTGCAAGCAGAAAAGGGGCAGAGAGAGAAGGAAACACAGAATCTGAAGCAGGCTCCAGGTTTTGAGCTGTCAGCACAGAGCCTGACGTGGAGCTCAAACTCATGAACTGTGAGATCATGACCTAAGCTGAAGTCGGACGCTTAACCAACAGAGCCACCCAGGCGCCCTGGCATATTACTTTTAAAAAATAGTCTAGGGGCGCCTGGGTGGCTCAGTTGGTTGAGTGTCCAACTCTTGATTTCGGCTCAGGTCATAATCTCATGGTTCATGAGTTTGAGCCCCACATCAGGCTCTGCACTGATAGTGTGGAGCCTGCTTGGGGTTCTCTCTCTCTGCCCCTCCCTTGTTCATGCACACCTGAGTGCTCTCTCTCTCTCAAAATAAATAAACTTAAAAAAAATAGTCTAATAATTGATTGTCCCATCATTATAAAATGTTATGAGGAAGTAGGTTAACAGCTATATACAGCATGATATCATCTATTTAATAATATATATATCATATTTTCCACACTAAACAAAGCCCAGTAGGAAATAAATAAAAATGTTAACAGAGGATATCCCTCAATGGTGGAAGTATGCATGCACTTGATTTGTTTCCTATTTATTTACTTATTTATTGGCCTCTGAGGAAAAAGGAATCTTCATTATTTATTCTTTTTTGCATTTGCCAAATATTCTGTAATGAGCACATAATACTTCTTAAATCTGGAGGGGAAAAAAACCAGCAACATCAAATAAAACTTGGCTAAAGGAAGTAATATACTGGAAGGTGCAAATTAATATGTAGTCAAATCTTACAGCAGACACCATTTGAGAGAAAGTTGTATAACAGAAAGATATCTAAAGATCAAGCTGACCTGACCCATCAATATTGCTTCTAGGAATTTATCTTGCAAAGACATTTGCATATATGCCCAGAGATGCAAGGTTTGATTCACTGTGATAGCAGTAAACTGAAAACAGCCTAAATGTGCAACAGTACGGGATTAGTCAAACAAATCATGGTCTAATTATGAAAAAGAATTATGCAGTCCCTGAAAATAAATGAGGTAGAAATATAGACAGATATATATATATATATACATACATACAAACACACATATGAAAATAGAACAACCTTCAAAATATCTAATTTAAAAGAAAAAAAGCAAGGTTAGAAACACTATACAAATTCTTCTTTTGTTTTCCACTATATTATATCCCCGGCACCTAATGTAGAACATTACCTAACCCTTGTAGGCACTCAATATATACATACCCATATATACATACGCATATATGATGAATTTATTATTTTATGTAAGAAAAGAAGGAACGGTATACATATATGCATAGATCATCTCTTGAAGAAAACACAGAAACTGGTTAAAAGCTGCCTCTGGGGAAGGGAACTGAGAAATTGAGGATCAGGAGTAGGAAGGAGATTTATTGTCACATATTAAAAATGAGACAATAAGCCCAAAATGGAGTCACTTATGCTAATCCCCACATCAGCAAACCAAGACTCTCCTAAAAATGTAATCTTTAATTAGTGAGTCTGGAGCTACCTGGTCAGCACTAGTGAAGAAGTCTGCCTGATACACACTCTCTGTCCCCCTTAGGAAGGTGACCTTGCCTGAAACAAGAGTTCTTTGCTGATAAACTTCCTTTTTTCTGCCCTCTCTCTGCCTTTAAAGCCTTTCATTTTCTATAGCTCCTTGGAGTTCCTATCTATTTGCTGGATAGGACGCTGCCCAATCCATGAATCATTGAATAAAGGCAATTAGATCCTCAAATTTACTCAGTTGAATTTTGTTTTTTCATAGATTTGGAGGCAGTGGTGGGATAGAAGGAAACTTCTGACAGCTTCAGGGACAATGAGAAACACAGGCTTGGTACTTGTGAACCCTTTTGAGTTCTCTGTATTTCTCACCATTTCCGAGAGCCGTGGGTGAGTCCCTCTCGGCTCTGAGCTCTGCTCTCTTTGCATCAGGCTCCTGATCTAATTAACTTCCCAGTCTGTTCCTCATTTGTCCATAAACACTAGTTCCATGTTGGGAATTGCTGGTAATTTGGACCACAATTGACCATTTAATTGGAAACCCCAGCCCTTGATTCTACCTCTAGATTCCAAACTGGGAACTGCTGGCAATTTCGTCTGCAATTTCTCGTTTACTTGGAATCCTTCCCTAGATTCCACTATGGCAACTGCTGTTTGGAATCAGCCCATGGTCCCCATTCTTTGGGGTTTTCTAGTACAATCCCTTCGCCAAACCCCAGTTTCACCTCAGGAGTTGCTGGTGGTGCACACAGGGCCTTGTCTTAGCCAGGCCACAGTAACATCTCTTGCTTAAGGCTGGTATGTTAAGATGCACCTGTTTGTTTTGTTTTGTGTAGATAAAGGTTATTGCTAATGGAAGTCCCAGAAGTAGCTGCAGAATTGATGAGCACGGGTTGAGCACTTAAAAGCTGTCAGAGGGGGCGCCTGGGTGGCTCGGTCGGTTGAGTGTCCAACTTCGGCTAAGGTCATGATTTCATGGCTCATGGGTTCAAGCCCGGCGTTGGGCTCTGTGCTGACAGCTCAGAGCCTGGAGCCTGCTTTATATTCTGGGTCTCCCTCTGTCTCTCTGCGTTCTCCCGCTCATGCTGTCTCTTAAAAATAAATAAACATTAAAAAAAATTTTTTTTAACTGTAGTTACATGATCTTGGTAGACTAACTGGAATTATTGAACTGGTAAGGCTTTCTGTGATATAACACAAATTCAGGACTTTGTGTGGATCATTGGCATTGCTTTCTTCTAAATGAACACCCCTCTGTGAGTCTGGCTGTTTTACCTGTTGGCTGGCACATTGTTGAACAGCCTACACAAAGAGCATGGCTGAAAACCATGGTAGTCTTCTAGCAACCTGGACATTTTACATCCATAAAATAGGAATTTGGGCTTTGAACTAGCTGTTGCTTTTTATGTATTTTTCTTTTCCTCTTCCCAGGCTGGATGTAGTAAATCTCTAGCCAAAAGCATGTTGATATTTTTGCAAACCCAGACGGTCCTGATCTCTAAGGTGACACTGCTAGCAGGCAGCACGTGATCGGGAGAATGGCATCAACTCTTACCAAGTGTTCTAGGAAGAGTTAATATCTGTTCTTCTCAAACTATGCAAAAAATACAAGAGGAAGGAAAACTTCCAAATTCTTCTGAGGCCAGTATCACCCTGAAACCAGATAAAGACACCACAGAAAAGAGAACTACAAGCCAATATCACTCATGAATATAAATGCAAAAATCCTCGACAAAATATCAGCAAACTGAATCCAACAAGACACTAAAAAAATCGTACACCGCTATCAGATGGGATTTATTCCCAGGATGCAAGGGTGGCTTCAATATTTGTAAAACAGTTAACATCATACATCACATCAATAAGAAAAAGGATAAAAGCCATGGGATCATTTCAATAGATGCAGAAAAAGCATTTGACAAAGTACAACACCCATTCATGATAAAACACTTGTGCAAAGTAGGTCTTGAGGGAATATACCTCAACATAATAAAGGCCTATATGAAAAATTCACAACCAACATCCTACTCAGTGGTGAAAAACTGAGACCTTGCCCCCTGAGATCAAGAACAAGACAAGGAGGATGTCCACTCTCACCACTTCAATTCAACATATTTGCTTAAATCACAGCAAATAGACAACATAAAGAAATAAAAGTCATCCAAATTGGTAAAGAAGAAGTAAAACTCTCACTACATGCAGATAACATGATACTGTATATAGAAAACCTTAAAGACTCCACCAAAAAGCTAGTAGAACTGATAAATGCAGGGGCGCCTGGGTGGCTCAGTCGGTTAAGCGTCCGACTTCAGCCAGGTCACGATCTCGCAGTCCGTGAGTTTGAGCCCCGCGTCAGGCTCTGGGCTGATGGCTCGGAGCCTGGAGCCTGCTTCCGATTCTGTGTCTCCCTCTCTCTCTGCCCCTCCCCCGTTCATGCTCTGTCTCTCTCTGTCTCAAAAATAAATAAACGTTAAAAAAAAAATGAAAAAAAAAAAAGAACTGATAAATGCATTCAGTAAAGTTGTAGATACAAAAGCAACGTACAGAAATCTGTTGCATTCCCATACACTAATAATAAAGCAGCAGAGGGTGAAATTAAGAAAACAATCCCAGGGGTACCTGGGTGGCTCAGTTGGTTAAATGTCCGACTTTTGATTTTGGCTCGGGTCATGATCTCACAGTTCGTGGGATCGAGCCCCACGTCAGGCTGTGTGCTGACATCCTGGAGCCTGCTTGGGATTCTGTCTCTCCCTCTCTCTCAAGCCCTCCCCTACCCGATCTCTCACTCTTTCAAAATAAATATACACTAAAAAAAGTTTTTTTTTTTTAAAGAAAGAAAACAATCCCATTTACAATGGCACCAAAACCAATAAAATATCATGGAATAAACTTAGCTAAAGAGGTGAAAGACCTGTACGTTGAAAGCTACAAAACACTGATGAAGGAAATTCAAGATGATGTAAAGAAATGGAAAAACATTCCATGCTCATGGGTTGGAAGAACAAATATTAAAATGTCGACACCAGGCACCTAGCTGGCTCAGTTGGGAAAGCATGCAACTCTTGATCTTGGGGTCATGAGGTCAAGCCCCACGTTGGGTATGAAATATTCCATAAAAATAAATAAATAAATTTACAAAAAAAATTTTTTTAAATGTCTATACTACCCAAAACAATCTACATATTTAACACAATCCCTATCAAAATACCAACAGCATTTTTCACAGAACTAGAACAAACAGTCTTAAAATTTCTATGAAACCACAAAAAACCTGGAATAGCCAAAGGAATCTTGAAAAAGAAAAACAAACTGTAGATATCACAATTCCAGATTTCAAGTTATATTACAAAGCAGTAGTAATTAAAACAGTATGGTACTGGCATAAAAATAGACACATAGATCAATAGAATAGAACAGAAAACCCAGAAATAAACCCACAATTATATGGTCAATTAATCTTTGACAAAAGAGGAATGAATATCCAATGGGAAAAAGACAGTCTCTTCAATAAATGATGTTAGGAAAACTGAACAGCCACATGCAAAAAATGAAACTGGACGACTTTCTTTCACTATACACGAAAATAAACTCAAAATGGATTAAAGACCTAAATGGGAGACTTGAAACTATAAAAATCCTAGACGAGAACACAGGCAGTAATCTCTCTGACATCAGCCATAGCAACATTTTTCTACATAATCTCCTGGCACAAGGGAAATAAAAGCAAAAATAAACTATTGAGACTACATCAAAATAAAAAGTTTCTGCACAGTGAAGGAAACAATTAACAAAACTAAAAGGCAACCTACGGAATGGGAGAAGATGTTTGCAAATGACATATCTGGTTATATTTGGTCATATATGGTCATATTTGGTTAGCATCCAAAATATAGAAAGAACCTATATAACTTAACACACAAAAACTAAATAATCCAATTTAAAACTGGCGAGAAGCAGGGCACCTGGGTGGCTCAGTCAATTCAGTGTCCTACTCTTTATTTTTTTTTAATTTTTGGAAGTTTATTTATTTATTTTGAGAGAGGGAGAGAGCACAGGGCAGGGGCATAGAGAGAGAGAGAAGAAAGGGAGAGAGAGAATCCCAAGCAGGCTCAGCACTGCCAGCATGGAGCCCAATGCGATGAATTCATGAACCGTGAGATCATGACCGGAGGCGAAACCAAACGTCAGACATTTAACCGACTGAGCCACCCAGGCACCCCTAAGTGTCCGACTCTTGATCTCAGCTCAGGTCTTGGTCTCAGGGTCATGAGTTCAAGCCCTGCGTTTGGCTCCATGCTGGACATGAAGCCTACTTTAAAATAAAACATCGGGAGAAGATACGAACAGACATTTCTCTAAAGAAGAAGACATAGATGACCAGAAGACAAATGAAAAGATGCTCAACATCACTCATCATCAAGGAAATGCAAATCAATGTGTATCAAAGCTATACAACGTGACAGCACCTCACACCCTGATGGAGTGTGAATGGCTAAATCAAACATCAAAAACACAGGAACCAAGTGTTGGTGAGGATGTGGAGAAAAAGGACCCCTCTTACAAACTAGTGAAGTGGTGGGAGTGCAAACTGGTGAAGTCACTGGAAAACAGCATGGAGGCTCCTCAAAAAATTAAAAAGAGAACTACCCTACTATCCAGGAATCGCACTACTAGGTTATTTAGCCCCAGAATAGAACCCAGGGTGCCTGGCTGGCTCAGCTGGAAGAGCATGTGACTCTTGACCTTGGGTCATGACTTTGAGCCTCATCTTGGGCATAGAGATGACTAAAAAAAATAAATAAAACTTCAAAGAAATGCAGGAACACTAATTCAAAGGGATACATGCACCTCTACGTTTATTGCAGCATTATTTGCAATAGCCAATCTATGGAAACAGCCCAAGTGTCCATCAACCGATGAATGGATAAAGGAGAAATGGTATGCATATAATGGAATATCATTCGGCCATAAAAAAAATCAGGGGGGATGAAATCTTGCCATGTGCAACAACATGGATGGAGCTAGAGAGTATTATGATGCTAAGTGCAATCGGTCAGCCAAAGACAAATACCATATGATTTCACTCATATGTGGAATTTAAGAAACAAAACAAACGAACAAAGGAAAAAAGAGGGAGAAAGAGAGAGAGAGAGAGAGAGAAGGAAACCAAGAAACAAGCTCTTAACTCTAGAGAAGAAACCAATGGCTACCAGCAGGGAGGTGCGTGGGGGGACAGGAGAAATAGGGGATGAGGATTGTCATGATGGAAGAAAAAAGAGGTTTCAAAATTCCAAAACACCTTCATTAAAAGATCCGTTGCAAAAAGGCAAATGAGATCTCACAGTTCCTACGACTGGGCCCCGTGTTGGGGTCTGCACTGATAGCCTGGGATTCTCTCTCCCTTCCTCTCTCTCTGCCCCTCCCCCATTCATGCTCCCTCTTGCTCTCTCAAAATCAATAAATTAACTTAAAAAAAAAAGGCAAATGAAAAATTAAAGACACAAGAGGTACCTAAAACAAAACACTGTAAGACTGATGTAACCCCTGCTGCTCCCCTCTATCCTTCTTTATTTGAGTACTTAATGCTAGTAATCCCCCACCTGAATTGTCTTGCCCCTCTGAAGAGACTACAAGACTGTAAACAAAAGTCAGCCAAGGGGACACCTGGGTGGCTCAGTCAAGCCCCTAGCTCTTGATTTCGGCTCAGGTCATGATCTCATGGTTTGTGGAATCGCAAGCTGAGCCTCAGCCTGGAGTCTGGCTCCGTGCTGACGGTGAGGAACCTGCTTGACATTCTCATGCCCGCCACCCCCCCCACCATCCCCCGTTCTTGTGCTTGTGCCTTCTCTCTCTCTCTCTCTCTCTCTCTCTCTCCCTCTCAAAATAAATAAATAAAACATTAAGGGCACCTGGGTGGCTCAGCTGGTTAAGCTCAGGTCATGATCTCACAGTCCATGGGTTGTAGCCCACGTTGGGCTCTGTGCTGACAGCTCAGAGCCTGGATGGAGCCTGCTTAGGGTTCTGTGTCTCCTTCTCTCTCTGCCCCTCCCCTGCTCATGCTCTGTCAACTCTCTGTCTCTCAAAAATAAATAAATAAACATTAAAAATATTAAATAAATAAATAAAACATTTTAAAGCTTTTTTTATAAGTTTATTTATTTATTTATTTTGAAAGAGAGAGACAGACAGAGGGCAAGCAGGGGAGGGGCCGAGTGAGAGAAAGACACAGAATTTGAAGCAGGCTCCAGGCTCCAAGCTGTCAGCACAGAGCCCGACATGGGGCTCTAACCCACAAACCATGAGATCATGACCTGAGCCGAAGTCAGCTGCTCAACCGACTGAGCCACCCAGGCGTCCCAATAAATAAAACATTTTTTAAAAAGTCTGCCAAATGAGTGATCTTAGAGACGCCCCCACACTATCCTCACAAGAGGCTCCTGTCTGCACCCCTCCCAGAGTTGATGAAACTCTATGGGACTTTTCTGGTAAACTGCTATGTTATTCCCTTCAACAGCCAAGGGAAAACTAAATTAAAACTAATGGAGAAATTCTGGTAGATACCAGAGCTACAGATGGGATCCTGGAAAAACTGGCAGAGTCAGCTAAAGATAAGGATTCCTACCAGGGTCAGCTGTTCTGTATCTCTGACTGTAGTACCAAGTAGAGACAGGAAAATAAAATATCTCTTGCACCCTCTTTGGGGCCACCTCTTGCGTCTAAGGGGTTGTTCAATACTGCCAAGAATATTTACTGTTTGTCCTCGCTGAACACTGGTAAGATGTTTAAAAGGGTTCCTTTTAAGTTTTTCTCTCCTTTGCGCTAAAATGCAACTTTGTGCCCAGAGTGGGTGGGGGAACAACTTGAAGACAATGTAATTAGATGGCCACAGAGGCTTCTTGCTATCATTTAAGTTACAACCCAATTCCTTGGGGGAATTGAAAGCATCTGCCCTTACCTTCTCTAGAAATAGTTCAAATTCCACCTCTTTTACCCATCCCCAAACCTCCCCTATTTATCTCGAAAGGCTTGTAGGAACTGCAAAAACGTGGGGCCTTAGAAAACAAAAATTCTTCTTAGGGGAACTTGCCTTCTTTCCCTGTGCCTTTTCGATGTAAGTCTTGTACCTTATCTACAAACTTAAGGCAGGTAATTCTTATCTATAAAAGGGAGAGAAAGGTTATTTGGGACTTGGGCAAACGTCAAACTATTGTTATTTGCCACTAATGTGAATAAAAAGCGTTAGCCATCTGACCAGGTGATCCTCACTTTTTCCAGCTGTTCTTTTATAAGCTAGTAAGTTTTGTATTATCATACCTGTCTCATGGTAGTAATTTTAAAATGAAAACTATGAGGTTTCTGTGTCTGTCTGTATGTTTACATCTGTCTGTATATATATACATGTTATATATAGATGTGTGGTATTTTCTACCTCCAGAGGGTATTATCAAAATTCATTTGTGGAGGAGCTCTATTTAATTGGGCTAAAGAAAATTAAGTGCCTTTATGAATTATATGTTCATAAAATTCTTAGGAATGTGATAAAAAATGAAAGCGAGTGTTTTTCAGGTTCACATGATCTGAGGGAATCTTTAGTAATTAAAAGCTAGTTTAAGGTTGTTGGTTTAATTAAAATAGGCATGTCTTTAGAATTATCAACATTAAGGGGCTCCTGGGTGGCTCAGTCAGTTAAGCAGCCGACTTCTGTTCAGGTCATGATCTCAAGGTTTGTGGGCTTGAGCCCCACGTCGGGCTCTGTGCTGACAGCTCAGAGCCTGGAGCCTGCTTCAGATTCTGTGTCTCCGTCTCTCTCTGCCCTTCCCCCACTCGCACTCTGTCTCTTAAAAATGAATAAAACATTTTAAAAAACTTAGAATTATCAACATTAAAAACAATGCAGGCATACAGCTTTTATTCTACCTGAGTTTACTAGTCAAATAAGTTCATGTTCTCTCTGTTGAAAAACTTGTCAGCGAGAAAAAATAACCTGGTATGATGAAATTTTTATAATTAACCTAAAAATAATTGTTGAGAACAAGTACATTAAATAGATGTGAGATAAAAGTTTTTAGGTGAATTTTTGATAGTTTCCCCAAATCTTTTTAGTAACCTGAAACCTTAAAGTTTTACAAGTTAAATTAACTGATGGCTAGTCATTAAATGTCTATATCATTTCTAAATCAGATAAGATACTGAAACATTAATTACTGAACATAGGTTTATTCACTTTTGGCTTCCTTTTTACAGAGGAACTACAGATATTTGCATGGATTAGTAGAACATGTTTTGTGCCACATTAAGAAATTTACTATGAGAAAGCATATGTTTCTAGAAATTAGAAACATTTACTAAGCCATAGAATGCTAATGTGAAGAACACAGTTGCTTACTTCAGTTTCTGCTAGAAACCAGGTTTCTAGAGGCTAAAACAGTCTAATATATGTAATTAAAACTACTTGAAATAATAAGGGAAACCTCTCCATGTGCAAGGAGAGTAGGATGTGTGTTTTTGGTAAAAGAAGGTACAGTAACAGGGCAGCTGGGTGACTCAGTTGGTTAAGTGCCCAATTCTTGATTTAGGCTCACATCACAAGCTCATGATTTATGAGATTGAGCCCCACCTCCGGCTCTGCCCCGGGCATGGACCCTGCTTAAGATTCTTTCTCCCCCCTCTCTACCCCTCCCCCATGTATGTGCTCACATGAGTACTCTCTCTCTCTCAAAAAAAAAAAAAAGAAAAAGTATGGTAAAAGAAAAAAGGGAAATGCTTTTTTTGTTGAGGGCAAAGAAAGTAATTTTGTCCTAAAATGAGGCTTCGGTTATTTAAATGTTATGTTTCACAGAAATGACCAGATTTCTTTGTCAATTCCATTATCATGAACTCTCATCAGATCTTTAACACTGAGCATTTTTTAAAAGTCTTCTGTCATTTACAGACGGTTTATGTTTTACTCAGATGCTTTTGCAGAAGTTTATCTACAAAAGTGCCTCATCAAGAAGATTCTTTGAGGGGGGCCTGGGTAGCTCAGTCGGTTAAGCATCCAGCTTCAGCTCAGGTCATGATCTCACAGTTTGTGAGTTCCAGACCTTCATTGGGCTCCCAGCTGTCAGTGTGAACCTACTTCCGATCCTTTGCCCCCTCCCCAACCCACGCGCTCTCTCTCTGAAAAATAAATAAACATTTAAAAAAAATTTATTGAAAGGACCCTGGCCAATACAGTTTCTGATAACTTTTAGATAAAAAAATGAACTAGGTAAGAGTCTCCAGAATTAATGGGAAAAACTGGATTCAAGCAAGAATTAATAACATGAGACTTAATGAGCTGAGGAGGATGATTATAATTTTTATGACTTCTTAATTGAAACATTGCTGGTTCTTTAATGTTTTATTTTTCCAGATTGAGGAAACTTTTTCACTTAAGTCATTTATGACCTATAGCAAGTTAGTAAAGTATGCCTTTGTAAACACAGATGAAACATTTACTTTCTCTCTCTACTCTCTACTTTACTCTCTACTCTCTCTCCACCAGGATTTGAAAACTCTTGAGTATTCTTTTTATGACAAAATAGTTATTTACATAAGTTTAATGAGAATATGTTCTCCCTTGTAACAGGACATAAATGGAAACATTGGTTATATTACCAAAGCTTTGACTGGAATGTTCTATTTAAGAGAGATGGGCATAGACTCAGATATGACCAGCTTTGAAGAAATAAGGTTGACTTTAAGGAGCTAATAAAGCTTCTTGGAAAAATTGACCTGGTATCTTGTTTATAAGGTTCCAGCAAAACAGTCTTAAAAAAAAAAAAAAAAAGCAGCTTATATGGTAAACTGCCATTCTTGCCACACTTATGTAAATAACCAGACCAACTTTAATGCAAACAAATATGTTTTACCGTGATTATTATTTTTTTAATATATTTTTTCAACGTTTATTTATTTTTG
The DNA here is from genome assembly GCF_027475565.1 of Acinonyx jubatus. Taxonomy (NCBI): domain Eukaryota; kingdom Metazoa; phylum Chordata; class Mammalia; order Carnivora; family Felidae; genus Acinonyx; species Acinonyx jubatus. The sequence continues at coordinate 40,895,214 of NC_069387.1, read as the reverse complement.
AGACAGGGAGAGACAGCATGAACGGGGGAGGGCCAGAGAGAGAGGGAGACACAGAATCTGAAACAGGCTCCGGGCTCTGAGCTGTCAGCACAGAGCCTGACGCAGGGCTCTAACTCACGGACCGCGAGATCATGACCTGAGCCGAAGTCGGATGCTTAACCGACTGAGCCACCCAGGCGCCCCTTACCGTGATTATTTTTGATAAAAATTGGGATAATCGTAGAGAGAAAAATGACGTTTGTACCTTCCGTCCATACTAGATTCTAATCCTGTTGTCTTTGAGGTTTTCTTATACACTGGACTGGGTCTTGAATTCTTCTCGTTTCCTCAACTATCTGGCTACAACTCTCCAAACTAACATTTCCAATTTGCTTTCCTCCTTTTGATTTGGAATCACGAAGAACAAAGACTGCCTTTGAATCTCCTTGGTTGGAGCTAGGAATCTCCTTCCTTACCTAGCTGGCAGCCAAACTTCAGGGACCTGGGCCTTGGGTACATGTTTTACAGCTGGAGAAGTCTCCTCCTGCCATTTGGCCCTCTGCACATCAAAATCTTTGAGCTGGAGACCTCAAAATCAAATTGTCTAAGAAGAGAAGTAGCTGACATTAAGGTAAGCTTCTTCCACCCAAGAAGCCGGATCAAGACTTCATACTTCAACTGAACACGAAACTCTTTATTCTTCTTTCTTTCCTTTACTCTGGCATTGGCTTGGAAAGGTAACACCATCATCTGTATCTCACAGGCTGTGTCTAAGTGGGGGTAACCCTTCAGACTGCTGGATTTGTCATGAAAAATTTTGATCTGTCCATGATGCTGGAAATGCCCTGGTCCATTTCCCTGTCTCTGGTTAACAATCCCAAACCTGGGAATCTTGCATCCAGGTTCTGTACAAAGAAAGGGACACAAAGCAAGGGTAATCAGAATGAAACCACCTGTGTGGTCTACAGAGCCTTAAATTTTACCGGTCTCCACAGACTCAAACAGGAATTACCAGGAGGCATTTGTGACTCAATATTAGCTTGGTAGATGGATCAGTGTTTCCCCTGGCTAGTAGTAAATGCAAATGAGGCTACAATCAGGAACTTCTCATTAACCCTTGAAAGTATTGCAAAACCCAGTGTGAAAATAATAACAGCTGCCCAACAAAAATCTTTAGATTCTCTTGTCAAAGTTATTCTTGATAATAAGACAGATCTTAATTATCCTTTAGCTGAGCAAGGAGGTGTCTGTGCTGTGGCCAACTTCACTTGCTGTGCTTGGCTTAACACCTCTGGGGAAGTTGAAACTCAGGCACACAAGATCATTGAGCAAGCCACTTGGCTTTAAATGATCTCTTTTAACGGGGTCTTTTAATGCTGATTCTTTAATGGGGTCCTTCTTTGACTTATTTGATTTTTATTGGTTTGGGTCTTAGGGATCATGACTCTGAAGTACACTCCAAACATCGGGAATTATCCTACTTACAATAATCACAGAAGTTTCCCTGGTGCACTGTATCCTCTCAAAGGCTTGGAATACATGTTTGCAGCTGCTAACCACCAAACAAATGATCTCCCTGGGACTGGAACATCAGGAAAGTAACAAAAGGAACAACAAACTTAAAAGTCGGTGAACCTGAAGTTACAACCTGTGCGTATCATGGAGATTTGGGAGAAAAGTCATGACCTGTGAGTACCAAAGAATCAGCAGAAACTTCAAGAACTTCAGAGTAGTGGCTGGGAGTGGCACAAATGCCTTAGATTTTGATCACATCTCTCAGTTTAGCCAACAGTCGTGATCAAAAGAGGGGAACTGTTAAAAAAGAGCCAACAGGCCCAAAATGGAGTCACTTATGCTAACCCCCACATCAGCAAACCAAGACTTAAGACCTAACCTAATTACATTCAGCTTCTCCCAGGAATATAACCTTTAATGAGTCAATCTGGAATTATCTGGTCAGCACTAGTGAGGAAATCTGCCTGATAGACCTGTTCCATGCACTTATGCAGGTGATCCTGCCTGAAACAATGCACTCTTTGCTAACAAGCTTTCTTTTCCAACCCGTTTTCTGCCTTTAAAGACCTTTCCTTTCTACAGTTCTTTGGAGCTCCTTTCTATTTGCTGGATGGGATGCTGCCCAACTTATGAATCATTGAATAAAGCCAATTAGATCTTCAAATGTACTCAGCTGAATTTTGTTGTTAACACATTGTGTATCATTTGGATGCTTTTAAATGTTTACCATGTATCTGTATTACTTTTTTGAATCCTTTTACTTTGAAATTAATAAAAATAAATAAAGTCTCAGGTGATGGGCGTGGAGGAGGGCACTTGTTGGGATGATCACTGGGTGTTATATGGAAACCAATTTGACAATAAATTATATTTAAAAAATAAAAATAAAAAATACAGCCTCAGCTGAAAGTCTGCTTATTTCAAGAAATTTAGCAGAATAAATTCTAGGACAAGAAAATCACTTGCTGGGTTTGTGGGAGTTGTTCTGAGCTCTGCCCAAGGATGAAAATTACATAATGGGCACTGGGATCCCACAGGCCAGGGAAGGACGCAGGTTAGTTTGATCACAGAGTTCTCTTTAAACAGGGACATGAGGGAGAGGACATGGGCAGGCAAAGGGCAGTTGACCCGCTTGGTGTGTCTTTAACAGAAAGAGATCAGGAATTGGGGGTTTTGTTAATTTTAGGGAATGGCTTTGGGTCACTAAAGATCCAGCCCAATGTTCCCCTTTTTCTTCATGTCCAAACATGAAGAGTGGACATGGGTGTCTGAACTGTCACTCTGGGAGCCCAGCAAGAATCTCCTTGGCAAAAATAGAGGACTTCCTCCCACTGGACAGAGAGGCAGGAAGAGGAGACATCTGTTTTCAACAAAGATAGTTTTCTATGCACTGTGGCTAATTCAGTTTGCACTGAGGATAACTTTCCACAGGAGAGCCTAGGCCTGAAGGTTGAAAGACCAAAGCTCTAGCCCCAGTTCTGCCTCTCATGGGGCACAAACTCAGGGCAGGGACTTCTTCCTGGGTCTCAGTTCCCTCACTAGCAAAATCAGAGTCTTGGACTGGAGCCATATTTCCCAGACTTCAATCATTCACATATCTTACACATGATTTTGTCCAAATCTGCCTGTCCTATTAATGTAACGTCTTTAACTGCATTCACTTTTTTGGATTAAATGAATTTATTTTATTTATTTTCTTATTAAAAATTTTAAATGTTTATTTATTTTTGAGAGAGACAGGGTGTGAGTCGGGGAGGGGCTGAGAGAGAGGGAGACACAGAATCCGAAGCAGGCTCCAGGCTCTGAGCTGTCAGCACAGAGCCGGACATGGGGCTTGAACTCATGAACCGTGAGATCGTGACTTGACCTGAAACTGGATGCTTAACTGACTGGACCACCCAGGCGCCCCTAAATAAATTTATTTTATTATTTTACTTTATTTTTTTAATTTTTTAATGTTTATTTTTGAGAGAGACAGAGCGTGAGCAGGGGAAGGGCAGAGAGAGAGGGAGACACAGAATCCGAAGCTGGCTCCAGGCTCGGAGCTGTCAGCACAGAGCCCGACTCAGGGCTCAAACCCAAGAACTGTGAGATCATGACCTGAACCGAAGTCAAGGCGCTCAACTGATTGAGCCACCCAGGCACCCCTACATAAATTTATTTTAAAAGAAAAGTTTATATCACTATAATAAACAGAAAGTCGATACCATTTGATATAACCAGAAGGCAACTATTTAAAAAAACTAAAAATAATAAAAACAACGTTATTATAATTATCACTTAAAGCTAACCCTTGAGCCCATCGATTAATTAATCTTAATAACAGAAAGAGAATGATAGACATCACATAGCTTCTGATGTGATTAAATTGGTAGTACAAAACACTACCTATGAGGTGATCTTATCAAAAAATTAAATATGAACTTGATCAAGTCTCTAGATTTAATCATCAATCTATAGGAGATTCAAGGGACAGAGGAACATGGTGTTAAATAACACCATGGGAATGTAACCACCTCCTATTCAAACATGGAATACTCCGCAGGACAATTGCCTCGCTTCTTCAACCAATGAGTTGCAAGAGGCAAAAAAATCTGAGGGAGTAAATATATAAATTCAAAAGGATTTGAGGGACATATCAATCAAACACCATGCATACATTTTCATCTAGATTCTGATTCAAATAAACCAACTGTAAAAATAATATTATGAGGTAATTGGGAAAATTTGATCACAGACTGGATATTTGTCATCATTAAGGGATTATTTTTAATTTTTAATTAAAAGTAATGTGTGTATTTTAATTAAAAATAAAACTGTGGTTATGCTTTTTCATTCTTTTTTGGGTTTTTTCTGTGGATATGTTTTTAAAGAGTCATTACATTTTATGGGGCGCCTGGGTGGCTCAGTTGGTTAAGGGCCCAGCTTTGGCTCAGGTCATGATCTCACGGCTCATGAGTTCAAGCCCTGCTTCGGGGTCTGTGCTGACATCTCAGAGCCTGGAGCCTGCCTCAGATTCTGTGTGTCCCTCTCTCTCTGCCTCTCCCCTGCTCATGCTCTGTCTCTCTCTCTCCCTCTCTCTCTCTCTCAAAAATAAATGAACGTTTAAAAAAATGTAAAAAAAGAATCATTACATTTTAGAGATACATACTGAAGTATTTACAGATTAAATGACACCATGTTTGGTGTTAGCTATAAAATAACGTGGTGGGGCATTGGGGGTGTAGATGAACCATTAATTGACCATGAATTGATCATTGTTGAAGCTGAGTGTGCTATGTGGGGGTTCATTATATAATTATTCTACTTTTATAGATGCTAAATTTTTCATAATTAAAAAGATGCTCAAAATAAGCAAAAAGGGTCACCTAGCTGGCTCAGTCAGTGGGGCATGCAACTCTTGACTTGGGGTTGTGAGTTTGAGCCCCACACTGGGTGTAGAGATTACTTCAAAATAAAATCTCTATAAAAACCTAAAAATCATAAAAATAAGCAATGAAATACAAGCAATGATAAATCTAATAAACTTTAAAATAAAAAAAATATATATTTACAGGGGTGCCTGAGTGGCTCAGTTGGTTAAGTGTCTGACTCTTGGTTTTGACTCAGGTCATGATCTCACGGTTTGTGGGTTCAAGCCCTGCATTGGGCTCTGTGCTGACAATGTGGAGCCTGCTTGGGATTCTCTCTCTCTCCCTCTGTCTTTACCTCCCCCCTCCCTCCCCCCAAAAAAGAAAAATATGTATATTTATAAAAATACATTCCATGCCAGTGAGGTTTTTCTCATATGATGCTTCTCTTCAAACATGTTGAATTTAGAGGCCAAACATACAAGAAAGAAGAGTTATTTCAAGAAGAGTACAGGAGGGCAAACCTTAATGTGACAGTAAAACTCCTTTATTGCAAAACAGTTGCAAAATACTTCTTAAAAAGTATTGAGATCTTAATTCCTTTTACTTTAAAAGGTAAAAAAAAAAAAATCCTTCTGTTGCTTTTTTTTTTTAAATTTTTTTTTTTAACGTTTATTTATTTTTGAGACAGAGAGAGACAGAGCATGAACAGGGGAGGGGCAGAGAGAGAGGGAGACACAGGCTCCAGGCTCTGAGCTGTCAGCACAGAGCCTGACGCGGGGCTCGAACTCACAGACCGTGAGATCATGATCTGAGCCGAAGTCGGACGCTTAACCGACCGAGCCACCCAGGCGCCCCGCTTCTGTTGCTTTTAATGGAAGTAAACAACACATCATCATGGGTCTGTAACAATAATATCCATGAAATTCGAGGTTATTTTTCTGACATCCGTTAAAATAAGTCTGTTCATATTACAATCCTGAAACGATAACAGACCACCAAAAGCCATTCCCTCGGCCACCTGCAGTTGGCCCAGGGAGCTCTGGACTGAGAGAGAGTCCCTGAGTCTCTGTCAACCCCAACCCCCTGGGATCAGAGTTTACTAGGAGCAGGGCTCTGACACCAGGGATGTTCAGGCCATAGTGTTTTTCTCTCCCGATGAGGAGCTGGGCCATCCTACCTGTAAGGCAAAAGATGGGGTTCTGACTTTCCACAATCTTGACCTGGGAAGAAAGTTTCCAGGTAAAGGTCATGTACTTCTTCTGGGATGCTTGGCAGGGCAGCTCTGCCGTGCCTCCTGCCTTCCCCAGCACCACTTCCTTTCCCTGAGGGACAGCTGCTTCGAGCATCACTAGACGGAAAAGGGGGAAGTCAGGCCTCAAGGCTGTTACTGCCCATCCTTCACCCCATCCCCCCACCTTTGCATTTCCCAATCAGCCCCTCCCCGCTCTGGGACCCCAAGTCTGAGCACTCACCCAACTGCAGCACCAGGAGCAGGTGCCTAAAAGCGGCTCCTTGATTCATTGTGGCCTTGCTGAGGCAGGCAGGGTCCCGGGCTTTCGTGCACAAAGGGCAGGGCCTGAGGGAGATAATAATTATCAGTCAACAGGCATTTGTTGGGCCTGAGGCACACAGGGGTGATATGCACTTGTATGGGTGATATGCACCCATACAGCCGAGCCAGGGACCTAGATGCCCATACTTGTAAACAGACGGCCACCAGTACACGCCACACGATGCTGTGCCCAGGCTGGGGGTGAGTTCTCTGCCAAGTGGGATCAGGAAAGAATTCACAGAGAAGGTGGCAAGTTGATGGGGGTGGAGACAGGGGGGACCAGGCCAGGTCATGAAGGTCCTTGAACACCATGCTGGGATGCTGGGCCGTGACCCTGGGGACTAGGGAGCCAGTAAAGGATTTTATGTCAAGAAGGACATGATTCGGGGCATCTGGGTGGCTCCGTTGGTTAAGCATCCAACTTCGGCTCAGGGCATGATCTCACAGCTTGTGGGTTCCAGCCCCACATCGGGCTCTGTGCTGACAGCTCAGAGCTTGGAGCCTGCTTCGGATTCTGTGACTCCCTCTCTGCCCCTTCCCCACTCATGCTCTGTCTCTCTGTCTCTCAAAAATAAATAAACATAAAAAAAAAAAGAAAAGTTGTTGGGGCATGTTGGTGGCTCAGTTAAGTGGCTAGCTTAGGCTCAGATCATGATCTCAGGGCCCCGCATCGGGCTCTGTGCTGACAGCTCAGAGCCTGGAGCCTGCTTCAGAATCTGTGTCTCCCTCTCTCTCTGTCCTTCCCTGCTCATGCTCTGTCTCTCTCTCTCTCTCTTTCTCTCTCAAAAAAATAAACATTAAAAAAAATTTTAAGTTGTTATTAAAGAAATAATAAAGGATGATTCAATTTGCAGATTGTTTCAATTTGCAATTTCTCAGCTCCTCTAAGAAAGACAAGTTGGAGGAGGCTGAGCCCAGGAGGCAGGATTGCAACAATCCCGGTGAGAGAAGACAGGCCTAAACTCGGACAACTGAGAACTATGGATATGTGGAAAAAAAAGATCGCCTTGAGGAGCACATCTGAGGGAAAATTCTCAGAACTTGGAGCCAGGTGCAGTGTGCAGGGTGAGGGAGAGAGGAAGCAGAGGATATCTCCCTGCTCACTGTCAGACCAACCCTGTAAGGCCTCCGAGAGAAAGCAGAAAAATGATATTTCAGCGTTGGTTTCTGGGAGCCCCTGAGATGGTTAAGACCAGGGGAAGGGAGGCGGGAGGGGTGTAGACAGGCTCTGAATGGACTCTGAACAATAGGCAGCCCTAGGTTACAGCAACGACTCTCAAAGTTTGGTCCGGATCAGCCGGTGCCAGGGTCACCTACCAACTTGTTAGAAATGCAAATTCTCAGGCCCCACCCCAGACCTGCTGGGTCAGAAACTGGGGGTGGGTCTAGTCCGCTGTGTTTTCACAAACCCCTGGGTGACTGGCACAGGCTAAAGTTTGCAAACCATGAGTTAGATGGAAAGGAAAGGGGAGGGGCACCCCACCTGGCAGCAGGGGGGCAGGCAGGGGGCAGGCTGCAGGGTTGTGCTCTGGGCTGGGGGTCCAGAGGGGGCTCAGGAAGCGAGGTGGTGGGATGAGGGAAGGGCTTGGAGGCCCGATCGAGAATCCTGACAGGTAGGCTAGAAGGTCAGGGCTTGGTTCTGCAGGTGATTGGGAGGAACGGCTGACTTTTGAGCAGAGACGTGACATGGTCTATGTGGAGCTTTAGGAAGGGGACCAGATGACATGGAGGGAGTGGAGACTGGAGGAAGATGATGTCTGGAAGGTGGGCAGGAGCAGGGCTCGTATCTTTGAGCTCCCCCTCCAGACTGTAAGTGGGCCTCAGAAAGGTGGCTGCTTTGGGAGCAGTGTCAGCGCGAACCTGGTCCAGAGCTTGGCAAGATGAGATCCCGCACCCAGATGTGTTTTTCTCTCCCCGCCGTCCAGCCTTTGCTGTATGAGTGCTGCAGCTAGCTGCCCAGTCTGAACTCCCACAACACCCAGGTGACACCCTCGAGGGCACGTTCCCTCTTCCACCTCATGATGCCCTGATTCGGGTTCCCATCTCTCCCCCTCGACGCTTAATCTCTTCCAGATGCTAGTCCAGCCAGCCCCCGGACTTGGGGCGGGACTTGGGATGTGTTTGGTTAACTTAAACTAACTTGAATTGCATGGAGGAGGGAAAATCATTGATTTCTTCTTTCTGTACTCAACATATTAATTCTGTTACTAAAGTGGGTCATTTAAGGGCGTGTACACACCCAACCCTGGCCTGGATGAAGCCAAATCATCCAACCTGTGCTACCTGTTCTTGTGCGCCACCCACCACCCCTCCCCCCCCACCCCTGAGCCACTCTCCATCCTCTCTGCCCTGCCCTCTACAAGGAGGCTGACCTCTGCAGACTCTACTGCCCAGGCTCCCTTGTCTTCCTGCTACTAGTTGGGGTTGGCTAGTGGGAAGAACCCACAAGAGATGGGAGGGTCAAGGAAAGAGGTTGGGGTATTTTTCCTACCCTCTTCCTACTGTGGCATACTTTCTGGCAATGGCTACTCTCCCTCCCTCCCCCTTCCTCTCCCCATGCCTCAGCTATAGCTCCTGTCACGTGGCCCTTTATCCACAGCTCACACCCTCACTGGGTTCCAGAAACATCATTTCATTCTTGCCCCTCCAGGACCCTGCCTGCTACTGCTGATGCCTGTGTGCCTCCACGTGCCGGCTGGTTCCCCCTTCACACCTCTGTAAATAACCCCCTTCCTGCAGTCTCTGAACCATCTGAGGCAGATTCTGTTTCCTGTTGGGCACTGACCCATGAGAGGGATGAAGTACTCAGATGGGTTCTGGGGTCCTGGGCCTCCTAATGAGGTTTCAGGGAAGATAGAAAAAAGAAAAACCCTTCTCCAGTCACTCCATCTGCCCGAAAGAGGAATTTCCCAGGGCCTAACACGAGGTAGGGGCTTGACAGAATTTTTTTTTAAGGTTATTTATTTTTTCAGTAACCTCTAAACCCAACTTGGGGCTTGAACCCGTCACCCCGAGATCCAGATTTGCATGCTCTTCTGACTGAACCAGACTGGCACCCCTGATCGAATTGTTGGTTTTTTTTTTTTCTTTTTTTTTGGTAACCAGGGAAATAGGAAGTGAAGAGATCAAGAAGGTTTCCAGAAAAGGAGAAAAGAGGCTAGTCATGGGTGCAGTTGTTTACAAGTGAGCATGGGGCACGGGGGTGCTGAGGGGAAGGCTGCGGGGAGACAGTGCAGTATATTTAAGAGTGGTTCCCACTGTCCCCCAGTCCCAGACTCACTGTCCTTCGTGAGAAGAGAGTATAGGAGTCTCTGGGATATCCCTTCCCTGGGGTCTAAATTCAGTGTAGATGCCTCGGGAAGGCTAGGGACCTTTTGACCCTTCCCCAAATGGTGGTCATCTCTTCCCCACACCAGGATCCTAGGGTCTGTGCAGAGGGCCACCTCCCCGCCTCCAGCTCCTTATACTGTGCCAACTCAACCAGGGTTCAGCTCGGTGGAGGAGGCTATGGGTTTCCAGCTGCTGCTTGCTTTGGTAACTTGGGCTTCCGCTGCCGCCCCAGAGAGCTGGCTTTTGATTCCCACTTCCTCATCCTCCCCAGAGGCGCTCTGCCCCAGTACAGTAGCATCCTGTACACCAGAGCCACTTGAGAGAGGCTGGGAGGGCTTGCTGGTCACCCAGGTCCTGGCATCTCTCTTTCCCTCTCCCTCTTTCTCTCTCTTCTTATTTCTCCGCTCACATCTGTGCACTTCTGTCTCTGTGCCTGTCCACACTGATGCCTCCTGTCTTCAACTCCCCGCATCTGTATCTCTCTTCCTCTCGGCCTCATATGCCAGGAACCAATTCTGGCTCTGTTGGTCTTGCCTACAGTGCCCCTTGCCTCTCCTTTTTCATCTCCGCCTCCAGGGGCCACTAAGCTCTAGCCCCTTTGTGCCTATAAACAGGCATCCAGGCCTCTGGCAGGAAAGCAGCTTTCAACAAGCTTTGATGTGAAGGGAGCCTGTAGAGCACAGCCTAGAGCCGAAGGTGGAGGCAAGGGGGATGGCTGTAGGGTGGACGAAGGGAAAAGGAGAGATTCTAAGAAATGCAGAGGTCCTAGGGGAGGATGACTGAGGATGAGAGGGAAAGAAGGAGGTAGGGAGAGACCCAGAGCAGCTCATTCAAGCAGCAGCTAGCTACACTCCACACAATCCCCAATCCCACACCAGGTCCAAGGCTCTACAAACCAGGTCGAGTTGGAGGGAAAGAAATGAAGACATTGTGGAAGGCAAGACACATGCCCAGAGCAGTAGACCAAAAAAGATCAAAAGAGACTAAGAGAACCATGAACCAAAATGGCAACACACACACTCGCAAACTCTCAGAGCCCTTGAGGTACCTGTTGCCCTTGCCCTGGCCCCCCAGATGGGATGAGGAGCGAGACTGGGGAGAGGAAGAGGGCACAGCCCCACCACAGCAACAGTCTGTGGTCTCACAGACACTTTCATCTTCCCCCCAGAGCCCCCAGCCAGCCCCTCAAGCCCCACCGCCGGGGGATGTGCCCCCCCACTGCATACACCTCTCTCCTGCTCATTGCCTTCATATAAACTTCCTAGAGACCATGACCCTCTAGGGGACCCTTGTGGTTGAGTGGTTGCAACCTCCGCCATCCTCTTCTTTGCCTCAGATGCCCACGTGGGGGGAGCCGTGCCCTCCCTCCTTCTCCTATCTCCTCCAAAATGTGTGGAATGGAGCTCGGCCTTAGAGCCCTACAAACCCAGGCCCCTGTCTGCCCCCTCCCAGCACCCACCCCCTTCAAAGTTAGTTCATTCAACATTTATTGAGTGTCCAAAATGTGCAAGGCCCTTGGTCTACTGAGCCTCCCTCATTGCCACCTTACCATTATGGCCAGGATCGGGGCGTAAGATGTTACAAGGCTTCTGCCTAGAACCACTTGGTGATGGGGGAGTTTTTATTTTGACGTAGACCTCTTCTATATAAGTGCCCCTCCCCCAAACTGAAAGAAGGAAATCATGTCAGGAGTTCTCTCTGACCCTGTCCTCTGGGAACCCTTTCATCTGAGGTTAAGAGGGCGGCCATTTTGTATGAGTCCACAGAATCGAACACAGCACGAGAAATTATTTTGTCAAAATATGAAATGGAGTGATCTCCCCCATCAGGTTTTACTCTCAGCCTTGCACCCCTGAACATTTAGGGACATTCAGGAAGAGCTAGCCCACCCAGAGGGAAATCTTTTGAATTAGCGATAGTAAGGCCTTTCTATTTGGAGGAATCTGACTGTACGGAGGAGGTCCCTCTCCCAGCAAAAGTCTAGAAGAGAAGGCAGAAGACACCTGGGGGACAGTGCTGCAAGGCCATGGAGGTCTTAGGAGAGGGAAAAGGACAGAGAGAGTGCCGGTGGGAGGGAGGAGTTGCACAGGGCATAGCATCTTGAGGAGTACCCCCTCCTGCATCCCCCCAACACCCTACCAAGCTCAGGGCCTGCAAATCCTTTTCTAAACCCCATAGCCTCCTTTTCTAGAGCAAAGGAGACATCTAAAACTAATCTCTTAGAACCAGTTTTTCTAATGACGTACTTACCTAAGAATATGTATCTATCACTTTTATAGCACTGCATACCTACGTGCTCAGTTTCAACCCTTTTTGAGAATTTTGCTAATCCTTTTAAACCTCATGGAAATGGACATATTGTTCAAAAGTCCTTTAAAAATGCCCCAAAGTAGACAAAAATGTAGAAATACCGATAGAAAAGATAGTTAAAGGAGGCTACCTTAGTCACAGGGCTTATGAAATGCTGCAACGGTTTCTGGTGCGAACGTGGGGACGTTGCATCTTTGGGAAAATTGATTTCGGGAGAATTGCCTCTAGACCGGATTCCACTTCTCTCATTTTCTTGTTTTTCCTTTGTTGCCTCTTTTCATTTCCGTTTTTTTTTTTTATAGGCATCCTTCCTCCTTAACATGTATTTACTCTTGCTATTCCTTTCCCACCCCTTCTTCCCTCTTTTCTCTCTCTTTCCTCTCTCCCCATCTTCATCTCTTCCAGTGCCCCCTTGACTTGTTGCCTCCCATGGCCTTTCTCAGCCCAGTGTGGCCTCGGGTCTCCATGTCGTCTCTGATCTCGCAATCCAGCCCAGCACCCCTCTGAGGAGCCCCTTCTGCGCCAGGCCCTGAGCTGCACAGAGTGGGATGCAGATTGAAGTTTGCCATCACCCCGGCCTCTTGAAGCTCCCAGTTCCAGTGTGGAACACAAGAGAAGGTGGCCTGAGTTGTGGACAGAGGACTGGGAGTCCAGAACTTTCCAGCACATCTGCTGCCACGTTCCCCCTCCCCTTCCCAGACCCACGGAAAGGCATGGAGCTGAGTCCGTCCATCTTACCCCTGGGCCTGTGTCTTTCTTCCCCTCCTGCTTCTCGCACAGGTGTGTCTATGTGAAGGCTGGGTGCTCCGCAACCAGGAGCCCACCCAGGAGAGCGCTTGTGACTTCTGCAGAGACGTATGTACACGGAGAGACAGGAAGCCTGGTGGTGAGGTTCCTCCACACCCCAGACCTGGGCCAGCCCCCAACGTCACCATGTTGGGCTGGGGTCCCCACCCCCTGCCTCTCAGGGAAGATGTCAAAGTAAAAATGCCAAAGTCAAGGGGAAAAGTTAAGCAGACTGAGGCTGGAACATAGTGTCTCTGCACTTCTCGTTGCATAACAATAAAAAGCCTGCGTGATGTTGTAATGTGATTTGGGCTTCAGGGAAAGAAGTAGGAAGGGAGTGGAGGGAGGGCACAGAAGGTAATTTGTGGAAAGCGCCAGACAGCTTCTCACTCTAGGGCCCTGAGGGCATTTGTTCAGTGGCGTGGCACCAGAGGCATGATAGGTGGTTCAGTGTGGCAGAGAGGGCCTGGGCTGAGAGGAGGGTACCTGAGACCTGCAGAGTGACCCCCAGAGTGACCATGGACCAGACCCTTTTCCTCTGGGCCTTCGTCTCTGGCAGGCCCTCAAGTGTTCCTCTACCCAGGTCTCTCTCGAGCTCTAGATGTGTAGATCCATCCATCCATTGGACATCTCCACTTGGATGCTCACCCCACATAGCAAACCCAACATATCCCAAGCTACATTTATCGCCTGCTTCCCACTACCCTCCAGATCAACTTCCTGCAAGTCCCCCACTCAGCAGGGGCTTTGCCACCTACCAGCTGCTCACGCCAAATAAACTGGGTGACTGGGTGTAATCTCTGACTCCTTCACCCACCCCCTCCCATGTGTTTATTTACCATTTCCTGTGGATGTTACCTTCACGCTATCTCAGAAGTCTCTCCAAGTCACTCTGCCCAGCCACCACCATCCCATCCCCAGGTTACCACCCTGTGCCTGGACAACAGCTCCTGCCTCCTCACCAGCCTTCTGGCCTCCCCATTCTGTCTTCCTCTAGGCCACCCTCCTCACAGCAGCCTGAGTGAGCATGTAGATACGCACAGGTGACCATACCCTTTCCCTATTAACAAAAAAGTGGCTAGTTGAGCTTGCAACTCCAACAATTAATGCAGGCGCTTCTAACTTGAGACAACATTGTGATTCATTTGCAGCAGAAAGGCATTGTGCTACATCTCATTTTATTAACACGGTGTACTGAAGGTTTGAGAGTCAATAAAATTAATATTTGTTGCTCATCAGAGGCATTCTTAAGTGAAACTGGCAGCAATATTTTTATTCTTTTTTTTTTTTTTTTTTTTGCTGCAAATGCCTGGTGGTGAAGAACACAATGACTATAGCATGGTTTGGCTCCGCTGCCTTGTTTTGTGCTAAGGCAGCGTTCTAGCCCAGATTGCTTTTGCAACATCATTGGAATGTCAACATAGTGACAAAAGCCAATAATGCCCTATTATTTTCATGAAAGTAGCTTGACCTCAAAATCTCCCTGCAAGGGTCTCAGGGACCCCATGGGCTACGGTTTGAGAACTGCTAATCTTGGAAACCTGTGTTCATTCTTTAGCTCTTCACTCTGTCTTGGCACAGACTTTAGTTGTCCCCCAAATGTTTTCTCTTTCTTCCTTAGTAACGGAATCCTCCCTTCTTAGCTGAGCTCATGGCTGCCCAGATTTAAGTGATGCTTAATTGTGGCCTCCCTTGCCTCTGGATTTGGCTAAATGATTCAATCTTGGTCAATGGATGTAAGTGCAAGTGTTAGGTGCAACTTCTAAGGACTGTCTTTCCAGGGAGGGTGTGTGTCCTCCTCAGGCTTCATCCCCTTCCTACAGGCTTGTTTGCTGTAGGGCCTGCTTTTCTCATTTACATTACCTGGCAGAGGTCTTAACAGGCATTTATTCTTCTAACCCCTGATCTAATCAAGTTCTGCCCACTCATTCACATATTCAGCAAGTTGCATGGTTTTTTTTTTCTCAAGATTTTGTTTGTAAGTAACCTCTCCACCCAATGTGGGGCTCGAACCCACGATCCCAAGATCAAGAGTCACATGCTCTACCCACTGAGCCAGCCAGGCGCCCCTACTCAGCCAGTGTTAGGTGTCTTCCCGGCCCAAGGGACTCTGTGGGTGCTGGGGATGTGATAAGGCTGACATGGTCACCCCTCCGGCTTGTGTCATAGACCCTAAACCATTAATAATGCCATCACAATTGGACAAGTGCTACCAAAGAGAAGCTCAGAGTCCTGGGATCTTATCAACTTATTTCAACTGGGAGATCAAGACAGGCTTCCCTGGGAAGGCGTATCAGAGAGCGTGTGCTCTGCTGCAAGTGGAGGAACAGTCAACATAAAGTCAACAGCCCCTGGCTGTTGAATACTTAGGCTAAAGGTGATTTCTCAAAGAGGTCTGGAGGCAGGTGCTTCAGGGGTAAGGGAGGTGAGGGGGCACCCTGCTGTACCCTGCAGCAGGATTTGTGTGTCTGGATCTTGTTGCTTCGCCATCCTCGGTACGTGACCCCTCGTTTCCCTTAATAAGGTAAGACCTCCCAGGCCCCTGTGCTTCTTCGCCTTTGCAAGCACTTGTCCAAACATAATCATTATGAAATTACTGCTTAGAGTCTGTCTGGCAGGCTCGAATGGTGAGTCTGTCTGACTTAGCACCCAGCAGAATGCCTTGGGCCTGGTAGACCCTTCATACTTATTGAATCCTTTGTTAAAAATATTGAATCGTATTGATATTTATGGATGTTAAATGTGTTGTGGTAAAAGACGAACACCGGAAAACTTACCCTGTTAACCACACTGAAGCCTACAGCTCTGTAGCATTAAGTACACTCATGTTATTATTATACATCTGTCTCCAGAACTTTCTCATCTTCCCCAACTGAAGCTCTGGACCCTTTAACACTGACTGCCCATCCTCCTCCCCCGCCCCTGGCTGTTGATTCATTTTTGAGTGAATGACTGGAAAGCAAGGATCACAAAATCAAACGCCTACAGGAGCCTGCTAGGTAATACAAGTGAGAAAGCAGGTTGACTGTAAACAGTAGGGAGGGGTGGGGACCGAAGGAAGTTGGCAGGGGGCAGGGAGGGGGCTACTGGCCTCATCTAATGAGGGCAGCCATGGACCACACAGCTCCAGCTGATAGGAGAGGTTGCACCAGAATAGGTGAACCCAGACTAGCCAGCTCTACCAAAATGTCAAGGGAAGGTGGAAAAAACAAACATTTCTATAATATCCCCTAACTCTAATGTTGGTGACAAATTTTCTGTTGTTGTTCTAACCCTGAGTAAGTCAAACAAGGCATTCCAAGGACTGGATCTAGCTTAGGGCCACCAATTTGCAAGCCATGGACCCAATGGACTGTGGGATGCCATCCAGCTCTTGGGTCTGTGACCTTGTCAGCCCGTGATGATGGATCCTCAGGAGTCAACAGGCCCCAAGAACCTGGCTCTCCCTCTGGTTTCCACGGGAAACGATAACAAAAAGAGAGAGGAAGTTTATGTTGAACACTTAGGACCGCCATGTGCTTGATATGGCGATATATTTTATTTAAGCCCCACAGCCATGATAGGGTATAATTATTATTCTCTAGGTCATACAGATGTGGAAACTAGGCTCAAAGAGTTTAAGAAAATTGTTAACAGTCACAGAGCTATTAACTGTAATTGCTGGAACTGGGATTCCAACTTACCTACTGGGGCCCCATCCCTGGATTGTCCCCTTCATCCCACTGCCTCTCCTCTGCATTGAGAAAGGCCAAGATGGGAGCACCTGGATGGCTCAGTTGGAAGAACCTGCAACTCTTGATCTTAGGGTCATGAGTTTGAGCCTAAGTTGGGGGGTAGAGATTACTTAAAAATAAACAAATAAATGAAGAAGAAGAAGAAGAAGAAGAAGAAGAAGGAAAAAAAGCAAAGGCCAGGATGATGGCTAAGAGAAGTCTTCTCCCACGGTGACAGAGGGGTATGAGGCCAACAATCACATTTGGGGCTTCTGAGACTTCACACTACCATGATCCCTCATATGTACGGAGTGATTTTCCATTTTCAAAGCACTTTCATGTACATTAGCACAGGCCAGACTTTTTGGTAGGTATTACTATTCTTGTTTTACAGAAGAAGAAACTGAAGTTAAGTTGTCTGCTCCATCATAGGCCTATACCCATGGACCATGGGGATTTCCAGAAGAATCCTGCTTCTTGGCAGAGAGCTATTTTTGCTGCCTGTATTCTGTCTCCAGACTGGAGGAGGGGAAGGAGGCCAAGGCAGGCGAAAGATGGGGCGCATCGTGGACTGCTAATGGAGTGTCGGGGACCAGGCTGTTGGAGAAGGGGTAGGGCAGCCTGTGGAGTAGAGAGTTGGAAGCCACAGGTGCAGTCTTGTGGTGGCCTCCTTACCAGAAACATCTGCAGCTTCACTGACACCCTCCGCAAAGGGGGCTGGGGGCAGGGCTTGGAGATGGGGGAGGTACCGGAGGGGCGACAGAGGCTGTTCTTTGGGAAGCAGAGTCTTGGAGGGCTGCCCCACCCCCAGCCCAGCCATATTGTCCCTAACACCATGACCGCTTTTGGCAACTCTGAGGGAGGTTCCTGGGCCTCCCACACCCCATGGGAGGTCTGAGTAGGCAAATTTCACAGTCTGGCCTGGGCTCAGCCAGCTGGCACCTGCAGCCCTTGAAGAAACTGCCAGCCACAGAGTGGAGCAGCTGGAACGTATCCTCACCCCAACCCCCTTCCCTTCAAAGGGTTAACTCCACCTGGGGGTGGGCCTGAGCAGGGACACCTAAGCTCTTTGCTCACCTCCTTTGGTGGGGGCTAGGGGGGCAATAGCAGGGGCTCAGGCCTGAATCCTAACACCTCTGCCTGTCGGGGGAAGTGGGGCAGGGAAATTTCTGGGCCTGCCCTGCCCCAGGGAGATGAGAAGACCAGACCGAGGGTGGGGGACACCCGGCAAATGTGACCACGGGTATGAATGAGCACAACATGGCCTCTTGCCTAACACACTTGACTTGGCAAGGCCTTGGACCTCATTTGGCCTCCAGAACTTCTGGACAGTAGACACTGGAGGAGGCTGTTGGGCCCACTGCAAAGGCTAAGGGTGGAGGAACTCAGAGTTGCTCCTTCTCCTCATTTGGCCTCTCTTTCAGACACTGTTCCCCCATGAGAGCCAAGCTATCATAAGCAAGATGGCCCCCAATGATTCCTGCTACCTCCAGTTCACACCTTTATGTTGTCCCCTCCCACATTGTACCAGCTCTGGCCTGTGCAACCAATAGAATAGGGCAGAAGTGATGGTATATCACTTTCCAGATTAGGTTTTAAAGACATGGCAGCTTTTATCTTGGCCACTCTCTTCCTCTGGGAAAGCTAGTTGCTATGTGGTGAGCAGCCTTATGAAGAGGCCCACACACCAGGACACCTGGGTGGCTCAGTCGGTTAGGTGGCCGACTTCAGCTCAGGTCATGATCTCACAGTTCGTGGGTTTGAGCCCCGCATCAGGCTCTGGGCTGACAGCTTGGAGCCCGCTTCAGATTCTGTGCCTCCCTCTCTCTCTCTGCCCCTCCCCCGCTCATGCTCTCTCTGTCTCAAAAATGAATAAACATAAAAAGAAAAAAAATGGAAGAGGCCCACGCAGGGAGGAACTATAGCCTCTGGCCACCAGCCACCTGAGGGAGGCTTTTTGGAAGCAGATCCTCTAGCCCAGCCAAAGCTTCAGATTGACCATAGCCCTGGCCCACATCTTAACAACAGCCTCACAAGAGATCCTGGAGCCCGGGTGCCTGGGTAGCTCAGTCAGTTAAGCGTCCAACTTCAGCTCAGGTCATGATCTCGAGGTCTGTGAGTTCAAGCCCCATGTCAGGCTCTGCGCTGACAGCTCAGAGCCTGGAGCCTGCTTTGGATTCTGTGTCTGCCCCTCCCCCACCTGCTCTCTGTCTCTCAAAAATAAGCATTAAAAAAGAAAACTACTCAGCTAAGCTGCTCTTAACTTTCTGACTATGTGAGATCATATGTTTATTGTTTCAAATTACTAAGGTTTGAGATGATCTGTTATGTAGCAGTAGGTAACAAATAGAGCTTCTGTCCTCTTTAACAAGGGTTTAAGATGAGCCCTCACCTCAGCCCCCACCAAAGGTTCCTGAGTTCCCTGCCTCTTTCATGCCCCTTCCCCTCAGGACCTCAACCTGGAACACTGGTTTATCAATAAACTTGGAGATGCAAGATGAATTCACCTAGCTCCCTGGGAGAGTTAAGAGGACAGCAAAAGGCAGGGAAGGAGGAGGTGCCTGGGTGGCTCCATCAGTTGAGCCCGTTGGGCTCTTGGTTTCAGCTCAGGTCATGGTCTCATAGTTCATGAGTTCGAGCCCCACATTGGGCTCCATGCTCACAGTGCGGAGCCTGCTTGGGACTCTCTCTTTCCCTCTCTCTCTGCTCCTCCCCCTCTGTCGGTCTCCCTCTCAAAATTAATTAATTAATTAATTTTAAAAAAAAAAGATAAAGAAGAAGAGAGGGGTGCCTGAGTGGCTTAGCCAGTTAATCCTCCAACTCTTGATTTTGGCTCAGGTCATGATCTTGTGGTTGGTGAGATCAAGCCCCGTATCAGGCTCCACGCTGAGCTTGGAGCCTGCTTGGGATTCTCTCTCTCCCTCTGCTTGTCTACACTTTTCCCCTACTTACGCTTTCTCTCAAAATAAATAAACATTAAAAAAAAAGAGAAAAAGAGGTCAGCAGAACAGTCAGTGGTTATCCTGCTGGATGCAGTGGGGGGAGGTTGGAGGAGCTGAAGGGGCAGTAGGGATGTGTCACCCCTAGGAGAGACTCCACAGAGGAGGGGGTGAGAATGAATAAAAGGAACCCTGTATGCACAAGCCCCATGCCCCCTCCTCCTTGTACCCTTTGCTCTTCTCTTCCTTAGTGGGTAGAGGAACAAGGTGGCCTTTCACTCTGCTTCTGTCCCCTCCTTGTCCCCTTCATTCAGGAGCATGGGGAAGTCCCCACATAGACGACGGTGAATCCTTGATGACTACTCTCATAAGCCCAAAGGGCATAGGATGTTACCCAGTAGAGAGGAAAATTGCCACCCACAGAACTTTCCAGGAAACCCCTACCCCCATTAAAACATGGGGGCTTCCATTACAGCTGTGGAGAGCAGGGTCTTAGGGCAGAGCCGAGGGTCTCCTCGGCAGCTATCCCCAGGCCACAACAAGGGGGGACCTCAAGGCTTCTCAAAGGAACTTCAGGACTGCACTTGACAGTGTCATTATGGGCCAGAGTCTCTTTCTGTGCCACTGTTTCTCAACCTGTGACAAGATCACCGCCATACTAAGGCTCAGAACTTCAGGTCGCCTTAAATGCTTTGTTATTCAGGCTTCAGAGGGTGTCCCTCTACTTCTAAGGCTCTGCACAGAGGGATCCCAAAGGTATCCCTCTGTCCCCAAGTCTCTGGCCATCGTGTCTCCACAGGGATATGTCTTCAGCCTCATGGTTCGTGTCACCGTGCACATGGCACCCAGGCTCAGGGGGTACCTGGTGTGTTTGCCACAGCATGTGCACATGACCTCCTGTGCCTCCTGCTCCTGCAGACTCACTCCCACTGCCTTTCAGTGTTTTTTCCCTCCTGTCCGTGCCCTGCCAGAGCTGTCTGCAGCCAAATCCAGAGCCCAGCACATGTAGCAGGTGGAGGTCTAGGTCCCTGGGGTGGGAGCTGCTGGGGGCTAAGGCTGTGTGTGTCCTCTGCTGCATGACCATCTGCGTGGCCCAGGTGAATGTTCTCTCCAAGAGAGAGACAACACGGAAGGCAGGCAGGCTTGTGGGTCTTACGTGCACTTCCTGGCATGACTGGAACACGGAGGCCGGCTGCCTCCTTCACAAATGGGTCATTAGACAAGCACATCGTGAATGGGGGACCTCAGTCTTCAAAGCCCTTTTACTATCTGGTACTCACGGCAATCTGTTTTAATGGGTCATTATCATTATTCCACTGAATATGAGGAAACTGAGGCTGAGAAGATCAAGCCCTGGTCACATCAGCAGAGATAGAATCAGAAGCTGGGTCTCGGGACTCCCAAAGCTGCACCATAGCCAGCTGTCTTGCTGGCCATTTTTCTCCCCATGTGGGGCCTTTGTTCACAGCACGTCCCTTTGTCAGACTTGGATCACAACCTTGCCAGGGCCGGGGCTATTTGTCCTGAGGCATGCATCGTTCAGTGCCTCTCCTGGATAGCGTACACGGTATATGACCACCGCTTGGTGCACGCTCATGTGCGGACCACAGAAAGTGAATAGCACAAAGATGGTGACTGCACACCAGGGATCTGTGCCTGTCTGGACCCCAGCGCCGTTAATCTCCTCCAGCCCGCCCCAGCCTGCCCGGTGACCTCCTGTGGTATGACAAACAGTGACCACTGGGTGGCAGTGTGTTCTCATGCCTGGGACCAGACAGGTTGCCCAGAGCCAAGGAACATGGGGGTGGGGTGGAGGCAAGCAGGATCCACACGCCAGCTGTCCAGAAAGGTTGCAAGACCTGATCCCCTGGAGGACGTGACATGGCAGGGCTCCCCCGTGTGTGCATGTGTGTGTGCGTGCGTGCCCGTGCCCTGCAGCAAGAAGACCAAGGACAATGTGAAATGGAGCCAAGAGTGGGGTGGGGTGGGCCAGGGGAACAAAAATACGAAGGAAACCAGGGCAGCCAGCGTAATAGCGAAGGACACAGAAGAGAGCTGCCGAGGTAAGGGGTGAGGGCTTCTGGAGCGTCAGAGAAGCTATCCAGGAGAGAGAGAGAGCAAGAGAAAGACCAAGGCAGAAAGAATCACGAAGAGACCAGAAACAGAAAAGAGGAAGATAAGAGAGATTGGCTGGGGAAAGTAGGTCGGAAGGCTGAGGTGGGAGAAGGGAGCCCCCAGAGGCTGGGCAGAGACTAGAACCTTCACTGGACAAGAAGCAGCCAGACTCAGGATTGCTGCTGACAGGGAGTTTATTTAGACTGAGTTGTGGAGATCTGGCTGCCTCAGCTCCGGGTCAGAGCTGCTCGGGCTCCGGCTCGGGCTCCGGCTCGGGCTCCGGTTCCAGTTCCGGTTCTGGCTCCAGCTCCCCTATCTTGCTCTGGGTCTGAGGTGGGTGAATCTCATGCTCCAAGGCAGAGAACCTTCTTGGACGCCACTATGGGAAGACATGGAGGGTGGGTGGGGAGAAAGATGAAGGGAATATGGAGAATACTGAGTCTCTCTATTCTTTCCCAGTCCCCTGTGTTCCCCATCTGGTCCCAGGCCTTTTCTCAGTCCCTTCAAGCCTCTCTTGGGTCGTTCGGGCACAAGGGGTCCTTGGAGAGGCTTATGAAGAAGGGGCTCTGCAGGCAAGATCAGGAGTCCACCTTGGTCATCTTCCCTGAGGAGAGGGTGCCAGACAGCACTCAGAAAACTAAAGGGAGGGGAAGCCAGTTGCCAGGGCAGGGGGCCGGGGGGTGGGGAGAGGCAGGGAGAGGTCCCTGGCTCACCTGTCTTCTCCAAAAGTGAAAGCCAAAGGCTCCAGTAATCAAAAGGAGCAGAAACAGGATACCAAGGATGAGAAACAGATGGAGCTGGCCTGTCTTCAGGGGACCTGAGGCCCTCCCAGAGTGTTGGGCACCTACAAGAGAAGTACAGCATTAGGCATAGGGTCATAGTTGAAAGGATATCTTGCCACACCGTCATATGTTACAGATGCCAATGAGACAGTGAGACCCAGAGTGTAGGGACTTATGCAGGATTGTTAGCTAATTAATAGCAGAAGTGAGTTCAGGCCTGGACAAGAGCTGGAGGTTAGAAAGAAAAGAGCTGGGATGGGGCAGGGGAGGGGTCTGGAAAGCGGGATCAAGATGGTTGGTCTGGAGCTGGCGCTGTGGCGCTGTGGGGTCTCAGACCTGGGCCAGACGGCTCAGCGAAGGATACCGCTGTCCCGAGAAGCCTCTCCCCCTGGTACACGTGGCACTGCCAGGGCTGAGAAATGAGTCTGGCCTGCTGCAACTCCAGCCAGGGTCCTGGGGAACTTCCCCAAGACGGCTTATCCAGGGGGCTCCACACAAAACGCTCTTGTCCGGATGCTGGAGTCACCTCACAAAGCAGTTTTCTCGGGTTGCCAGGTAACCCAGAGGACTTGGGAGTCACTGAAAAAAATCAGAGGGAAGAGACCTTTGGGGGCCCGACCCCCTCACTTGAAACCACAGAGTCAACTCCCCAGTCTCAATCGCCCTGCACTCACCTGGGCTCTGATTGGGTGAGGTTGAGGGGAGGAGATCAGGGTCATGGCCAAATTAATCTTATCAAGACAAAGCTCTGGGCAGATCACTCTGCTTGCTGCCTCAAAGCTTTCCAGGCTCTCTACTGCCTTCAGGGGACAGTTCAAACTCAAACTGGCCCAGAAGGATCACATAGCAAATACTATTTTGGATTCTTTTACATTACTTTCTACCCAAATGTTCAGGAACCCCAATATCAGTCAGGTATGTTGCCCCACCACCACCACCACCATACGCCTTACACTTTTCTTGTTTCCATGACTTGGCTCACGTCAGTGTCCCCTGCCTTGAGGTGCCCCCGAATGAACTCTACCCCCCTTTCCGAACGTTCGGAGAACAGTGAACTGACCCACAGATGGCTGATCTACAGACAGCATCTCAGAGCTGTACAGTGACAGCACGGGTAAGAAGACACCAATGGTGAAGGGTCTTGAGTTGAGCATGGTGTACAGGCACCTGAAGACTTGGTGACAGACACACCTGACCTTAGACCCCGAGGCTGGTACTTCCCAGCTGTGTGATTTGAGAAATTCTTTCTCTGTAAAACAGGGGTAACAGTCTCTCCCAGTGAGCTGTCATGACGTAGCATGGAACATTAACACGAAACAGCTGATGCTCAAGAAGACCTGAGACAGGGGCAGCTGGGTGGCTCAGTCGGTTAAGCGTCTGACTCTTGATTTCAGCTCAGGTCATGATCTCATGGTTCATGGGTTCGAGCCCCGCGTCGGGCTCTGCACTGACATTGTGGGGGGCTGCTTGGGAGTCTCTCTCTCTCTGCTCTTCCCCATCCCTCTCTCTAAATAACTATAAATAAACTTATAACAAAAGAAGAAGAAGATGAAGACAACCTTGGATGGAAAGAATTGGGAGGCTTTGTCAACTGACTGGATGTGGAGGAAGTGAGAGGCTAAGTGTCAGGGCAAGTGGGATTGGGGCGGGGATGGGGTGGGGGGGAGTTACTGACAGAAAGGCTAAGTCAGCAAGAGGGCTCAGTGTGAGGAAAAGATGGGGTTCAGAGTGAGGCTGAAGTGGGGGTACCATATCTAGGTATCCTGGAACAGGTGGAAATTCAGCACTGACCCTCAGGAGATGTACGACTGTTACCATATTCATTTATTCCTTCAACCAATGTACCTTATTAAGCACCTACTATTCGGTACCACTATTTAGCGGCCACAGGTGAGTACGGCAGGACACAGCCAAGCTGCTGTGGCTCATAGTTACCAATCAATCAACACATACTTCTGAGTTTTGAGGGTTTTTTTTTTTCTTCCTGTGTTTGTTTTATACTGCCTTAAAAAAAAAAAAAAGCCCTTGCTCAGTAAATATTTGCTGACCAAGGGACTGATTGATTAACTCCTCCCAAATCCAGGCCACTTCCTGCAACTTTAACCCAAGCCCTGGTCCCGAAGTAGACAAGGATTCCAGAGCTATATTCCACCTCTTCTGAACCATTCAAACTTTTGCCACCTGTCCTTGTAACTTCTCAGACCCTTCCTCCCCGCCCCCCATTCAGAGCAGGGTGGAATGTTCATCTAGTGACTCAGGGGAGACTTTCTGTTTCGGTGGTTCCTTATGTGGGGGCGAGAAAAGAGGAGGCCACAAGGGCAGCCTCCGCGACTTTTGCCCAGTGGCCTGGCATCGTGAAGCAGATTTGCCCAGTCTCTCCCCAGCCAGCCTTCCCTCCCTGTCCCAGCTCCCCTGGGATGGGACCTACTCCTTTCCCACCTGGGGCTGACCTGTGATGACTGCCAAGGTGACAGTGACACTGAGCTGCTGCCCCTGCAGATGGACGTGGCAGGTGTAGGTCCCAGCCTGGGCCTGGCTCACAGCCTCCAGTGGAAGGGTAAAGTTGCCATTGTCTCCAGCCACCAGGAGGTCGGGGCCTCCACCAGGAGGGGCCCACTTGGCAGTGAGAGAAGACTGGGCCCCCAAACCGGGAGGCAGGTGGCAGGGCAGCTCCACCCTGGAACCTGCTCCAGCATACACAGTCAGAGGCACTGAGGGCTCCAGACCTGGGAAAAAAGAGAAGCCAGAGTTGAAGCTGAGAGCAGGAGGCACAGAGGGGCTGGAGCCCTGGAGCTGTAGGTAAGGGAGGCAGAAGACAAAGGAGGTGGTCAGTCTCTGAAGGGTGCAAGGGAGCAGATAATGTGGATGAGCTGAGGATGCTCTGAAACCCCCATGTGGGCTGGGCCAGGGGGGAGACCAAAGGCTGGCCAGTGAGGCCACAAGGAAAAGCCAGAAGAGGGGAAGGCGGTGAAAAGGCTGCAATGCGAGATACTATGAGGGAGTTGGACAGTGAGGCCCAGGCAATCACAGTGGGCACCAGCTGCCAGAGACCTGGTTTGGGGACCCATAAGTCAGGGGGAGGTGTCAGGGGGGCAGGAAGGGGTTGTGGTCAAGTATGAAGTCAGACTGGAGGAGTTACCCAGAACAGTGAGGTTGTATGTAATGGAGACATTGAAGCCATCTCTGTAGGTGAGGAGGCAGCCCCACGGCCCAGAGTCCAAGGGGCTCACTTGGGGCAGGAAGAGGAGGCTTCCAGCTAAGTGGTGATGGGGGGACTCCTGGACAGGGACTCTGCCTCGGAACCAGTGCACAGAGGCTGGCAGGTCAGGGCGGCTGAAGGAGCAGTTCAAGATGACCCAGTCGGAGATCCGGAGAGACCCTGGGGGGCTGGCAGTCACTGCTCAAGGATAAAGAAGGTGTGATTAGCTCCACAAGAAACACCTTCCGAACGCAGCAGGCCAACTAGGCTGGAAACAGGCCCCAAGCTGTAGACTTCTTTGTCTTTTCCACTCCAGCTCTCCTCCACCACCGGCCCCCCTGCCCCGCTCCACCACGCAACACCCCCTCCCCCGCCCCGCCCCAGTCCAGTGCCTGGCACATGGAGGCGCTTAGAATGGATGCTCAGGAATCTTCTGCCTACTTCCCCCCACCCCTGCCTCCGGTGCCTCCAGTTTACTCGGCTGGGTCTACCCTCCCCTTTCACCAGGCCTTGCCCGAGGATATCCACCAAGCCCACCCGCTGAGCTACAGAAGTCTGAAATGAGTCACTCTAGCCCAACACTCTTCCACCCCCCCCCCCGCCCCCCGCAACCCAGGGGTGCCTCCCCTCCTCCACCCTGGCACTCCCAGGGTGGGTGGGGGAGGGGAGTTCCTGGGGTGATACAATCTCTCCCTAGGGTCCTCCCCTCCCCCACACACATGCTTCTCTGGGGGCACCTTCCACTCTGCCCCCCCACCCCCTTCCGCTACCCTCCTGGGGGCGGGTTGGGGGGGGGGGGGACGCGGGGCGGCCCTCTCCCGCCCTGCCCAGGGCGCATTCTTAGAAGCACAGCCCCTGCCCCAGCCCTTCCTGCCTCCGGGGCGGCGGGGAACGCGGCGCCCTGCTCCAGCCCCGCTCCCCACGGCCCGCCCCCACCTACTGGAGGCCTGGCCCACGCGCAGACGGAGGCGGCAGGCGAGGGAGCGGTCCCGGAGGTGCACCGCAGCGCGGTACTCGCCGGCGTCGGCGCGTCGGGCCGGGCGCAGCCACAGCGAGAAGTCCCCGCGCTGGAGGCCGCGCTCTTCCAGCTGCACGCGGGGCTGCAGGGGCGGCCTCCCGCTGCGCAGGCCGCCGGGAGCCTGCATCAGCACCACGTAGCGGCGCGGCCCCGGGCCCTGGGCGGAGGGCGCCGCGGGGCGCAGGCTGGGCGCGGGAGCCGGCGGACCACTGGACGGGAGAGAGGGACGGGACTGAGAAATTCGAGGGGGAAGAAGCCCGGGGCGAGATGCAGCCCAGCCCCACTTCGAGGATGAGGAAACCCACCCAAAAGATCTCTTGACCGCTGACCGTCCCCATCCTCGTCCCCCCTCGGGTGGGGCCAGCGCCATCCACGCTTGGAGAGGCGGGCATAGAAGGGATGCAGGTGTGAGGGGAGCAGTCTTCCAAGGAAAGGCAGCGGGGGAGACCGAGCCACTGGGTTCTGGGGGATCGACAGCTCAGGGCAGGAGACTGGAGGCTGGCTTGGGCCTTGGGTTATGAGTCTGGGTGCCATTGCTGTTGGATTTGGGGGTTCTGTTGCCCAAGTTCGGGGTGCATACCTGTCTGGTAGATGGTGCCAAGTGACCCCTGCTGTTCTCAGAAGGCTGACATCCTGGAGGGGGATTGTGGGGCTGCAGGGGAGCTGGGCAGGAGCCCCCTCCTGGGCCCACACCACAGAGACCTCTGTCTCAGACCCTGGAGCCTCCACTGGGGAGGAAAAGAGAGGTCAAGGTGAGGGGCCATGAGCCAGAAGACTGAGGAATAGAGGAGCCTCAGCTACCTGAAGGAGAAACAGGGCTGAAGTAGACATTGGGCTGCCCCTTCCCCACCCAACGGGAAGACCATGGAGAGGCTTTGGGGCAGAAAGACTACCCGGAGCAAGGCCTTAGAAGAATCAAGCTAAGGACCTTGGCATCCGTGAGGTCCAGAAACCCCTGCTGACCACCCCCCATCCCCGTGGGTCTGGAGGGCAACCCTCCCAGAGGGTCAGCCCCATCTTACCTGGAGCCACCCGCTGCAGCTGCAGAAGCAGCAGAACCAGGAACTGAGCCTCCCACATCTCCCCTTAGGCCTGGGCCACGCTGAGCCCCCCAAAGGGAAGAGGTCAGAAAGAAGGGAGGGACAGATGGACAAAAGAGGGGTTCTGCAAAGATACCGGGTGGAAGAAGGGAATCTAAAAGAGGGACAGGGACAGAAGCCTGGAGGTAGGGGCAAGAACCAATGTACCAGAGACTGGAATCCAGAGGCAAGCCGGCCAGATTGGAGAGCAGGAGTTGGGGGAGGGGGTGGGGGTGTCCCAGCGAATGGGGCAAGGCAGTGGCAGAGAGCAGAGTGGAGGCCAGGTGGCTGTCTTGAGCTGGGAGGCAGTTCTGCTGCTCCTAGGGCCCTCGCCCCTGTCCTTCTGCCTTCCCTCCACCTTCCCCACTTCCCCTCCCCGTTGCCCCCCCACACACCCCAGGGCTCACAGTTTCGCTTCGCAGTGGAAAGTCTGAGGGGGTTGATTCCCAGCAGCATTACCCTCCACTTCTGTGGTGGCGCTCCCCTTGTTTATTTCCTCAGTCCTGGGTGTCCCCGCCAACCCTTCACCCCCCCCTTCCCTCCCTCCCTCCCTCCCTCCCTCCCTCCCTCCCTCTGAATCCTTTCCCCAGGGACCTTTCTGGTTCTCTCCAAAAGCCTTTTCTGCCTGGAACTACCTGCCGGCCCATCTCTAAGCTGCCACTCCAGTGCCGACATTAACACTTTTTTTTCTTAGCAAGCTCTTCCCTTGGTGCCATCTCCTCCCTCATTCCCTTAACCTCCCCAGACTTTCACTTAGCACAACACCGGACTCCCCACCTGCCCAATGGTTCCTGGGAGTACAATGAACCTAAAAGATGGTAGGTATGGGGAAGGGAACCCCAAGTCCAGGGGGCGGGGGAAGCTACATTATATTGAGCTTTCATTATATGCCAGGCACTGTATAGGACACTTTACGTACAGTAACTCATGAAATGTGATATTTCCCCATTGTACAGATGAAGAAACTGAGGCAGGTTCAAAGATTAATTTGCCCTGGTCAGTTAGGGAGTATGAGCCAAAAGGTGTGTGTATCTGGGTGTATAGTCCTGATGCTGGGTGAGTTAAGGGTGTCCTCTTGAAGAATGATGGGGTTGAGTCACACACACCCCCCTCCAGCTCAGACCACTGTGTCCTCATCAGTTTCTCCCAAACCAGAGGCTTTGAACTGTGAGACAGGGCAAGGGTGATGTGGTGAAATGCAGAAATCCTGCAACAGAGATCAAACTCGAGAAAAACGGAGACAGAACTAGGGAAGGAAGCCTGACTGACAGAGGGGAACGCTTGCTCTCCACCCCACCCAGCCTGAGGAGCCCAGCCCAGAGGGGTGGAGTGCAGGTGCCAAGAGCCCCCACCACACCTGGGAACCCCAAGAGGCCCTGGACTTCTCTCCCCGGCCTGCCCAAGGGCTCATTTCGTCAGTGCCAGGTTTAGGGCACGTTTGATGCCAGGCAACTCTCACTCCCTGTCCTAGGAGGCCGAGACCCAGGCCTCCCAGCCCTCTCCCACTTCAGGGGCGGGACTTCCTGTTTCTGAGGCTGCTTCTTTGCCTGGTTCAGCACAACAGAGCTGGTAGCTTTCCACTGGGCTCAGCAGTGTCTAGACCTGGTGTGGGCTAGCAGGGAAGTGTGTACGTTCTGCTGGGGAGGAGAATCCCCAAGAATCTAAAACCAGGACAGAAGTTAGCTCTCAGAGAAGCTGTGCTCCCTGTCCATCCCTGGAGTGCTGATCTTGTCTTCTTGAGTGGTGGGTGGTAGGAGGGTGCAACTGCTTTTTTACAGAAGAAAAGGGTCCTGACAGAACCTGACACCCTCCTCCCTCTGCCCCGGGAAAGCAGGAGACAGGTTAAAAACAGAAGCGCGACCGTTTCTTTATTAAATTATACAAAAAGGGGAGGGGAGGGGAGGAGGGCAGCTGTGGGGCTCGGCCCCAACCCTGGCCCCACCCCGGCCTGGCGCTGTCTGAGAGAAGGGGATCTGAGGGAGACTCAAGGATCAGGCAGGGTAGGGATGGGCAGGACATGAGGCTGGGATGCAGAGGTGAGGGAGGAGAGGCTACCCGAGGAGGGGTGGGGAAGGGAAGAGGAGAGCAAAGACAGGGAGAGGAGCAATTGGGGAGCTCAGATGGAGCAGGTCGGGAGGTGGAACAATGGCAGAGTGAGGATGGAAGGGGCAGTGTCTGGAGAGGCGGACATGAGAAGGCTGGGGACAAAGAGGGTGGCAGTTCTGGTGCAGGGCCCAGAGCAAGGAACCGGGTGAAGAGTGGCTGCACTCGTCTGTTCCCACCCCCACCTCCAGGCCCCGAGGGGCCTCCCACCCCCAGCCCATTGGCAGGGGGGCTCATGCCGACGCCCCATTTTCTGTCTTCTGCCGCTTGGGATCCGCTTCATCCTGTGGAGGGAGAGTTGGGGTAGCTGCAAAATGGGAGAGGGACCTCCCCCTGTCCCTGCCCTGCTCCAGCCCCCGCCCGGGCACCACAGGCATCCAGGTCCAAGTCCAAAGGGCTCCCAGCCCCTGCTGCAGCCCTGACAGCCCCTCAGGCCCCACAACCCAGCCCAAACCTCCTCTTCAGCAGCTCTCTTCAGCGCGGGCCCTTCGTCGTCATCTTCTTCTTCTTCCTCATCTGAGGAGCCAGAAATGGGTCATTGGGGAAGGGCAGGAAGCTCTGGCACAGACCCCCTGTGGTCGCCCTCAGCCCTGCTTCAGGTCTTCAAGCCCACCCTGACTCTGTTCCTTTGAGCCCAGCCTCCCCTGCCCCTCCCCACCTTCTTCTTCCCCCTCATCCTCCTCCTCTCCGTCCTCAGCAGTTTCTTCTTCTTCCTCCTCAGCTCCGTTCTCCTCCTCCTGCGGGGGACCAGGAGGGAGAGCAGTGTCAGGCTGGCCAGGCTGGCGGTGTGCCTCTACCACCACCAATGGCAGGGGTGTTGAGGGCCCAAAGGGTGGGGCGCGGAGGATGGGAGGGGCCAAAGCAAACGCAGGACCCAGCCCCCCCAAGGTAACTGGAGGGGGGATCTGAGTCTCCACCTGACCCCTGCGCACCTCCACCACTTCTTTCTTTCGCTCTTTCCGGCTTGCCTTCTCCTCCACCTTCTCTTTCTTCTCCTTCAGGTCCTGCAAGAGAGAAAGAGGTCACCTTCCTCTCACCACAAATGAACTGCAGCCGGTCCCTCTCGCCCCGTTCTCCCTCTGCAGTGAGCTTTAGAGGAGTGTAAAAACGGAGGAGTTGGCTACAACAGCTCAGAGGCAGAACAGAGGTCCCCGGGTCCCTACGGCCACAAAGGGGCTGAGACCAGACACCTTCCCCAAGATTCAAGGGAGGAGAGAAAAGTGATGAAGATAGAGGAATGGACAGCCACGGTAACTGCTCATGACCCCCATCAAGTTCTCCAAAACCTCCTGGGCTGAAGAGTTCAGCTCAGCAAAGCAAATCCCCTCCATCTGCTCGCAGCCCTGATGCCCCACCCCCTCTTGAGGTCCCTCCGCCTTCCTGGCCTGCCCCCTCCCACAGCCTGCCCTGCTCTGCCTTTTGTCTACCTCTGGGGCCTTTTCCTGAGTATTCTCTCTCCTGGGCATCCCTCCCGGCTTCCCCTCTCAGCCTTGAATGCCTTTGTTTGTCTGTGTGTCCCCCAACTCCTCAGGCTCCTACTTGGCCAAACACGACAGGAATAGGGAGAGCACCCCAGCCTGATGCACACCTACTCCAAACCAGTTCCGAGTAGTTTCCTCCTCCCTAAGCCCAGCCCCTGGTGCAGGCAGTGGTGTGGAAGGGTAGAAGTCACCATTTCCAGGGGCAACATAGGTAAAGTACGATAAAGGAAACATGGAAGGGAGAGGGTATCGGACATGGCAGATGGAGAGAAAGACAAACAAGGTCTGGGGTGGGATGGGAATGTAGTAGGGGAAGGTACCTGCCTAGAGTGCCCTCCCTCCACTGCCCCCCTCTCTCTCCTTCACCCCAGGAGCCCACCCAGCAGGCACACCTTTGATGTCTTATTCTGATGTGGCAGACAGGAGTTGTGCATGGGTCCCTTCTCTCTGGACATCACACTGGCCCTTCCAATTTAGATTCCAGTCCTCTTTCCACACCCCCCCACCCCCACCCCAACCGCCCTTGGCAGGCACTGTTCAACTGTGGATGTCCCTGTGCCATCTGATGTGGTGCTGGTGTGCAACTCTGTGTATCTGATTCCATGTGGATGGAAGTTTTCTGTGTGAGTGGCTCTCCCGGGAGGGTGTGTCCTTTCTGGAACAGGATCAGGAATAGGAGTAGAGGTTGGTGCAGAATGGTTGACCTGGAGGGACACTCAATTCCCTTTTCCCTTTAAGCTTTTCCCTTTAAGAGGAACACAGAACACTGGACCCTCTCACTCCAGCTAGGTTTCTTCATGCCACTTCCCTGCCCTCATTTCGTTGCCACATGGTGGGGATGGCATTTCTACTACCTGGTGGGCTCTCCTCTACATCCTGGGCCTAGAGAGCCAGGGGCTAGTCAGCTTCTCTCTGGGGGCCCCAGCACCAGGTCTGTGCTGCCCTGGCCGGAGTTTCCCATCTGGCCTGATAGAGAGGGAGGGAGGGAGGGAGGGAGAACGTCAGGGAGGGAGGGAGACTACCAGAGACCAAAGTCCAAGGGGCCGGGCCCTCTCCTCCCCTGTCCTGTCCTTCTGGTCACTGTCCTTCCCTGATCCCTTTTCCAGGAGGGTGTGTGACCTAGGTCTTGTGCTAAGCAGCTCCCTGGCCTCATTAACTCAACACAGGCACACACACTGACACAGGCTGACACCGATTCACACACACAGCTACAGAGGAGCGCCCACGAGATCCGGAGACACATGGCCCGGTGTTTGGGCATCCTGGCACACACTCTTGAGACAGCACGAGAGCACAGCAAAACCATTTGGCACTCACAAAGCAGCAACATGGCTCCAGAACATCTACGTCTCCACATGCACACATGTAACTGACACGGGCAGTCCCACACACTCGCTGGATTACAGACATACAAAGACACCTACTCAGTGAAGTCACATGCCACCGCACAGCCCACCGGAGGGCCACACGGCACACCTAATCAGCTCTCACACATAGCCCCTCTCTGCCACTGCCTTTAATCCCACTGGTTGCCCTCTTTCACTTCTGGGGCCTCTAGGAGACCTCTGTGACCTCCTCAACAACCAACCCTACCCCCTCCCCCGAAGTCGGGCTCCCAGCCCCCAAGCGCTGGCCGAATTAATTTCCCAAAGCGACACTCAGCAGGTTCCCTAGGGAAATTAGAGGAAGGCTGGAAGAGAGGCAAGGGCAAAGGGATGGGGCCAGGGAAGGGAGCTGATGAGAGCAAGGACGGCTCGATGCAATGCCATGTAACGCTGAGCTTCAGCTTTCTCGAAGGCTATTCCCGCCCCGCTTCTGATTTTTAGGAATCCAAGACTCTTTAAGCGTGAAGGGGGCGGGGGGTGAGGGGAGAGGCTGGAGGGGGCTCTGGAGAGAAAAGAAAGCTGAAGGCCAGTGGGGGAAGAAATGGATATAGATGGAAGGGAAGGAAAGGAGAGAAGGAGAAAACAGACACAGGCAATAGCTGTCCGAGCACAGAAGCAAGAGGCGGTCGGGCCTCGAGGGGAGCGGCCCGAGAGCGGCAGCCTCCCGGGAGAGTCCTGTTTACTCTGGAGGATCTCAAACCGCTTAGGAGAGGAAAGGTGAGGTCAGACTGGAAGGAGAGCCGGGGAAACGGGGCGCGGAGAGACGGAGCGGGGGAGGGGCACGGTAAAGTGAGCGGGGCGCGCTCCGACGGGAAGCGGACGGGGTAGAGGCGCGCGAGCCGGAGCCGGAGCCGGAGAGGGGTGGGGACGGCGGCGGGGGCCGGGCGCGGGCCGAGCGGCGAGGCCGGAGCCGCGGCGCGCGGCGCGCGGCGCTCTGGAAGCTAGAGGGCGCTGGCGGGAGCCGCGCGAAGCGGGGTAGGCAGCGCCGGGCAGGGGAGCGGGGGGGAGGGCGGAGTGGGGTCCGCCGGGACCCGGCGCCAGGGCAGCGTGGGGCCGTCGGGGTTAGCGTGGGGCGCAAGACCGCGCGGAGCCCGGGGATCGCGCGCGGTCCGGGCCGCCGCCGTCCCCGCCCGTACCTTGGCGCTCAACTCGGCCGCTGCCTCCACGCTCTTCTCCGACATGGTGCCGGGGCCGGGGCCGGGGCTGGCGGGGAGCCGGGGTCCCGGGGCCGGGACGGAGGGGCCCTGGACGGCGGAGGGTGGCCGCGGCCGGAACCTGGCGCGGTGGCGGCGGCGGCGGCGACAGCGGCAGCGGCGGCCGCTCAGCAAGCTGGGTCTCTGGAAGAGGCGGCAGAGGCGCGCGGGGTGGGGCGGGGGTGGGTCTGGAGCGGAGACCCGCAGGGCTGCGGCCGTCCGGAGGGCGGGCGGAAGGGCGGTGCGGGCGGTGGCCGGCGCGCTCCGGCCGCGGTCGCTCGGTCCTCGGCTCGCCGCCCCCGCACCAGCAGAGCTGCCGCCGACCAGCCGCTGCCGCCCCCGGGCAGGGAACCCGCTTATAAAGGCGGCGCTGCCCGACGGGAGGGGCTTCCCAGGGGTGGGGCTGGCGGGAGCGGGGAGGAGAGGAGAGGGGAGGGGGATGAAAGCGGAGGTTGGCGAGGTGGGGATAGGAGGATGAAAGCTAGGGGAGGGAGCGCGCGAGAGGCGGGAGGGAGGACAGGACCAGGAGGGGAAATGGAGAGACTGACGGTCGAGGAGAAAAGGAGTGGAGCGAGGAGGTGGAAAGGGGTGGGGTTCCTGCGGGGAGGGACCTCTCCGAATCCCGACCTACTGCCTGCGAAAGTGGAGTCTGTCTTTTGGGGGCGGACTGGAGGGATGGCCAGAATCCTACTGACCCTCCCCCAACCCCCCCCCGGCCCCCCCGCAAGAAATCCTGAGATTTTGCCAAGGGATGGGGTGGGAGAAGCAGATGGAAAGGCCGGGCAGGTATTTGAGAAACCAAAAGCTTAAAGAAGAGGAAGAGGGTGGCGGAGCTACTTCCACATCGCGCTGGCTTTCCGTTCCCGTCCTGCATCTCCATTCTCTGGCCTTAAGATGGAAGGGCCAAAAGGGCAGCACACCCTCTGTCCTGCCCTAGGCTGACATTTGTGACCCCTACTGGGTTCCTCCCGTCCTGGATCTTTCTCGAGATCTAGAGGTGTCAGAGGCCCTCCAGGCTCCTTCCTTCTCTTCCATCTCGGACCGCTCTTACTCGCCCATCTCATCTCACTTGTCTTCGCCTGGGCCTTCTTTTTCTCTTCATCCCTGTTCATTCATCTGTACCCAGACCCCTCCCTCACAACAATTTATACCTCACATCTCTCATTCTTCGGTTGCCTCTTCTCCACCTCTCATCTCCCTCTTCTACCCTTCCATCTCTGATCTCTTCCCCCTACCCCCCCCCCCCCCCCCCCCCGCCCAGACCACACTGTTCCTGTCCCATGTGAGTCTGTCACCAGGCCCTATATCCTTTGCTGATTCCCTCCAACTCCTCTCCAGGTCCTGATTGTCCACATTTTCCCTCTCTTTCCTTTTCTCTTTCTTCGGTTGCCATCTTCCCTAGCCTTTCTGGATTGTATTTGCCCCCTTTGCAAGGGGTTCAGGTCTGGAGTTCCAGCCCCGCCCTGTACCACTCATCCTCAGTTCCAGGCCCTCAGTCTTGGTATCTTTGGATGATTTTGAGAAGCTTGGAATTTCAGGAGCTGGGTGTGTTAACCGTCAGGAAGGTGGATGGAGTGGAAGGCTAGGGTTTGGAAAAAGATACCTTTGGTGTGTGTA
Source organism: Acinonyx jubatus (assembly GCF_027475565.1). Classification (NCBI taxonomy): domain Eukaryota; kingdom Metazoa; phylum Chordata; class Mammalia; order Carnivora; family Felidae; genus Acinonyx; species Acinonyx jubatus. The sequence continues at coordinate 40,859,765 of NC_069387.1, read as the reverse complement.
CACTCCCATATTTGTCTATCATTATCATTATTTGTCTTATTATTTTCATTTTCTTAAGAAGGACACACTGATCAATCATCATCATTTGGTATCTGAGTGCTTAAAAATACCATCTTTTGGGCCCGTGGTGTACACACTTCCCAATTTCTCTTTCTGACTCTTCTATCAGTTTCTCGGTCTCCATCTCCTCAAAAATCTTGGAGCCCCACCCAGGTTTTTCCTTGCCGGACAGACTCTGATCATCGTTCTCGGAGATCTTTCCATCTCTATCTCGATCTGTTTCTCTGACTCACTCACTGATGTCTTTAGCGATCTCTGACCCGCTCCATCTCTGTACTCTTCTTGCTTCATTTCTCTCCCTCTCCCCTCTCCTTTACCCCCCACCCAGTCTCCCAGTCTCGCTCCCTCCTGTCAGTCTCTCCTCTCCTTCCCACCCTCCTTTCCTCATCCCCTTCTCCACCACCCAGCCCCGCCTGCCGTCTCGGACACCCTGCTGGGCTCTTACCCTGTTGCCCTGGTAACCGCCCCCCACTCCGGTCACCTCCACTCCCCTCCCCCCTCCAATCACCGCCACCAACAACCTCCATCCACCTTCCTCCTATTTTTCCTCAGAGCCAATAGAAACCCTGTTGCCAGGTGGAATGCTCATTTGAATCAACCAATCCAGGAGTCTAACTGCTTGCCCTGCCTTATATGGGGATTTGAGGAGGGCCACTCCCCCCACTCCAGCCCCACAGGGGACCAGCCCCTCCACTGTCCTTTCTCCCCGCCCTGGAGAGAGCCTGGGACCCTCCCTCTCACCCTTGTAGGAGGGCCTGGCCTCCCATTTCTCTAACTGGGACCACCGGGGTTAGTGTGGGGAGTGGGCCGGACTGTGGGCTGGGCCTCTGGGCTGGGGGTGGGAATGAGGTGTGATTAGGAAGGGGAGGCGGAGGGAGCCGGGAATTTTGCCCAGGGAGGGGTGTCTGGGAGCGGAGGCAGCTGCAGTGGAAAATTCCAGCGAGATGGAGAGGCAGAGAATGGGAATCCTGCCCCAAGGCCCAAGGGAGTGCCTTGAGAATCTAAGAGTTTGGACACTAGGGTCCCCAGGGACCACAAGAAAAAGATCCAGGAAGCAGAAGGCCTGAATCTAATTCCCTTCCTGCATGGGAGAAGCATCTCTTATGCTTTCCTGTCTGGTTGGACAGCAGACCAGTCTCCTGAAGTCTTGGCTTCAGGAGAAAGAAGCTAGAAGTGAAACTTAGGATGAATTTGGAGTAAGCCGTGAGCTGAAAGCCTAACCCCATACCCCTTAGGGTTAGTCTCTGGGCCTCTGGGGCCAGCGGTGTTAAATGATGCCAGCTTGTGTTTGCTCCTTTCCAGAGAACTATTTCTGAGACCTTGTAGAGGCTTGCCTATTCATAGGGTTCTATTACTCCCCAGTCCAACTGAGATTTTCTCCCACTAGTTGAATGTGGAAACCTGGTGCTTCTTACGAATTTTCTGGAGGTTGGAAAAGGGAAGCCAGGTGAAAATAAGGGAGGCATGAGCCCCTGGAAACCAGGACTTCTGGCTTGACATCCTAGAGATTTACTTCCTTACCGTCTGGAAGGTGTTCAATTCTAATTATTACCTTCTCAGTCTTTTGAAATGTGGCAAGTGGTTCTTCAGTTTCCCCACTAGAGTGTCAGCTCTGTGAGGGAAGGACCCAGGCAGACTTTTTATTTTTTATTATTATTTTGTTAAGTAATCTCTGCACGCAACCTGGGACTCGAACTTACAAACCAAAGATCAAGAGTCACATGCTCCACCGACTGAGCCAGCCAGGTGTCCCAATTGCTATCTTATTCCTAACTGAATTCTTCCCTCTCTCCAGTTTCCTGAGGTTTTTCAGCTTGCCTGTTTATCTGATAAGTTAAGTGCTAAGGAAGGCCTAGTTATCAGTGAAGGCATTGGACAACAGAAACCTGAAAGTTGGACCTCCCCACTGCTAAGGAGTTGGACTCCTCACTGCTTTTTTTATTCTCATTCCACTTCCAATAACTCATTTTCTATTCCTCATTTTTCCTTTTTTTTTTTTTTTCATCTTTTCAAAATTCAGTGGAGAGTTGAGAGGAGAGGGACCCCTAGAGAGATGCCTAAACCAGCCTAAGTTTGCTCACGTTTGAGTTCATTGCCTACAGGAATGTTCCTTAAGAAATCCTCTTCACAGCGTGCCTGGTGGCTCAATCGGTTAAGCATCTGACTCTTGATTTCAGCTCAGGTCATGATGTCACAATTCCATGGGTTCGAACCCTGTGTCTGACTCTGTGCTGACAGCGCAGAGCCTGCTTCAGATCCTGCCTCTCCCCTGCTCATGTGTGTGCACCATGCTCTCTCATTCTCTCTCTCTCTCTCCATCAAAAATAAATAAACATTTTAAAAAAAGAAAAGAGGGGCGCCTGGGTGGCTCAGTCGGTTGAGCGTCCGACTTCGACTCAGGTCATGATCTCGCAATTTGTGAGTTTGAGCCCCGCATCAGACTCTGTGCTGACAGCTCGGAGCCTGGAGCCTGCTTCGGATTCTGGGTCTCCTTCTCTCTCTGCCCCTCCCCCACTTGTGCTCTGTCTCTCTCTATCAAAAATAAATAAAATATTTTTAAAAATTTTTTAAAAAGAAAAAAAAAGAAAGCCTCCTCACAACAGTAAAGCACATCCATCATGAACACTACCCGTCCAGTTGTATCCATCATCACGTTCTACGCACTTTTAAGTAGAGGTAAAGTTTTTAAATTCCAAGTTTTCTTTTTGCCCCCTTTATGAAGCCTGAACTCTTGCATTTCAACAAATTTTTATTGAGCTCCTCCTTGGTGTCAGCCACAACGCTCTGTGATGGAGACACAAAAGCTGAAAAATGGTCCCTGCCCTCAAGGAACAGATGGGGAGATTTCAAGGGCAACCTGAAAAGGGACATGTGTCCAGCACTCTATCTACCAGGCAAACCAGACAACACATGGTCCCCTCTATCAGTACACTTTTCCAAAATGCCTCCCAGATCTCTCCCGGTTTTCCAAATCCTTATACATTGTTCCCAACTCCAAACAGCCTCTGTTGGTTCCTCCACCCTTACTGATGGTTTCCCCCGTCCCTGTGCACTAGACCTAGCACGACTGGAGGCACCACAGAGGAAGAGCTCAATAAATCACTGAATTCCAAGCCCTGACACATCATTTCGGACCCATTCTCTGAGCCTTCTCTACCTTCTTCTTTGAGCAGGCCCAGGAAACACACAACCCACTCCCAGGACACTGACTTGCCTCTCTCTCTGACTTGGGATTTTCTAACTACTGATGTCCTGGTGGTCACTGTCTTTTTATGCTATCATCGTCACAACCAAAAGTTGTGGGCTTTCTTACTTCCCCATGAATCTTCTCTCCAGCAAAAAGAATTGGTTTTACCATCCTACGTCTCCTCCAGATTTTTTGATTGGCTTCTTTAATTCTCCATGCCCTCTTCCTGACCTCCTTCACTTTTAGACCAAGCATAGTTTGCCACTGCCCGACCCTCTACTGTCCTCCTTTAATTTCTCTCCATGTGCACTCTTTTCAAAAAGCCTTCACAGACCCTCTTAAAAGTCCAGAAGGAACATTTATAGGTGCTTTCTGGCTCTGTCCAATAAGATTTTCTGTGATGATGGAAATGTTCTATATCTGCACTTTCCAATGCAGTGGCCACTAGCCACGTGTGGTTATTGAACACTTGAAATCTGGCTAGTGCAACTGAGGAACTACATTTTTTAAAAATTAATTTATTATTCTTATTATTTTATTTTATTTTAATTTGAGAGCAAATGCAAACAGGGCAGAGGAGCAGAGGGGGAGAGAGAGAATCTTAAGCAGGCTTCCTGGGCCCCGGGATCATGACCTGAACTGAAATCAACAGAATGTCCAGAGCAACTCTGGCTGCTGTGTTGAAAGTCACATGGGCCATTGTTGTTGTATACTTTACCGTAGGTGCACGTCCGCTCAGGGTTTCCACAGTTTCACAAATTCAACACACCATGTGGCTGAGGCAGAGGACAGAAAGTAAAAATGAAAAAGCTACAGGAAAATGTTACCAGGCATGACAGCTAGAGACTCATTTTGTGCAGAGGGAGGACTCAGTAACCAGGAGAAGGCAATGAATGACAGTGTTGCCCGAACACTTGCCTGTGACTCAGCCTCCCTTAGCGATTCCACATGTATTTCCCTGGTTTTAAGCCCCACTGCCAGCACAGACCTCAAATATGGATGACTCTCAAACCCCTCTCTCTAACACTGGGACTCCTTCCCTTCTGTTCATCAATTCTTGGATCCTCTGGAGCTCTTCAAACCTGACGTGATCCAGGTGAAATTCCCTTGTTTTCTAGTTCAGTTAAAGGTACTGTCCTTCACCAGTTCATTCCTGCCGCAGAGTCATCCAAGACCACCTTTTCTTTCCCTCCCCAGGACTCCCACATTTCACTTTCCAAAGATTCCTTAAGTGCCTCCCCTTCTCTCCAAACTCAGTCCTGTCTCACTAGAGAAGTGAACATCACTTGTTGACTTTAAGCTTAATTCACTAGGGTTTTCAACCATGATCTAAGAATGTTTGTATCTCCAGCACTGACCTCCCTACCTGGCATATTGGAGAAGCTCAAAAATGTTTCCTGAAATGCATAAACTGACTTTCTACCTAAAATACAAATGGACTGTTGTCATTTCCCTACATAAAACCTCTTGATAGCTTCCCCACACCTATAGGATGAGGTCCAGAAGCAAACAGGGCCCTTCAAGTTCTAGTCCCTTTGAACCTATGTACTCTTATCTCTCAGCACTGTTCCCTCAAAAGGTTTGCTTCATTCAATGTTTTCCTCCTTACAGTTCTTCCCAAATGGAGCAAGCGTACTTTTGCACTGATCGCATATCCTGCCTGGAGTACCCTCCTGGATTCCCTACCCCAGTCCCCAGGTCACTGACTCCTTCTTCTGAACCACTTTTGCACTTTTAATATACATTTTTTTCTTGCAGCCTTCATCACAGGATTATAATCAAATCCATGCTGCCTACCCTTGCTAAGCTGTGAAACTTCTTGGGCAGAGACCATGTCTTCCTTGTCTTTTTATTCCCAGCACCTAGCACCATGCCTGGCACATAGTAAGAGTTCAGCAAATATGGACAGGAGCTACCGCACAGGTAGCACAAACTCCAATCCTTATGTCTATGTTAATCACAAGGCATTCTGCCTCCTTCAGAATGTCTTCTTGAAAAGATTAGAGGATAGGAAGTTCTTAAGACTTAAAACCTCAAATTCTAATGCTGATTATTCACATTACCATATCTACTCAAGATGGTCTAACAACTAATATCATGTAGTCAAACTGCATATAGAACTCACTTATTTATTTTAATTTTTTTAATTTTTTTTTTTTTGAGAGAGAGAGAGAGAGAGAGAGAGAGAGAGAGAGACCAAGCGTAAGCAGGCAAGGGGCAGAGAGAGAGGGAGACACAGAATCCAAAGCAGGCTCCAGGCTCTGAGTTGTCAGCACAGAGCCCGACATGGGGCTCCAACTCATGAACTATGAGATCATGACCTAAGCTGACTGAGCCACCCAGGCACCCCTGGAATTCACTTATTTCTGTTGTCTACATCTCCTTCTACTTTAGGTAGTCAGCTGCTAAAGGTAAGACTATCTGGATCAGTTATCCTGTGTAGCCAGCCACATGGTCAGAATCTTACAGCCAGACACAATTTCAGTATATTCTCAGACCAGTACTTGTATGTTCTCAGTACAATGGGGAAAGTAGAATGGTCATTTCTTTCTCATTCAGGCACCCAGGTCAAGAAACTTTGGAGTTATTCTTGACTCTTCACAAAAATAAATAAATATTAAAAAAAATTATATATATGTATATATGTGTACATATATACATATATATATGTAATCTGACCACTCCTCCTCCTCCACTGTTTCTGATCTACTCTAAGGTACCGGCAGATCTCACCTGGATTATGGCAACAGCATGCTAATAGGTCTGTTTCTCCAGAAAGGGACTATTTGTCCCCCAACAGGGACGATTTGTCCTCCAATAGTCTATTCTCCATACAGTAGTCAAAGTGATCCTTTTGTAGGTCTTACAAAATCCCACATTATCTGGCTTCCTTCTTTCTCTGTGACCTTGTCTCTTACTACTGCTCTTCCTATCTTCCTATCTTCTCATATCCAATAGTGCTCTTCCTCAGTCTAGGCACATTGCCTTCTTTGTGGTCCCTTGAACACACTAAGCATTCTTCTGCCTCGGGCCTTTGCTCTTACTATTTCCTCTGCCCAGACTGCACTCACCTCATCTATTCCTGAGCTTGTTAGGTCTCTGCTTAAATGTCATCTCATCAGGGGGAACTTCCCTAGTCACCCTAAAAAGCAACCACCACTTCCCAGCTACTTGCCTATTCCTCTATCCCCCCTCTACCTTGCTTTATTTTTCTCTCACTACTGTATCTCCAGAGCCAGGAATATTACCTGACACATAGTAGACATTTAATAAATATTTGCTGAGTGGATACGGATATGAAAACAAACTGAAAAGTTGACTTAAGAAACATGCTCCTGAGTCACTTTTTAATCTTACCCTGACCTGGTGTTCACAGTACAGCTTACTCTACCTAGGGCACCTTAGCACTAATTTTCAGGGTTTTTCTCGCTTCCCCAATACATATGTGCCTATACATACACACCTACACTCAATCACACCCATTCGCTTTGGCTCAGGCAGGAAATCCAGCCTCCCCTGACTCGGACATCATTGCCCCATCCTCATTCTGTCTTAATATCCAACTGTCCTGGGATTGCCCCAAATGCATGACCTCACAATCTAATGGGGGCTCCTTTTCTGGCCCAGCTCTACTCTCACAAGGACTTCCTGACTTTGACTCCAACAGATAGAGCAGGGAATGTGAGAACCACATTGTTTCTCTTCCTTCCCCAAATCCTATCCTCCTTGTGTTAAGCCTCACTCCTGGCAGGGTCCACACCCCTCCTACATCTTGTCATATACAAGACAATCCAGTGACTGAAGAATTTCTGTTCATCAGAGTTCATTGGACAGAGATGGAAGGAAAGGGAAGGAGGGAAGGAAGGAAGGGAGGGAGGGAGGGAAGGGAGGGAGGGAGGGAGGGAAGGGAGGGAGGGAGGGAGGGAAGGAGGGAGGAAGGAAGGAAGGAAGGAAGGAAGGAAGGAAGGAAGGAAGGAAGGAAGGAAAGGAGGGAGAGAGGGAAGGTGTGAGGGAGGGAAGAAGGAAAGAGAAAGAGAGGGAGGGAAAGGGAGGGACAGGAAAGGGAAGGGAAGGCAAGGGAGAAGGGAGACACGAACTCTGGTTGTGGGGGACATAAAGGTTACTTGTAAAATTACATTCCTTCAATTTCTGGGGTAGATGGCTGCCTATGAAGTATGTCTCTGGGGACTCTGAAAATGAGCTCTTGTGCTTCCGTCTTCATCCCCACATATTCAATAATTTCTTTTTAACTTCAGACAAAGCCCAGGTTTGGAGCTTTGTCTCACAGTTAGAAGCTAAGTTGTAATTTGTAAATACTCTTAGGAGAGGTAATACACTGATTTAAAATCAGACAAAGGTAAAAATGACGGACATCAGATTCTTGTTTTGGAAGAAAGAAGAGAAAGTTTTCTACACATCTAAAAAGCAGTAGGTAGACAATACCAAGTAGTGGAAAAAGAAAAAAAGAGGAGGCCAGATCTCCTATCCAATTCTGTGAAAGTTGGACATAATGGGATGAGAAGGGAGAGGCTGGAAGGTGAGGGACCACACTTATAAGTCTGGGCCACAGAATGCTCACTGAGAGAATAACTGATCACATGCCAAACTGCCTTTGGGGCAAGAGGAAAAGGGGCAGTTGCAGAGTGGGATGTCCAGAGATAATCTAGAGAATAAACTTCAAAGATGTGACTAAGTCTCTTCCCCAGAAATATCAATGAAAAACAAATTTTCTTTTATGCTGTTTTTGTCTTTCTTTGGTTTTGCCAGTCTGCCAGCTTCTAAATTATCTGTCCCCCTCTGTCTCCATTATTGTTTTTCCCTCTTTAATGATGATCAAGTCCAGGGGCACCTGGGTGGCTCAGTCGGTTAAGCGTCAGACTTCAGCTCAGGTCATGATCTCATGGTTTGTGAGTGCAAGCCCCACATCAGACTCTGTGCTGACAGCTCGGAGCCTGGAGCCTGCTTCAGATTCAGTGTCTCCCTCTCTGTCTACCCCTCCCCTGCTCACACTCTGTCTCTCTCTCTCTCTCTCAAAAAATAAACTTAAAAAAAATGATCAAGTCCAAAAAACCTGACTGAGAAGCCCTGCTCCCAGTACCTTTTTCTGAGCCACCAGGAACCCCCTCCTCCTTCACCCCTAGTGAAGTACATATTGGGAACAAGTGTTTCACGTTGTCAGCCTCCACACAGCACTAATATGGCTAGCAGCCAGAGTAAAGAACCAGGGAGAGCTACAGTTTGGAAGAGTCTGGTTTAAAGTCCCTCGCTAGACAGTCCAAATTCCCCTGACACCCAGGGGGAGGGCCCTTCTCTCCAGTGGGGCCAGATTTTATGCAAGACATTTAGTATGTCAAAGTTTCAGTCTTTGGCCTTGGAGTTGGGTCTTCTGGGTCTGATTTCAGCTCCACCCCTGGGTGATCCGGGTTAATGGAGCACTCCACCCCTTCTTCTCCCAAACTTTAGACCCTTGACCTACCAACCTACCTGCCTAAAGGCAAGAAAGATCAGTGCAGGACTCGGAGCTCTTGAGGACACAGCAGTCAGAGAAAAAGAAAGGGGAGAGACTGGCGCTAAACGAAATGATTTCAGAACTACAACCTTTGCCCAGACCTACCCTTCACACAGGGTAACTGAGGGGTCCAGGAGCCTCGCCAACGCCAGTTCCCAAAGGGCTGTAGTTCCAGCCTGGCCGAAGAGCGCCATCTGGCGGCCAGCCCTCCCAACCTGGATTCTCTTTGGCCCCGCCGGAGTTCTCGAAGCCAGAGCTAGACAGGGGCAGAACTGTCACCTCCTCCTGTACGTCACTCCGAGGACCCCGCCCCTGCTTGGAACGCGCCTCCTCCCGACGGGACTGGCCCTAGCGCCTCCCCCGCAGAACGGCCGCCCTTCCTCCCCCTTGGGCTGAACGCCGCTCGGGGAGAAAAATCTGCTTAATGTTCCCCCCCAGGATCCGCCCCACCCAGTCGCCCACAGGGAGCCCGCCCCTCCCCGCCATGGGAATCTGCCCCACGGTCTCTTCCTTCCCCTGAGGGAACGTGCCGCACCGCCCTCCCCCGCCCCGTCCCTCCCTAGGAAGGGGAGCCTCTGCTCCTCCCCCCACCCTCGCAGGGAGCCTCTTCCAGTCCACAGAGCCCAAATCCAGGTTAGTGATGAGGCCTCCCCTCCCCTGGTCCTCGGAAGACCCCGCGGCCGCAAGCTCCGCCGCCCGGGAAGCCGGCCCCAGCCCACTCCCCTCGCCCGCCAGTGGGCGGAGCTCCGCGGGCCCGGCCCCGGGGCGGGCTGTCCCATCGTGACGTCACTTCCGTCCGGGCCTGGCCGCGGTTCGGGCTCCGTGGGCCGAGGGGGGGGTACGGAGGTGGCAGCCTTGGGAGGAGGCGGCGCGGGAGGCCGAGGAGCACCAGCCCGGACCAATCCCGCGTCCCGGGCCGCAACCCCCGATTCTGCAGCGCACCGAGAGGCGAGACCGGCCGGATGGGCCGCTGAGCCCGAATCGGGGACCGGTGAGGCTCGAGCAGAGCGGGCAGCCGGGGCCAGGGCGGGAGCGGGCCCGCGGGGCTGCAGGGTCTGGGATGCGGGGAGGGGAGAGGGCCAGGCCTACCGTTCCGGCTCGCCCGGCGGTGAGGCGCGGGCCGGGGGAGCGGCAGACAGGCGCGGTGGGGATAGTGAGGCCGGCCTGGGGGAGGCCTGGAGGCGGCTTGGGGTGAGAAGGGGGCCGAGTGGCTGGGGTCTTTGCTGGGGCGAGGGCCACCCCTCGGGATTTGCATCTGGAACAGTGGCGTCGGGGGAGGGGGCTATGCTTCTGGCCAGGGCTCTTGGAAGAGGATGGCTGTGAGTGGGGGGAGGCAGAAGACTGCGAGGCTTGGAAAAATTTTCCACGGCCCTCCTTGAGAGGTTTGAAGAGCTCTTCTCTCCCGTGAGGGTGGTGTCGACCACCACCTGGAGAAGGGTCTCACTGGAGTTTGGGGGGTTCAGTTACAGCATTTGGAAGGGACAGTGTCCTGAGTCCCTTCACTGAGCCAGGTGTGCAAAAAGCCTGGCTACCTCCGAGTATCTGAGCCTCCACATCTTTACAGTGTGGAGCCCCCTGGAGCTAAAATCAGGATGTTCCGTTTTATGAGGGACGTGGAGCCCGAGGATCCTATGTTCCTGATGTGAGTATTCCCTCCCCCTTGTGTTCTAGGGCGCTCATCCTACTCCAATTCAGGTCTCTAAGTGATTCAGACAGACATCTGGGTTCCCATTGCTGGCATTGGCTGGAACCAGCTGGATACTCAACTCTAGCTCAGACTTGGAGAGGAAATAGGCGTCTGTGCCACTGTTTCCCATGACTTTTCTTTTTTGCTGGGGGAGGCGGGGAGTGGGTGTTGACTGTTTGGCCCTTCTGCCATCCACACTGTATACTCACTCCACAGGGACCCCTTTGCTATTCACCGTCAGCATATGAACCGAATGTTGTCAGGTGGCTTTGGATATAGCCCCTTCCTCAGCATCACAGATGGCAACATGCCAGGGACCAGGCCTGCCAGCCGTAGGATGCAGGTAATGGTGCTGCAACATACCTGAGACCCAAAGGAAGCCTGGAGGGTTCCTTTGATCTTTCTTGCGCTTTAGCCAGCTTAGCAAGTGGAATGATCTTTTTTTAGGAGTCGGGGAAAGGGTCTGCCAAAAGGGTTTTGTGATCCCCTTTTGAGAGGAGGATGGAAAAAAAGCTGGGCCCATGGGCTTGGGGTTGTAATGAATAGGATGTGGTCTCTAATTTGTTCTTTGTGTTTTCCTGCAGGCTGGGACTGTTTCCCCCTTTGGGATGCTGGGAATGGTGAGTCCTAACATCTTTGTGTCCTTCCATCTCAGACACACTCTAGGCCCTTAGATATTATTTACAAATGTGGCTCTCTGGAATAGCTTTATGGGTAACCCTAGAATCTTTTTAAAGTTGATTTATTTATTTTGAGAGAGAGAGGATGAATCCCAAGCAGGTGCCGTGCTGTCAGTGCAGAGCCCGACTCCGGGGTTCCATCTCACAAAGTGTGAGGTCATGACCTGAGCCGAAATCAAGAGTTCTGTCACTTAACTGACTGAGCCACCCAGGCGCCCCTACAATCTTTTTATAGTGTTCACAAAGCTCTGGTCCTGTTGTGTGCTCTGAGTCCTGTGGGTTAAAGATGTTCACTTACTGACCCCTGCATTCTAGGAGCAATACCTATTAGGGAAATGTGATTGCCTAGCAAAGTTTGTCTTCCTGAGGATTGAGATGCAGTTGAAGGGCCAGCAAGAGATGGCTTTTTAGAGGTTTTTTTTGTTTTTTACTATTTCATGCCCACCCCTTTTTTTGTAGGTTATAATTCATTTACTTGGGTGTGCTTCTTAAAGATAGGAGGAAATAAGGCAGTCAGGAGAACAAAGATGGGATCAGAGCAGCCATAGAGACTGAGGAGGAAGGTAGCAGTATGTGGGAAGGGAAACACGGAGAGGAACATTCCATGTACTGGCCATGCTAATGAAGAGACAGAGGTGTTGCTCCGTGTGAGGGAAGAGGAGAAAGGGAATGTGTAGCCATGCGTCTAGTGGGTGCCTAAACAAGATAATCTGAGCACTGACTTTGCTTTCCTGACTCTGTTTTCCATCTCTTTGCTGCAGTCAGGTGGCTTCATGGACATGTTTGGGATGATGAACGACATGATTGGGAACATGGTGAGGCTCTTGCGCCATACACTTTTGCAGTCTTGTTCTCAGTGATGGCTGGCGACACCTTCTTGAGTCCTCTGAGGCGGGGGCAGGCAAGAGTGCGCTAGGGAAAGGCTCAAGCCGGATAAAGTCATTGAACCCAGAGAGCATTGGGTTCCCTTATCTGTTCTCGTGGCCTAACTAGGAAGCAGCAGGAGCAGTCTTACTAAGCATGCGATTAAGGCTCAGTCTCTAAAGGTCTTTCTTGTTTATTGTTGGACTCAGAGGAATTTGGGGGGTACTGATGAGTCCTGATGTTTTCTCATTTCTCATGTTTTGTAAGAAAGATACAGACAGGAACAGGCAGCTGAAATGTGGGATCCCTTCGCCAGAGGGACCGTTCAGTGCTGCTGTGTGTTTTCCTCCACAGGAACACATGACAGCTGGAGGCAATTGCCAGACCTTTTCATCCTCCACTGTCATCTCCTACTCCAATACGGGTGATGGTGCCCCCAAGGTCTACCAGGAGACGTCAGAGATGCGCTCGGCACCAGGCGGGGTGAGTTGAAGGGCTTCTGATATCCCAGAGAACGCAGGGTTGAATGACACGCACAGAAACCCTGGCTTCTTTTTTCATGATTGGGTTGGGGGTGGTTTGTGTATCCCGGCTTGGTGTAGCCAGGCTTTGGAAGGGACAGCTGTGTGCTGTGTTCTGCCTCCTCCCAGATCCGGGAGACTCGCAGGACCGTACGGGACTCGGACAGTGGGCTAGAGCAGATGTCCATCGGGCATCACATCCGAGACCGGGCTCACATCCTCCAGCGCTCCCGAAACCACCGCACAGGGGACCAGGAGGAGCGGCAGGATTATATCAACCTGGATGAGAGTGAGCCTTCTTTTCTTCTCATCACCCTTCTGGCTCCTGGGCCGGTAGCCACTGGTCCCATTCCTGCGAGCTAGGAGACACCAACCAGCTTTCTCTCCTTACCTCTCTAGATATTTCTTGGCAAAGTTCTGGGTGGACCTCCTATTCTTTTTTTTTTTTTTTTTTTTTAAATTTTTTTAAACGTTTTTATTTTTGAGAGACAGAGAGAGACAGCATGAGTGGGGGAAGAGCAGAGAGAGAGGGAGACACAGAATCCGAAGCAGGCTCCAGGCTCCCAGCTGTCAGCACAGAGCCCAACTGCACAAACCCACAAACTGTGAGATCATGACCCAAGCCGAAGTCGGACACCTAACTGACTGAGCCATCCAGGCGCTCCAGGCCTCCTATTCTGACCTCACTTGAGCCCTGTCCTGTCAGCTTTAGGGGCTAAGTCAAGCCCTGGCAGTCTCTTCGCCAAGGAGAGGCCAACTGTCAGGATCAGTTTTTTTCTTTCTCAAGTCAATAAGTATTTATTAAGTACTTATCGTGTGCATGGCACTATGCTCCTTAACTTCATAATTACCCCGTTCCTGATTTCCTTCTTGAATAGTCCTGCCTTAGGCCTGCTGGTGGCTTCCACATTGGAATCGCTGTTGGCTATTAGCTCGTGGAACCATATGGAACCCCAGACTACTAAGAACAGAAATTGTTGGTGTCCTTCAACATGTCCCCACACATAGTTTCAGCCTTTGCTGTATTTGTTCACTTGAGAAGGCTGTGGCTCACGCTTGCCTCTGCTTCCAGAAGCCAGCCTGTATATTTAAATGTCACGTCTGGTCTCTGTGCTCTTCAGGTGAGGCTGCAGCATTTGATGATGAATGGCGGAGGGAGACATCCCGATTCCGGCAGCAGCGCCCTCTGGAATTTCGACGGCATGAGGCTTCAGGGGGTGGGGGACGAAGGGCTGAGGGGCCTCCCCGCCTGGCTATACAGGGACCTGAGGACTCCCCCTCCCGACAGTCCCGCCGCTATGACTGGTGAGGGCCCTAGGCCCTCAGCCTCTCTTGTAAGTATTGAGAGGGAGGAATTGTAAGGTGTCAGGCACGGAGGGGGGGTTGAGGCACGTACCTGTGCACATTCCTTTGTCATGAGGCAGAAGGAGTCCAGGTGCCCAGCAATTACTGCCTTTGATGGTGTAAGTTTTAGTTGGCATGAAGAGAAGAATGCTGCCACTGGAATGGGAGAGTAAACCCAACTCCTGGCCTTTACGTTTTGTCTTTTGACTCGCTCTTCTCTCTTTCCCTTCCAGGTACAGGCTGAGAGGCTGAGAAATCATCCCCCAAATAACTTTTTCCTCTCCAGCTCCCACTCCCAATTTAATATTAAATTAACAGGCAAGCTGGCCCCCCACCTCTCCCTGGGGGTCTCAGGGAGAACCTTTCACTGCCCCCTTTACCTAGTTTTTCCTTCTTTAATCCCCTACCATGATGAGTCCACTTCTCCTGTATCTGCTAACTTGATTTTTCATTTTGCTGCTCCATCTTTGAGCCTCCTCACCTTCCCCTTTCTACCCTCGCCATGCGTCGAAGGGGCTTTTGGGGTGAGCTCTGGGTTTAGGGGCTTCCTCTATCCCTCAGCTGCCCTGGATCTTTGCCCACCTCCTCAGATCCCCCACTGCAGAGGCCATAGCCCTTATCCAGGGCTGTGTGTGGAGGGAGAGGACTGGCTCCCAACCCTTTCTCCCTTCCCACTCCCTGCACATCACAGAAACCTTCCCTACACCCTCCTCTGCCTTTATTTTTTGATTTGTGCAACTTGTAACTAGGTGTTTATGGAATAAAGGAGAATGGAAAAAAGAGCAAGTAGGATTCTGGCTTTACTTTTGATCTTTTCCCTGTTCAAATTCAACCCTCCTGTCTTCTCGTCACCTTCTTGCCTTCGCTCTGTCTCCACGTGTGGCCTTCTTAACTCGAGTTCAAGCCCAGTACTTCGGTGGTAACAACAGTGGGACAGTCAGAGCCCAGAGCAGCAGCAGCGGAAGTCAGTTGGGCTAAGCTGATGGGTGAAAACAAGCAGTTTCACCCTTGGCTGCTGTCTCCCTTGCTTTTACTGTAACTTCACATGTCAGGGAGAATGTAAGGCATATCTCCTAGGTGCCTGAGGAATTTGGTGCCCCTTGTCCCTTGGGCATAGATTCTCCCCTGGACTGTGGGTGGGAACACCTGTGGTACCGAGCAGGAAGGCACAGGCCTTCGAGGGGGAGGCACTTTGGAGTCAGCAATGTCCTTCCACCCTCAGTTGTTGAGAATTTGAGCCCAGGGAAGGAGACCAGAGAAGAAAACCAACCTGGAACCTGAGCAGTACTGGAAGGGCATGAAGTGCTCAAATTTCTTAAGACGTTCACTCTTGGCTTGACCTGGCTCGGCCAAATGGGTCACTCTGTTCTTGGGAACTTAATGATAGTAAATGCTGGTAAGGGTCTGGTGATGGTTTTTTTATAACAATCTTTGGTTCTTCTCAGTTGATGGTAAATCAAAGTCAAAGAAACAAAACAGCACAGGCACCTGGCTGGCTCAGTCAGCACAGCATGCGACTCTTAATCTCAGGGTTGTGAGTTTAAGCCCCATGTTGGGCGTAGAGCTTACTTAAAAAACAACACACACACACAAACAACTCCAGGCTCTGGTTCCTCTTAGGGAAGGGAGGATCTTTCCCATGTCCTCTGTGAACAAACAGATTCAAGAGGATCTGTCTAGTAGCTGAACGAGCAGAGGGAGGAAGTAGAGAGCAACGATCATGCATTGACGTCCTATTCCAGGACACGTGCCAAATCTCATTACATAGGGCTGGTGAAGATCCATGATCAGGGTCAAGGGAACCAACCCTGTGGCCAAAAGAATCCAGGAATCTCCGAAGTCAAACAAGTACAGGCTCCCCCCGCTATCCGAAAACAGAGTGTTCCTGTGAAAGCTTTCGGAAGCTGAAATGGCATAAAGCGAACCGATTACTATTAACCTCTATGGAGAAGTGTTTGAGCATTCCCAGACCCAAAAAATAACCTTGAATTTTCTGAAACCGTCTTGCTAAGGGACACACAGAGCAAACGGATGCTCACAGACGGCTCAGAGCTAGGCCTGATGCAGAGAAGCTGAGTATAGCTCTGGGGGAAGGAGCGTGGTGACCGCCCTCTTGCTGCTCTGGGCATATGGCACCTCTACAACTTGCTGCAAAATCAAAAGCTTGCCGAAAGCTATTTTCACTTTGGCAAAAGCAAAAATCCCCTTCGTATTTCTTTGTGTTAGCCCAAACCGGTCTTCTGCACATGTGAAGTGGCTTAATGTAAACTTGTAAAAGGTGAGGGGTGCCTGTATAGATAATTCATCTCCTCCCGGGTGGCTGAGTGGCTGAATTGTAGATGATGGGACTCAAAGCGTCCACAACCGTCAGTCCCAAGTGTCAATCTGTGCTCTGTCCAAACAGACATATATGTCCTTCTTCTGGGAGTGGGAACAGCTTTCGTGAGTCTCCTGTGGAGCCCACAGGACAAAGAACCCTAGACTTGTAAGGGATGCCCAGAGGCTGGGTCCTCGGCTCTGCCACCAGCCCAGCCATGTGGTCTTGGGCAAGTTATTCACTTCCCTGAAGTTTCCGGCAAGCTGTAAAATCTTAGGCTGCAGTTCATGGCCAACCTGGTCAATCTGGATTTCACAATGCCCACACTCACAGGTATGGTTCTGAGTGGGGGCTGGAGCAGGGCAAGGGTTACCCGGATTTCAATCTAGGTGAGTCAACCTAGTGTTTCACGAGCTCTCCCATATGGGAACTGGCTTTCAGACACATGAACTGATTTTCACCCCTACTTCCTGCACTTGGGTGAGGACCACCCTTCAACTCAGTGCTTCTTACTCCTAGAACCCGTGACTGGTTCTCAGCAGGGATCTGTTGTGGGGAGTTAGTGAGCAACATTCTCCGAGTGAGGTGCCCAAGAACCAGCCCCCTGGCACTTGTTGACCTGTCTGCCACTGCAGGGTGAGGGCCAGGGGGCAGAAATGGGAAAGGAACCCTCGGGAAGGAAGCCGACATTTTATTTCTGGTCAACTCTCCAACTGGGCCCAGCCTCATTCACAACAGCCATCCCCCAGCCCTTGGCCCCAGCATCTGGAGGACATGGTTGGACGCATTATTTTCCTCATGGCTGATATTTGGCTGGAGGTTAAGCTATCTACAGGAGTGAAATTATGAACGCAGCCTGACTTGAGTAAGACCTGGCTCCACCACTTAGCATGACCGGGAAGAATTCTTAATCTCTCATCAGTTTCCCACTTTGTAAAATGGACCGGGAAGAATTCTTAATCTCTCATCAGTTTCCCACTTTGTAAAATGGGCCTTTCTAGGCGCTCGCTGATGGCAGTGGAGACATGGGTCCATCCTGCAGAACTGAAATCCGTGATGTAGTATGCAGAAAGCATTTGACACAGTGCACGGGTTACAAATGACTGATTTCTCCCTGATTCCTCTGTCTTGCTCCTTTGATGCTCTCTGGTGATCCTCATCTCTGTGCCCGTCCTCAGGACTCCTAAAATACTCCCAGCCACAACTTGGAAATCATCATCCTGGCCTCCAGCCCTCTGTGGTGCCAGCTACCCAATTATTATCTTCTGCCCTTTCCAGGCCTCAGCTTTCCAGACCAACAAGTAGAAGCAAATGTTTTGGGCCACTCTGACCCAGGCCTGCTTGCAGTTTGGGATGTTTTCCTTCCTATGGTAACAAAGGGCATCGGGTCCTACTGACACCCTTTATCCAATGTCCCTTTCCTCCCTTCTTCTGCAATCCAATGCCCAAGTCACAAACCGGTCACCCAGAGGACCAGGAGTTGATCCACAACGATAACCCAGTATTCAGGTCTCCCAACCCACATACTCCAAGTGCACTTAAATACTCCACATACCTGCCCTGCCCCGATGCTCCCAGTCCTGGGCATGGGGCCTCCCAACGGCTGACGGAGCAGCAAGGGTCAAGGTTTCCTTCTCCCAGTCCATTCCAGTTGGGATAGGGATTAAAAAAAAAAAAGTTGTCTTTATTTCTCTCCTTAGACATTACTGGGGTCTTCAGATTAGAGGGGTGGGATCCAGGTGGGGCTGCACTGGAAGCTGGGGAGGTGAAGACAGGGACAGTTAGGCACAGGAGGTGCTAAAAGGTAAGAAAAAAACAGGGGACTGGGGACATGGGGAGGGAAGGCCTTGGGTATCGGTTCCGCCAAGCAGCCTCCCAGCTAGCCTCCATCCCTGAGGAGAGCCTGTGGGGGGCACAGAGCTGGCATGGTGTGAGGGACTTACATGGAGGGGCCTGGGATGCAGAAGGCGGGCAGAGCTGCTTTGGAGGTTGGGCAGGGAGCGCTGGCAGCTCTGAGCCTTCCCATCCTCAATGTCCGCCCTTAAATGGGAGCTCTAGGGAGACAAGGACAAGCAGGTGGTGCTTCTCCCTCTGGGCTCAGCCCTCCCTGTCTGCGCCCCCCTCCCCGCCCCCATGCTCTGCTCTGACTGTCCCTGGGATAAGTTAGCACTCCAAGTTCCTTGGCCCCTGTCTGCCCTTTAGGATTTTTTTTCTTCCCTGAAGACCTTATTTTTGGCATAGGAATAGGGTGCTGCCCCCAGTTCCCCTCGGCATCCCTCCCACCCTCTTCATCTGCTGTCACCTGCCACCCAAGGGCTTGCAGGTTCTGGAGAATTACCTCCAAGATGTAAGTGTTCGCCAGCCAAGCGGCCAACTGAGTGTCTGCAGCTAGGACATTTGGACACATGGAGCTGGAAGATAGGAGAGGGGGGCATGGGATATGGCCCTAGAGGTGGACTTGAGTCTCTAAAAAGGGGGGAGCAGAAATACCTTAGGAAAGGTCAAGGTCACACTGAGGTGGGAAATGGTTTGATGGAGAGATTCTTGGAAAACTGCTGGTGACTTTAGTGAAGATATCCTGGGTTTGTGTGTGTCGGGTGTGAAATTCCCAACTGACAGGCAACATGGCAGGGAAGGGCAGAAGCGGGTTCCCAATTCACATAGACCTTAATGTAAGCAAACCCCAGTTTGCTATATGCTATAAATAACATGCTATATGCTAAATATATGCTATGAATAACGATACGCTATAAATAATAACACTTTTAGAGTTAGAGACCTTGCGGCTCACCTTCTCTGGATGTTACCAAGTATGGTAGCAGATGGGCATCACCACCCCGGACCTCCTGAAGCGGAATCTTGAGGTTGGAGAGGATTCCACACAGCTTAGCAACAATTACAGGTGTCATCCAAACCCCAGCTCCTATGTCACTGCTTAGGAAACAGAGGTGACTATTGATCACGCAGTTAGCTAGCTTAGCAGCACTGCAAAAGCCAGGGCTCAAAATCCGGATTGACACAAAGGATACTAATGGGTTGTACAGAATGTGTCACCATGAGGTTCCTTTATTTATTTATTTATTTTGTTTTTTTAACGTTTATTTATTTTTTTTTGAGACAGAGAGGGACAGAGCATGAACGGGGGAGGGGCAGAGAGAGAGGAAGACACAATCGGAAGCAGGCTCCAGGCTCTGAGCCATCAGCCCAGAGCCCGACGCGGGGCTCGAACTCACTGACCGTGAGATCGTGACCTGAGCTGAAGTCGGACGCTTAACCGACTGAGCCACCCAGGCGCCCCACCATGGGGTTCCTTTAAATAGTTCCTCGGTAATGTTTAAAAACTTTTGTATTAGGGGCGCCTGGGTGGCTCAGTCGGTTAAGCATCAGACTTTGGCTCAGATCATGATCTCGTGGCTCACAGGTTCAAGTCCCACGTCGGGCTCTCTTCTGTCAGCATGGAGCCCGCTTCGGATCCTCTGTTTCTCCCTCTCTCTCTCTCTGCCCCTCCCCTGCTTGCACATGCTGTCTCAAAAATAAACATTAAAAGAAACAATTAAAAAAAATTTTTTAGTGTTTATTTATTTTTGAGAGAGAGACATACAGACAGAGCCTGAGCAGGGGAGGGGCAGAGAGAGAGAGGGAGACACAGAATCGGAAGCAGGCTCCAGGCTCTGAGCTACCAGGACAGAGCCTGACATGGGCCTTGAACCCATGAGCCTTCAAGCTGTGAGATCATGACCTGAGTCAAAGTCAGCCATCTAACCGACTGAGCCACCCAGGCGCCCCAAGAAGAAACCATTTAAAAATTACTCAAGTAATAACATTGCTTAAAATGATGAATACCAGTAGCCTATATGCCTGTTTTTTAAAGTCTTGTATTTTTTTTAAGTTTATTTATTTTGAGAGACAGAGAGAGGTGGGAGGAGTGGAGAGAGAGGGACAGAGAGAATCATGCAGGCTCCATGCTATCAGTGCAGAGCCTAATGTGGGACTCCAAACCCAAACTGTGAGATCATGACCTGAGCCGAAATCAAGTCAGGCGCTCAACTGACTAAGACACCCAGGTGCCCTAAATCTTGTATCTTTTAACATATAGTAAAATTGCTGTGTGTGTGTGTGTGTGTGTGTGTACGTGTGTGTGTGTGTGTGTACGTGTGTGTGTGTACAGTTCTGTGACTTTTAACACATGCAGATCTGTGTAAGCACCACCACAATCAGGATCAAAAAAGTTCCATCACCCCCAACCCCGTCCTGCTGCTCCTTTGTGGTCACACCCTTCCTCCAATCCTAACCCTGACAACCACCAATTTGTTTCCCACTGCTATAATTCTGCCATTTCCAGAATGTCATATAATGAAATCATACATGAGAGAAGCTCTTTCTTTCAGCATAATGCCTTTGAGATTCACTCATGCTGTTGCGTGTATTAATAGTTTACTCCTTTTTATTGCTGAGTAGTATTCTGTGTGCTTATAGTCTGTTTATCCATTCACCTGTCCAAGGACATTCCAGTTTCCAGTTTGGGGCAATAATGGACAGAACTGCCATAAACATTTGTGTACATGTTTTTGTGTGAACATGTTTAATTTCTTTAGGAATGAAATGGAGTGGGATTGTGAGGTCATATGGTAAGTGTATATATATATATATATATTTTTAATTTTTTTAATTTTATTTTTAATTTTTTAAAATTTACATCCAAATTAGTTAGTATATAGTGAAACAATGATTTCAGGAGTAGATTCCTTGATGCCCCTTACCCATTTAGCCATCCCCCACCCCACAACCCCTCCAGTAACCCTCAATTTGTTCTCCATATTTATGAGTCTCTTCTGTTTTGTCCCCCTCCCTGTTTTTATATTATTTTTGTTTCCTTTCCCTTATGTTAATCTGTTTTGTCTCTTAAAGTCCTCATATGAGTGAAGTCATATGCTTTTTGTCTTTCTCTGACTAATTTCACTTAGCATAATACCCTCCAGTTCCATCCACATAGTTGCAAATGGCAAGATTTCATTCTTTTTGATGGCTGAGTAATACTTCATTGTATATAAATACCACATCTTCTTTATCCATTCACCCATCGATGGACATTTGGGCTCTTTCCATACTTTGGCTATTGTCGATAGTGCTGCTATAAACATGGGGGGGGTGCATGTGTCCCTTCGAAACAGCACACCTGTATCCGATGGATAAATGCCTAGTGTAATTGCTGGGTGGTAGGGTAGTTCTATTTTTAGTTTTTTGAGGAACCTCCATACTGTTTTCCAGAGTGGCTGCACCAGCTTGAATTCCCAAGGTGTATATTTAACTGTATAAGAAAATGCCAAACTTTTCCAGGGTGGCCGCACCATTCTGCAGCATTTTGCATTTTTCAGCATTCTCAACAGCAATGTGAGAGAGCCCAGGTTGCTTTGCATCCTTGCCAGCACTTAGTATTGTCATTTTCTATTTTATTTTACCCCATTCTATTAAGTGT